>NC_064931.1:194894306-195215766 GCF_023897955.1 Schistocerca gregaria
GGTTCTGGCTCCATCAACAGTCACACATTCTTTAGTGACAGTATCAACAAACTTTTATGTTGTTGGGAGAAATGTGTTCATCGCCTGGGTAACTAAGCTACGAAATAAATGTGGAGACATGAAGAATAAAGTTGTAGAATGTTAATAATGTTCATTTTATTTAAAAAGTTTTGAGTTTTTGCATAAACAGTTCGGTGGCATTACTTTTCAGCACGCGCTCATAACATCTGCCTGCAAGAAGGTGCCTTTAGTGGCACTCGGTGATCCGCTTTGGACCTGCAGCGGCTTAGCACAGGGTGTAAAGGCGAACATCACCCTTGCTGAGAAAAGCACATGCCTGGCCTTGTCTGGTTTTCTGAATTCCACAAACCCAGTCCATTGGGAAGCTATTCTCCATATACAGAGAGCCCTTCCACCAGCCACCAAGAGCAGAAATGGACATCTGGATTAGCTCGTCTCCATCACAACAATTTGAAACTTTATTCCTGTGCTAAGAAGCTGTATGCCCTCTTACAGCATAGTCAGGAAAAATACATAAATAGCAAGTAATCAAACATCGCATAGCAAAATGTCACAATCCCCTTTTTTCTTTTCTCGTTCCATCCCAGGTGAGTGCTTTCTAACCCATTCAGTGGTTCTTCAATCTCTTGATGATCTCCAGTTTGTGCATTATGTACTTGCTTTAGAATTCTCTTTGCATCTTCAGGACTCAGCTTTGGTTCTCCTCTTTCTTTGAGTCGAGATGCTGTATTTCTCTTGTCTCCATCAGTAGGATCTTTCTTCTTTGCCTCTGGTTGTCTCAGTAAATGATCCGCTGTCTCCAGTGCTGTAGTTACCCCCCCTCTGGCTGGTCCATCCGCAACCTGGTTACATTCCCCACTTTTATATAAAATTTCTAATTGCACACTTCTAGCTTCAGTCAGTCTTGAGAAGGATCTGAAATATTTCTGATCCCATTTTGTGGCAATTATCGACACATACCACTAATGTGACCAAACACATATGCTCATTACTGCTTTGCTGTAGAAACGGTGGCAAGTAGTTTTCCTTCAGTGGCACTATAATTTCTCTCTGCTGTGTTAAGCATCCTATATGAATATTCTATAATAAGGTCATTTTCCAGCTCTCCTTGGCTTAGCATTGCACCAACAGTGTCCTGCTTGCATCAGTTGTGATATGAATTATTTCCGAAATCCAGATACAGCAAGACTGTCAGACACAACAGCTTTTCCTGTAGCTCCTGAAATTTTTTTTAGGTTTTTCTGCACTAGAATACGTAACATCTTTCTTTGATAACTCATGTAGTGAATCCATTGATAAATCGTCTGTAGTATCCTACCGTGTCACACTATGCTTTAACCTGCTCCTTTGTTTCTCTTGCCAGATATTCTTTGATCCCTGTTACCTTATTCCGATCTGTTTCTATTCTTTCCACTTATAATGTCCTAGGTAAGTGATTTCTTCTCAGGGGAATTTACATTTATTCATCTGTAATATGAGACTGGTGTTGCCTTAATCTTTCAAAAACGTTCTTGAGTCAGATACCATGTTCCTCTAACGATGATCCAAAAAATTATTTTATGCTCCAGAAAAAATAAACAGTTCCTCTCTCCATTAATACAGAATTCGTCAATTGGCGGGAACGTGAAGATGTGGGCCTCAACTCCATTGCCATTCTTAAGTATTCATAGTGATCATACAATGTACTCAGCGTAGCTTTCACCCTGTCTTTCTCATCAATCTGCACCAGGCTACGTCTACTAATGTCAAAAAGTACTTTGCTTTTCCAGCCCATAGCGAATCTTTTCTACAACAGTAAAGGAAACCTGAACTGTATGACATGCCGCTGAGTTTGCTATTTTCTCTAACTCTTCCAATTTCTTCTTTCCACTAGCGTCCATCTTCTTTGAAATCATGATTAGTGGCAACAGCAACATGTCGTCGTAACCTCCAGACAGCTCCACAATTGCGCTTCTCAGTTCAAATGTGTAGTTCGCATGTTCTCTTTAAGAACACTGATTCTAGTTTACCCACCTTTCTTTGCAGCATCTGTCTGCCGGATTTTTCTTGTGGCCAGTACTCCACTCGGTACACTTTTGGTTTCTAACTAGGGGCATAAAAATTTTACACGCGTTTTGGTCATGTTTAATACACTAGTAAGACACGTAACGTTTTCTAAAGCTACTAGTTCTCTTCATACATACATTGCTTCTTAACTTCTTACTTCCGGCACGACTGCTTCCTTCTTTCCTTCCACATCAATTTTAATCCGAAACTCCTTTCTTTTTGGGACCCATTATTATTTTTAACTTCACATACTTTCCCCGTTACTTCGCTTACTGTGACTAATGTTATTTCTTGAACATTCTTTACCTGCTCCGACAGATTGATAATTTTCCTCATTTCTTCATTATTTATGGCTTATGTTATTTCTTGCATATTCTATGCCCCCTCCAACTGATTCGTAATTTTTATCCAATATCCTACTGTTACCTTTGCTCTTCTCTTGAATACACTTCGTACAGGGATTCCTTTTGTGTACTTCGCATTCCTGAATTCTACAGTATTCGTTTTTCAGTTAATTATGTTGACCGTTTGTCTTCTGTTTCGCTTTGAATGCCTCGCTGGTCTTTCATGATTACGACATTTCGGCTAGCTTCCTGCTGTCCCGTTTTCATTTTGATTTTTCTTGCTAGAATTTCAGTTGCTTTGGCGGGGTAGTCTATTACTGCTCCGTGCCTGGTGAAGAAATCTCTGTCGACTAACCCATAAATGGGAGATAGATACAACTCTTCCTCTATAATGTGAAATTCATGTTTGACCTGTATGTTATCACCTAGTGACAACTCCAGAGTTACTGCACCCTTTGTATTTATTATCTCAGTCGACATGCCTTTTATCTGAATGACTTTGCGGGATTATATGGAATCTTATTTGTTTCTAATTTCTCTACTTATCGAACAACTTAACCGCGCTCCGCTGTCAACTAGGACAATCAGCACCTGTGTTACTTTCCTGGCATAATTATTGTAAACACACATCTGTATTCTCACTGTCTATTTTAAATATACGATCTGGTAATGAATAGTACGACGGCTGTAGTAAGCCTTCTTGTCACTTTTCCGAACTTTTGTGCCTCATTTTTCGTCATGCTAACCGTACGTGTTCCGGACACTGGTGGTTGTAGCATTCCGGTTGCTTACAAGTATAGCAAGTTACCTTTTTCGATTGCTATAAAGCCCTTTATGCCATAGTAAGTTAGATTATCTACTTCTCGTTGGAACTACGCTTCGTACTTTTTGTCATCACGTCGTAATTATCTCGTGTCTAGTACGTGCACTGATATTTGTCGCTAATTTTTATCATTTGGATCACTTGCTACTGAAACAGAAGTTAATGTCATTTTACCATGTCTGAAGCATCGCGTCGAATGGCCTCGTTTGCCACATACCGTATAATATGGAAGTATGTGGCAGTCTCTCGACGTGAGTCCCGTTCTATCATCTGTCTGTCTATCTATTTTCATCCTGCTATGAGTTACTTGTCTCCCAAAATTTTTATAATTTTCCTATAACACCGCACTACTTTCCGTGAGAGCCATTCGAATAGCTGCAGCCAAGCTCAAATTCTTTCCCCGTATGTTGTTATTGTCTAGATTCGCTCGTCATATCTTATACACACTGATGGCACAAAAGTCTTGGGATGGCGATATGCAGATATACAGATGGCGGTTATACCACGTACACAACGTATAAAAGGGTAGTGCATTTGCGAAACTGATTCATGTGGAAAGGTTTCCGACGTGGTTACGCGATACGACGGAAATTAATAGAATTTTAACGCGGAATGGTGGTCGGAGCTAGACGCAGAGGACATTACATATCTGAAGTCGTTAGGGAATTCAATATTCATAGATCCACAGTGCCAAGAGCGTGTCGAAAATACCACATTCCAGCCATTACCTCTTACCACGAACAGCGCAGCGGCGTTTGCGTAGAGTTGTCAGTGCTAACAGACAAGAAACACTGAGTGAAATAACCGCAGAAATCAACGTGGTATGTACGGCGAACGTATCCGTTAGGACAGTGCGGCGAATTTTGGATTAATGGGCTATGGCAACAGACAACTGCGCGAGTGCCTATGCTGACACCACGACATCGCCTACAGCACCTCTCCTGAACTCGTGACCATATCTGTCGGACCTTAGACGACTGGAAAACCGTGACCTGGTGAGGTGAGTCCCGATATCCGTTGGTAAGAACTCTCGGTAGGGTTGGAATGTTGCGCAGACCCCACGAAACCAGGGACCAAAGTGGCAACAAGGCAGTGTGGAAGCTGGTGGTGGCTCCATAATGGTGTGGGCTGTGTTTGCGTGGAATGGACAGAGTCGTCTGGTCCAACTGAACCGATCATTGACTGGAAATGGTTATTTTCCGATACTTGGAGACCATTTGGTGCCATTCGTGTATGGATGACAAAGCGCCATGTAACCGGGCCACAACTCTTCGCGATTTGTTTGTAGAATATTCTGGACAATTCGAGCGAATGATTTGGCCACTCAGATCAACCGACATGAATCCCATCCAACATTTTTGGGACTTAATCGAGATGTCAGTTGTGTCCATGCCACGTCGAGTTGTTGCGCTACGCTGGGAAAAAGGAGGTCCGACACTATATTAGAAGGAATCCCATGACTTTTGCACCTCATTGTATACCTGGTAGAGAACGGCTTTACTCAGCTTCCAAATTTGAGCTAAACTATTTTCCAGTTCTGTACTTTGTAATTCTACTGTTTCCTAGAATCGATGATGTAGAGAATATATTCATGAACCCCACTGTGCTAAATACTGTGATTTTTCCGCGAATACTGCATATGCATAAAACTCGAATGTACGTTTATGTCCATAATTTTCCATCTATAGTTCGCTAACGCCAGGCCATGTGGACGTCAGGTCACGAATTAGTAGTTTATTTCGAATTGAGACTATGATCCTCTTTTTAACGAGTTTAAGCAATAAGTCCTGTTTCTATTTCTTGATAAGTTCAAAGGCGGTATCATAGTTATGTAGAAATTCATTTAACTGGGTTTTATTCCCATCAAAGGACTGCGAAATGAGCTAACAAATACCCAAGAAATGGAACTGGAGCAATCCGCTGACTTACAGACCCGTATCACTGTCATAGATTTGCAGTTGGATTTTGGAACATAATACTGTGCTCTAAGATTACGAATCGCCTCGGAAAAAACGATTTATTGTCAAGCAGCCAACACGGATTCAGAAAATATCCTTGTGAAACACAATTAGCTCTTTATTCCCGCGAAGTGATGAGTGCTGTCGACGGTGGACGTCAAATTGATTCCAATGTTTTTAGATTTACAGAAGGATTTTGACACCGTCAATATCTTCTCAGTTGTGCGAGTGGACTCGTGTTTTCTTGTCAGAAAAGTCACAGATCATTTTAATTGACTGAATATAATCGAGTGAAACAAAACTAACATCTGGTGTTCTACATGGAAGTGTTACGGGACCTCTACTGTTTCTGATTTACATATACGAATTAGGAGACAATCTGGCCAACCCTCTTAGATTGTTCGCAGACGACGCTGTCATTTACCGTAATGTGAAGTCATCATATGATCAAAACTACAAATTGATTTAGACAAGAGATGTGTGTGGTGCAAAACACAGTAATCGACTCTTAATCATGAAATGTGTAAAGTCATCCACTAGGGCACTAAAAATAATCCGTTAGATTTCAGTTACACGATAAATCATACAAATCTAATGGTTGTGAACGCAACTAAATACTTAGGGTTTAGAATTACAAATTACTTGAACTGGAACGATCACATAATTGATGTCGCGAAGAAAACAAGCCAGAGACTGAGATTTATTGACAGAGCACTTAGAAAATGTAACAGGTTTACTAAAGAGACTGCTTACACTACTCTTGTCCGCCATCTTCTGGAGTAGTACTGCACAGTATGGGACCCGCATCAGATGGGTTTAACGGAGGACATGGAAAAAGTTAAATGAGGAGAAGCTTGTTTTGCATTATAGCGAAATAAGGGAGAGAGTGCCACGGAGATGATACACGAATTCGGATAGTAAATATTTTGTTGGCGTACACCCACGTAGAGAGAAATGATCCTAATAATAAAATAAGACAAATCAAAACTCGCACAGAAAGATTCCAGAGTTCGTTTTTCCCGCGTGGAACGGTAGATAGGTAACTTAAAGGTGGTTCGATGAACACACTGCCAGGCACTTAATTGTGAATTTCAGAGTAATCATGTAGAAGTAGATATAGTTGTATTTGTGCCTCGGTTAAGCTGACATGCTGCCTACGCTGTTGTACTAGTAAGGGATGGCACGTTGCTGTGGGACTTGGGCGGATGCAGATGCGATGTCTGGGATGGTCGCAGCATCGCTGTGTGCGGACTACGGCGCGGCTCGGCATGCCGGCGGTTTCCCTGGATCCCCGTTGATTATCGGCCTGCCGTGCCGATGTCTCTTTCACGCTGCTTCGACCCTTGGTCGTGCCCTCTTTGTTACCGTCCAGGACCTTCCGGTGCTGCTCTTCTCACAATTTACTGCCTTAACGTTTCTGGCTCTATGCCTTGCGCTTGCCTTACTGCTTCTGTGTTAGGTTATTCAAATGAAGTGGAAACCGGAACGTCTGTGAGCGTGATGCTGGGCTGAAGTTTCTTACGAACAGGGCTTATTCCTATCAAAGTGCAGAGTGCAATAATGCAATTGGCACGCCCCACGAATTGCACTATAATTTTTATGTTGTGTCGTTGAGTTGCTCTTAGCCAAATAACATGACACCTCTACAATTCTGAAATGATGGAGACTCAGCTGGAAACAAGTTTTAGTATACCAAATAACGGTTATACTTGGTTTCATTTAGTCAGCGTACGATTACGTGAAGAGCTAAAACGAACAGTGGATAAGGTAACCTAACTGATACTTTGAGTCGACTCACGACTGAAGCTAAGCTACGCTTCGAACTAACTGCTACCTACATTCAGTAACTTCTCCCACACACACAGGCGTGATTTAGACTGGAAGAACGGCTTTGGGCTCACCTAGGCAGTTTCACAGCATGTCGCATGATGAGTCCCTACATCAAGACTCCATACTAAACTAACGATCGGACCATCCGTCTGGGTTTATAAACTACACTTCCTGACGCCAGACCTGCACATTGCCAGATCACGTGATGTTCCGAGTTGATCTTCCAACATCATCTCGCCGCCTCTAGAAACTTCTCTTGGAAGTTCCCGGCTAATCTCATTTATGCCTCTGTGACTACGGTTTTTGGGAATATTCAAAGTGTGTGAGAAAAGTAATGAGACTGACAACACTGCGAGTGATTTGGCAACGCTCTGTTATTCTGCTTGTGTAGACCAGTGTGTTCAGGCCTTCCTGATGATCAGTTCGAGTGTCATCTCAGTATAACCATCACGCGATTTTGGAGAGCTTCGTCAATGGAGTCGTGTTTTTTGTTCTGTGTTACCAAAATGTAACAGCGGAATATAGAACAGCGTCCTGTCATTAAGGTTTTTATTAAACTTGGAGAATCCACGAGTGTGACGTTTCAAAATTTCAAACAGGCCTATGGGGAGAATTCGTTACCAAAAGCACAAGTTTTACGCTGCCACAATTCATTTTTGGAAGGCTGGGAACACGTTCGAAAAATGAACCTCGCTCAAAGAGACCTTCAACTTCAAAAATCGGCGAAGACGTCGAATGTGTACGTGCTCTTATGAGACGCTTGACAGAAAGGATGATGAGTGATGTGTTAAATTTGTACTTTCACCGAACATCAAATTATGACCGAAATTTTGCACATTGCAGACCAGTGGATGCTGCATTATTACAGCGCTCCATGTCACATGGCCTCTTCCATCGCGGAATTTTGGACCTCAAAAAGCATTTCTGTTGTTCCACAGTCCAACTATTCACCAGATCTGAGTCCTTGTGACTTTCTTTTCCCGGAACTGAAAAATGTATTAAAAGGACGTAATTTTGGGAGTCTGGAGAAAATTCAAAAGAGTATGGCAGACATATTAAAGATCCTACCAACCGAAGCCTTTCAAGGCTGCTACGAAGACTGTTAACGACAACTCAGTGGGTATAAAGTAGCCGAATGGAACTACTTTCAAACAGCGATATTGTTGTTTGAAAAATAAAAAATAAAATAAAAAGTTTGGTGGATACAGAATCAGTCTCATTACTTTTCTCACACACCTTGTAGTCTTATTTCCAGATTCGGCTAACTTGAGGTGGTGCTCATGTTGATATTAATATTTTAAATACAGCTCAGGCGTAAGTTTATCCGGGACGCTCGGTGTATACCCACAGCCCTTTGACGCCAGAAGGTGAGTCTTTTTTTCCACGTAAGCAAAAACCGCTCATGACCCTCGTCGTAGCTGCCTGATCTTTTCTGGTTTCTAACTAATGCTTGACATAATAAACTTTAAGAGTGTAAGTACTTTGTGCGTAACCGTAAGTGTCGTGACTGACAACGTTTTCTTTTCCACTTCAGTGATTCTGACTTGAGACCTAATTTAGGTCGTGTTCCACAGGGAGTACAGAAATCGAACCTTCACCAGACTTTACCTTTTCACATATGCATGTTAGAGGTAGTTATGATATATTAAGCTGTCTGTGCCTATGTAACATATTTTAAATTTTTTACGGCAGACTTCCTCAACATATTTGCTGACTAGCCCTGTCTTCTCAAAAATGGTCACTATCAACGATTGTGAAGCGTTTATCCTCTTTTGTAGATAATACCAATTTAAGATGCTGCATAGTGGAAAGTGTACCTACCTTTGATCGAATTACATACTGAACAGTCGATCTGTAAACATCATTTAATACATATTCCCAGTAATGGTTCAAATGCCTCTCAGCACTATAGGACTTAACATCTGAGGTCATTCAGTCCCCTAGAACTTAGAAATATTTAAACCTAACTAACCTAAGGACATCACACACATCCATGCCCGAGGCAGGATTCGATCATGCGACCGCGGTCGCGCGGTTCCAGACTGAAGCGCCTAGAATCGCTCGGCCACACGGGCCGGCATTCCCAGTAATCACCATTGCTTAATTCCTAGGTTGGTGAGTGATTCAAACTTTTCGCTTTGTGTCGTTGCGTTTGAGTTTCGAGGGTGTACGTTGTTTCCTCTCAGTCCTATGAATTGTCTATTAATGTCCAGCGATCATATTTCATCACACACACTTTCTTGATAAACCGAAGTGTCAACCCCCCCCCTCCCCCATGCATATCTCTTTTATCATATCATAAATATTTGAGGTGACTACGTGATGTACCAAGCTATCGGACTCTGTGTAGCACATTTCAACATTTTTTTGATCAGGTTTCTTTAACATATAACCATAACGGAAAACTATAAGAAGTGCCTTAGAAATATCCGTAGTAGCCACTCCCACGACTGTGGGTTTGCAAAAACTATGTTACGTCTCATCAAACACATATTGATACAGCTGTCCTATCAGCTGTTAAAAACCTTATCAAATTGCTACTAGTTTTGGTTGAAAGGTTTTTGTTAGCAGTAGATAGTGCAGCTATATACATCTCTTTGATTAAACATTTTTCAACTGCAGAGCACCGCCCTACAAAAGTATTCTCACGTCTACCTCATTCAGTAGCAACCAAATTTTCCTTAAACAAGGCACTGCACTTACTTCCATCTACTAATCAAAGCAGCAACGCCTTCTTTGTCTTCTCAGCGTGTTACTAGCTTCACACCACTCATTCATCGCACATATATTTACCAAAAAGTTTGTTATTCGTAAGTCTGAAAACAATTAGTTTCTAAATCTTTGCCGCGCGATTTGGGGCGTCTTGACACGGTCCGCGAGACTCCCCCCGTCGGAGGTTCAAGTCCTCCCAAGGGCGTGCGTGTGTGTGTGTGTGTGTGTGTGTGTGTGTGTGTGTGTGTGTGTCCATAGCGTAAGTTAAAGTTAGATTCAGTACTGTGTAAACCTAGGGAGCGATGACCTAGGCAGTTTGGTCCCATAAGATCTTACCACAAATTAAAAAATCTAAATCTTCTCGTATTCGTACTTTTCCGTGATCAGGATTGATGTACGCTTTCATCCAGCGAGCATGCAGGAATATCTGGCGAATTTCCCATGGATTCAGATTATTGTTCCAACATTGCTTTAAATTTCTGTAGTGAATCATACAGTTTTTATCGGATAATGTGGAAATCATCGTCGGATTTCCCGGCTTGTTGATGTAAGTTGGTAGTACCCTTTTCTCTGGGCGTAATAGTAGACTAGAGTGAAGTTCATGGATATTTGCTGGATATTCAAGGTGTACTTTTAAAATGTTGCCTACATCTGAATCATCTGGTATACTTATTACTTCAAAACTGTCCACCGTTTCTTCATACAGACATGCAAATCGGATCCTGGTAGGTGTTACGTCATTTCCCGTCTACAGAGACTGTGAACATCGAAGAGCGCAATGATTCATCGTTATTTTCGTTACAATCGCGCAAGAAATCTATTGTGTGCAACAGTATGTCTATGCAAACAGCAAACAATGCTACTTTCGGCGCCACTCTACGCAAGTTGTAATTGTTTGATTGCTGTAATGAACTGCAGTTTTACGCTAGTACTTTTCAGCAAAGAATCTTACGCTAAACTAGGTGAAGTCACACAATGGGCTGGATACAGTTCGTACGTTTAGATAGACTCTGTAGAAATTTTCAAAGATATCAGCCAATATGTCTTGCATTCAAATAAACGCTGCACGTAGTCCGCCTCGATAGAAGCGGGGTCAGCACAGCAGATTGAAACCGTAGGGGCTTCGGTTCGATTTCCAGCTGGGTTGGAGATTTTCTACGCTAAGGGAATGGTTGCTGTGTTGTCTTTACATTCTTAGCACCATAACTGACAAGAACGTCGCCTCAAAACACACTGTCGTATTTTCTTTCAACTAATGAGATGGCTGTATGGGCAGCCAATAAATTGAAAAAAATTGAAAAAAATTGAAAAAAATTGAAAAAAGTTGAAATAAATACTACACCTTGAACGCTCTTTGGTATTCATGTCTTTCGATAGATCTTTCAACGGCCAACGAGATATTCAACGCTTCAATGTACGACAGCTGATCATCCAACAAAAAGGACCCGTTATTTACACATTCATGTGGAAACACGCCTTCCTTTTTAATCAAATTAAACTCTTCACTGCCGGAGAATTACTTTCTTGTTATTTACAGCTCATCAGGTTTCAAACATGAAGGATATTTTTCCACAGAGATATTTTTCCATAGATCACGCCACAAAGTTGAAGAAATCAAAAGGGGGAGGCAGAAAAATGATAAGATTTTAAAGAAAATGCTGAAAATGGAGAGTCAGCCTTTTTTAAATATGAATTTAGTGACAACACTGGAAATGGTTTGCGTCGTACTTTTCCATGTGTGTTCTAATCATAGGGAAATGTGCTGGATTTATTTTCACTGTTGTGTTTCTTTCACTTGTTGACGTATGTCCGAAATTATAAGATGATCATCGTACTATGGAACCTAGTGGTGAATGAACGAAGAGCTGAATACTAGAGGCTGCTTTTACCAATAATACACTGACGACTTAGTCATAGTAATACTGTGCAAATTTGCTAGTACTGTTAGAACTATGATACAATGTGCGTAGACCATTGTGCGAAACTTGCGCATGAATCAAGGTCTACGGGCCAGCCTTAAGAAAACTGGTGTAGTACCTTTTACGAGGAAGTATATCCAGCACAGGTAATGAAATCTTAATCTTTAGGATGAAACACTCAGTGTAGAAGAGGTAGTGACGTATCTAAGCGTAGCCCTGGATTCGAAGCTATTACGGAGCCCTCACATAAAGAATATAATGCATTCTAAGGCGAAAGGTACTCTTCTAGCACTGGAAGGGCCTGTAAAACAAACCGCAAGAGTCTGTACTGGCCATACACCACTGTAATAAGATTTATGATAATTTATGGGACTACAGTATGTTGGAGCAACGTATAAGGTGGTTGCTAAGGATCTTGGCAAGGTGCAGAGACTGGACTGCTTAGCCATAACAGGCGGAATTAGCAGCACATCCACTGCTGTGATGGAGAACGTGCTGCACATGGCCCGATAACACATTTGGGCTAAGTTGGAGGTAGCGGTAGGGGCATACAGGCTAAAAACTGGAAATATAAGTAATGTGGTAAATATAGGAGTGGTCGGGGAAATGCCGGATGACTATACAGTAACTTCGAACTACTTGAATAAAGTTTTAAGTGTAACAATTGGAAGTAGCAAGCAGTGGAAGACCGAACAGTGACACTGTGCAGGAGTCATAGTCTGGTTTATCAATCTGGCCGAAAACAGACGGAGCAGCTGGGGCCTGGGAATACGGGCTATAGCTTACAACAAAGAGCGCAATCTCTCTAGGGATACTGGCCACCGTATTCAAGGCGGAAATATCTGCTACCAGGGTGTGTGCGGAGGAGAATTTGTGTAGGCATCACAAACATCAGAGCGTCTACATTTATTCATACAGCCAAGTAGCTCTGAAATTTCTATCAGAACCTGCAACTACCTCCAAGATGATTGCAGAATGCCACAAAGTCCTGTTGAGTCAGGGGAAAGAAACAGGCTAAACCTGCTGTGGATCTCTGGTCACTCAGGAACAAGTGGCAATGAAAAGGCTAATAGGCTAGGTAGGGCAGGTGCGACGACTCCATTTATTGGACCATAAGCTGTCCCAGAATCAAATATACGAAACTGTATCAGAAGGCAGCATGAAGATTATTGGACAATGATCCAAAAACAAAAACACGGCAAATTAACGATGCAAAAGCCATGTTTTAAGAGAGGTTCTGTAATCCTGGGATTGAACAGGAGACAGAGTAAACTCATGGTAGAACTACTGACAGTCCGTTGGAACTTTAAGAAACACCTATATACGATGGATATAGAAAAGAAAGCCTGTATGTGTAGTCTCTGGGGTAGGGCAACGAAACCACACCACACACAAGTCAGAAATCACCACAGACCGGATATCAAGTCGTGAAGAAATCGTGTCTAATAAAGAACGGGTAAAGAGCCTCCCAAAACTCTTTAAGGGTAGTGGCCGGGTTTACTCGAAGTGCAGGGTGTGAAATCACCCAGTAAACCCAGCTTTGATGTGGGGAATACTGGACTCGGACAGCAGTTATTTTTATCGTCTTGTTCAGATCAAATCAAACCATTCCATATAGTCACCACATCGGTATAGCCGTAACTATGAATATTGTTCACTCTAAGTACAGTGTACCTAGAAAACTATACTATATGGTTTAGAAATGTAGCGAGCATTCGACATCTACATATATCACAAACGACATCTTAAACTGATTGCCAATTTTGTCAAATTTTGTGCACTGTTTTTCTTCACTGGGCGTGACAGTATTGACTTGTCTGAATTTCAAACAGTCCACTAAATCTGCATCCAACCTCTCTTTAGAATGAAAATGACACAAAAAGTGCTCGCATACTTCAGCCGATGACGAGTAATACAACTACTTTCTGGCCTCAAAATGACTTTTATGTAAGAGAGTAAAGTAGTAAAGGAGTTTTGCTATTTGGGGAGCAAAATAACTGATGATGGTCAAGTAGAGAGGATATGAAATGTAGACTGGCAATGGCAAGGAAAGCGTTTCTGAAGAAGAGAAATTTGTTAACATCGAGCATAGATTTAGGTGTGAGGAAGTCATTTCTGAAAGTATTTGTATGGAGTGTAGCCATGTATGGAAGTGAAACATGGACGATAAATAGTTTGGACAGGAAGAGAATAGAAGCTTTCGAAATGTGGTGCTACAGAAGAATGCTGAAGATTAGATGGGTAGATTACATAACTAATGAGGAGGTATTGAATAGAATTGGAGAGAAGAGAAGTTTGTGGCACAACTTGACTAGAAGAAGGGATCGGAAGGTAGGACATGTGTTGACGCATCAAGGGATCACCAATTTAGTATTGGAGGGCAGTGTGGAGGATAAAAATCGTAAAGGGAGACCAAGAGATGAATACACCAAGGAGATTCAGAAGGATGTAAGTTGCAGTAGGTACTGGGAGATGAAGAAGCTTGCACAGGATAGAGTAGCATGGAGAGCTGCATCAAACCAGTATCAGGACTGAAGACCACAACGACGACATGTAAGAGAGATTGTAAATTCCTATGTTCCTGACCAGCCGCGTTGACAGGTTTAAATGTTTCTCACAATTATACAAATATTGCTTGAAGTGGTCAGTTATAGTTTTTTTTTCAACCCATGATTTTCCCATGCGATATGAATGTCTGAATGCCTTCCTTGTTCACACGCATTAAACTTTTCAAACATTTCATTTCCTATCAACCTGAAGCATGTGAAAATACTTAAAATAAAAGCTACGGAACCACTTCAAACTCATCTTTTTTGTATAGTTTTTCTGTTGTATAACTGTCCGCTCTCTCTCAGAATACTGAATACCGTAGCTTGCTTTTAAGTATTTTCACTTGCTTCAGATTGATAGGAAATGAAATGTTTGAAAAGTTTAATGCGTGTAAACAAGGAACGCATTCATAAATTCATATCGCATGGGCAAATGATGGGTTGAAGAAAAGCTATAACTGACCACATCAAGCAATTATTTTCCCACTTTGAGTGCTCATTTGTCATGGTATGCTTGTTCGCAATCAGTTTTGGTAATTTTTTGTGTGTTCCTTCATAAAATCACTTATTTGCGTTCATGTTAACGCAAAGTTTCAAAATTTCATTTAACTTCCAACTGGAATCGCAAACTCGGAAAGTGTAAAAGCTTTTAAAAGCTGTAACATTGATTAACTACCATCCACTGATGTCATCATAAACTGATAGTGACGTTAATATGTATTTCCTAGACCTCATCTGACTTGGAAAATACGGATTAACATAAAGTAAGATATTTATCTTAAGCGACAAATTGAACCTACTTAGTCTGTTGGTGAAAACTGGAAGACACTATTAATAAAGATTTTGGTATCATTAACGCTATTATGCTTAGCTTCTCCGCCAGTGCTTATTACACTTTTAAAATCAGAATCGACGTAAATCTATTCAGAAGTATCATCATTGACTTTTATCCCGCTTTGCAAATGGTTCACTCACTATTTGTAATTACACCATACGTTATATATATATATATATATATATATATATATATATATATATATATATATATATATATATATATATATATTACTACTTTGATTACTGAATTATTTGCAGCAGCTCCTTTCCTCACCAGTAACTAGCACGTGGAAATGTCACAGTATTCCAATCAACTTTCACAGTTTCGTTAGTATGTAATGATGTTGCAAGAAGAAGAAAAAGAAGAACTCTTAAGTTTTATGAACATTCTGGTACAGAAATTATGAGAAGTGAAAATTTTGCCAATAACATCATTTAGACTTACATTTTGAAGCGGAAGAAAAGATTTGTATGTACCACGTAAAATTTGTTGATGGCAGTGGTATCACAGGGTGGGTAGTACTGCCAGTAACAACTTATACATAGTGGTCAGAAACCGTCTGAAAAGCTTGTAAGGGTGTAGAAGGCTACGTCATGATAAGAAAAACTTGTTAGGAAAAAAGTTTGATACATTCAGTCGTTTCTGAGTTGACATTGAAGGTAGTCAATCAGGCCGCTGCGCGCGCAAATTCAAGCAGCTAGTCAGAGAGGTGCAATCACATGTTCCTCGTTTGGTTTTCTAAAACCGAAGAAGGGAGTGATACAGAAACCGGACATGAGACGGTAGTAAGGACCGATCGCAAGCCACAGGCTGAGCTGTCGCGTGTGCTATCGTCTACGCTGCGAGAACAACTAACACTAACTGTATCTGGCGGACCGTTTTAATTTTCGTTGGACACGGCATGATTGATTAACTTCGATGCTAATTAACTCGGAAAACTTGGAAACGGCGCAAGGTATCGAATTTTTCCTCAACAATTGTCTCTCATGGCAAGCTATCCGACAACATCCTTACTACCTTTTCAGACTGTTTTTGACCACCCTTTGTACTAACAGCATATACAGGGTCCATGTACGGCGTAAACTGCAGGATACATTCCTCACACTTACATGAAGAAATAATGTTGTATGGCCATGGGTCTGGAAACGATTTGTTTCCATGTTACAGCTCATTTTACCCAACTCATCAATCATGGGAAACACACACGGACAGCGCGCAACAGCATAGCACATGCAACCCTTTCTCAGAGATGATATTCAATATGCTCTCCGTGGGCACTGATACATGCATCAACCCGGCGTCCTAGTGAATCTCTGATGCGATGATGTGTCCCTGCAGTATTTGGTATGCTTTCGCAGCCTTCCACAATACGGACACGGGAACTCTGAGCATCTCGTTCTGAGGTTCCATACACAAGATATTTCAAATGTCCCCACAAAGAAAAGTCCAGTGGGTTCGGATCTGGAGAGTGGTGATAAGTCAACTGGTCCATCTCTACCTATCCATCTGCCACCGAAGCTGTTATTTAGAAGCCGACGGACGTTAACACTAAAATGAGGAAGTGCTCCATCGTGTATGAAGTACATGTTACGTCGCACAGCTAAAGGCACATATGATAACAGATCAGGTAGAACATGCTCTAAGAAATTATAACAACTTTGGCCGTTGAGTCTGGGTGGGAGAAAGTGAGGCCTTACCAGTCACCAACAATGCCGGCCCAAACATTGATAGAAAATATTTGTTGATGACTTGCTTCAGCAGTTGAGTGAGAAGCAACGTCTGTTCACACATGCTGACTGTGAAAATTTACCATCCAATCTCGTTGAAACGACACCTCTTCTGTGAACAGCACCGATGCACCAAAATTAGGGTTGACACTTCGTTGAATAAACCATTCGCAGAAGAGTACCCGTCGGGTAAAATCTCCTGCTGATAATACCTGCATACGCTATAAAAGGTATGGATATAGCTGGCCCTCATGTAACACTCTTCAGTCATGTTTTTAACATACGGTGTTGCAGGTACATGTCTTGTACTGACACTCTGGTCGACTTCAACTGCTTGAAGAACTGTCGCATCCTGTTGTAGTGTCCTCGTCCCTCTGGGCATTCCCCGGTCGTGATTATCGGGCTTAAACGCATTGTGTTCCCAAAGACGAAGATTAATGGCTTCAAACGTTTCCCTGTCGTGGCACCTTCGTCCTGGAAATCTCGCCTGGTACAAGCACTGAGCGCAAGAACTATTGCCGTCAGCTAATCCGTACATCAAATGGGCATCTGCCATCTCTGCATTTGTGTATGAGCCACTGTATGAGCAAAGTCTGTGATTAGCTCTACATAGTAACCCGTGTCCTTGCAATCGTCTTACTGACCGCTGGAGCAATTGATGTTACCTATAAACAAGCAGTGACGTACGTCTCATGGCAACGGGGTCTTGTAAAACAAAATAACGGCGGTGCAGAACGTAACCAGACGTCACCAAGAGTGCATGTTACCTGTGATTCTAGCGTTCAGTTGTTGTATGTTTCCCATGACTGCCGGCCATGATGGCCGCGCGGTTCAAGGCGCTCAGTCCGGAACCGCGCGACTACTGTGGTCGAAGGTTCGAATCCTGCCTCGGGCATGGATGTGTGTGATGTCCTTAGGATAGTTAGGTTTAATTAGTTCTAAGTTGTAGTGGACTGATGACAACAGATGTTGAGTCCCATAGTGCTCAGAGCCATTTGAACCATTTTCCCCCCATGATTAATGAGTTGGAAAAAATGAGTTGTTACATAGAAACAAAAGCAGGCCGCGGTGGCCGAGCGGTTCTAGGCGCTTCAGTCCGGAACCACGCGACTGCTACGATCGCAGGTTCGAATCCTGCCTCGGGCATGGATGTGTGTGATGTCCTTAGATCAGTTAGATTTAAGCAATTCTAAGTCTATGGGACATGATTTCAGATGTTAAGTCCTGTAGCTCTCAGAGAAATTTGAACCATCTTTTTGGACCATGGAAACAAAGCGATTCCAGACCCATGTTCATACAAGATAATTTCTTAGTATAAGTGTGAGGAATGTGTCCTGCAACTGGTGCCATACTTTTTTGTTACACCCTGTAGTTGGTAAACAAACCGTTTCAGATTTTGCTACAATTGTGCTCTATTAAGTCCCTACACGAACTAAAACGCGCCATTTCTTGATGATTCGTGGAAAGAGAGAGTTGGATGTGACGTGACGTCTGTTATTGTAGATAATGTTCAAGACGTAATGGTACAAAGATCGAACTTTCATTACCCATCCATTTTTCAAGGTTTTCTAGTAATGATGCTCTCCACCAACCACAAGTGTCTATAGAATTGTGTTATGTTTAATATTGTTTCCTATTCCACTTTCATTGGTTCCGATTTTAGATTTACGGGAACATCAGAGACTTCCTTCTAGCTGCGCGGAGTGGCCGCGCAGTCAGAGGCGCCATGTCTCGGATTGCGCGGCCCCTCCTTCGTTCGGGCATGAGGGTGTGTGTTGTTCTTCGCACAAGTTAGCGGAAGTAGTGTGTAAGTCTAAGGACCGATGACCTCAGCAGTTTGGTCCGTTAGAAGTTCACACACATTTGAACATTTTGAACCTTCTGCTAGCGCCTACTTCGCTTTTAGATCTATAGCCTTGCGTGACCAGCATGTACAAACACGAGGGGAAGGCCAATGTTATTCTTATCCACTGTGTTATTTACTAAATCACTTACACTTCATTTTACTACTTCAATAATCATGATGGCATAATTTTTTAAAATTCTCGTGTCATGTTTAATGGTAGATGCTAGTATGTTTCAAGAGAAACAGTGAACCAAGAACATCACCCAGCGACACCCTCTCTTGGAAACATACCGATCAAATTCGGATTTGTTCCATGTTTGTAGACACAAGAAATATTCTTAGGCTTCCCATTTTCTAACGAGAGGAAACTATTTTTAGCTTTGTTAGCGATTTTATAATGTTCCAAATTATGAAAGCGTATTTCTTGGTCTACACAACTGAATACGTCCGTCAGATCAAAGAAGACCCATATCGTTGTCGACTTCTCATTTAGTCTTCGAAGTGCCTCCATCACAAGCAAAAGAATACATTGCATTTTGTGTGCATGTGACTAAAGCGTGTGATAAGCAACACACGTCACAATATTATTTCTGGACGAGCAGCTGAATCTACGGCCTTAGTGTTTAATAGCCGTTGGTGTGGTAGGATGGCCATACAATCGTCATGGAATCATAACACCGACATCATAATGCAAAATAGAAACGTCAGTAACCTCAAAGAGTCAATGTAGTAGGGGCTGTGTAGCATTAGTCATGAAGTCTGAAAGCATCACGTTCTGAAATTCCAGAAGCAACTCGCTGTTTCCAACTATTCAGAGGCAAACGATATTATTTATAATTAATGTGACAGAACTGAAATTATACTTGAAGGAAGAACTACTGCTTCTTTCATTAATATTTCGGATTTTCTTTATTCCACCGCTCATTAATACTTGTAGCATATATCTCACTGTCGATCTAAAAAAAGAAAAAAAAATGTGAGCGTGGGGCGTAAATGTCTGTTGTTGGATTTTCGACCAGTAGAGATAAATTCCTTGAACAACTTTGTACTGTTACTTATGAACGAAATATTCACTATGAACTATTAAAGACTTGCAGTAAATGACAGTTAGTGGAATCTACTTCGTAAAACCTGACTTACATTATTGGTATTCTGCAGGAGCAGTCGAGCTATTGTTGTACGACATACTTCAGTGGCACAGGCGTTCCCATATAGTGATAATCTAACACTTCTCGTGTAAATTTAGATATCGCAAAAAGATATTGAACGTGTTTTCACACATTTCTATCATCATACAGTAGCTGTACGTTTGGTTCATTTCGTTTAATCACTTAGTGGTCTTTAGTTCAGCTATTGCAATCAATATTAATGAAAAGCTATGTTTCCTACATTATTTGGTAAAGCGTTTTATAGTTCATTATCTGGAGCAGAATGGGGCTTTAATTGGTCAAATTTATATAGTTTAAGAGCGCTTGGTGTTCATTCGATTCCAGTTCCTGCAAGAACGCGAAGATCGATATGCTGCTCCATTAGAGAGAACTACATAGGAAGAGGTTGTTTCGACGTATTCGATTTTTTCGTCCCTGCATGTCAACTGTTTATCACGTACGCACCTAGCCTGTAATTACTGTGTGTGTGTGTGTGTGTGTGTGTGTGTGTGTGTGTGTGTGTGTGTGTGTGTGAGAGAGAGAGAGAGAGAGAGAGAGAGAGAGAGAGGAGAAGAAGGAAAAAAACAGTCTACGCTCACAGGAGTATGACGTTTTTTCATTGCTAACTGTCCGTGCAACATCAGACGGCATGCCATGCTGTTCCTAACCTCGGAGTGGACCACGTTCAAGGGAATTGTTTCTGTTTCGGTATCACGCGCGAATCGAATGTACATGTAACGCTTACCATGTACAGCAAAGGTGCAACGATTTAAAAAATGTTCAAATGTGTGTGAAATCTTATTGGACTTAACTGGTAAGGTCATCAGTCCCTAAGCTTACACACTACTTAACCTAAATTATCCTAAGGACAAACACACATACACATGCCCGAGAGAGGACTCAAACCACCGTCAGGACCAGCCGACAGTCCATGACTGCAACGCCTGAGACCGCTCGGCTAATCCCGCGCGCCTGATTAAAGTATCAACTAATGCAGATTCAGTATTCAAAAAACGAGCTACATATGTATTGTATGTCCTTATTCAGTTGTTGATGTTAGACCCACACGTAGAAAGTACAGAGCTCTAAACTGAGGGCAGGCATGTACGGGTGTGCTATGGCTCTGTTGGCTTACGAGCATGCAGCTGCTATCAGATAAGTGTTCAAGTGGGTACAGATCAGACACATTTGCTGGCTAAGACATCAACGTGAGTTCACTGCATGCCCCTCAAACCACTGTATCATTCCTACCTTGCAACTCTCTTGCTGGAAGATGTCGTGGCCGTCAGGGGAGACTTCAGGTATGAAGCGATGGAGATGGCCCGCAATAATGTTCACGCAGCTCACTGCTGTCTTGATGCCTCCGATTACCACCGCAGATCCCATGGAAGCGGAACTCAGTGTACCCCATATCGTAATCCTGCCCTCGCCGGCCTGCATCTTTGACGCGGTGCAATATTCGTGCAGCCATTCTAGTGGATGAAGGCGTGTAAGGACACAGCTATCCACCTGGTGTAACAACAAGTGCGATTCATTAGACGTTTCTATTGATCAATGGTAAAAACTCAGAGATGCTGTGCCCACTGCAATCATAATTGACGATATCGTTGACTCAACACAGCAGCACATAGGGGTCGTGTGATGTGGAGCTCCATGTTCAACAGTGGCCTTTAAACGGTGTGTTCCGAAACACTTGTGCCTGCACCAGCATTGTACTCTGTCCTCAGAGCTGCAACAGATCGCTGCCTATCCTGGATTACAGAGTGGGGGATCGTCCGACCTCTACGTTTTATGATAAGACGTCATCGTCCAATACCATACGGCCTACTCGTTATTTCACTATCTTTCACCCTTTTTCCATAGGTGCTGAGGACAGTTTTACGCCAACAGGCGACCAGCTTCGTCTTTTCAGTGATTCTCGTTTCCAGCCGCAGCGCCACAACAATGTGCCTTTCGTCAGAACCGATTGTACCAGTGGATTTCCTCATTTGCGGCCCGTATATTCTCTATAATGACTGCTGCCTTCTCGTCTCTCTTCTGTCTACATTCTTCCCTTACTGCGTCACGTGACCGCAGCACCACTAGGGGGCATTCAACCTCTCGGTGGACAGTCATCACAATGTTTCGGCTCATCAGTGTTCTTTTACGTTGCTCTTTTCCATAGGTTGTGTTTAGGTATATATAGGCATCACCAGGCACGAGTACAATCCAGACAGTTCCCGGCTTCAGCGATGGGGATTTATCCATATATCTTCCTATTTTGTATTCTTTCTCTCCTCTTGCAATCTGAAAGTTAGATGACTTCAATTAGTATTAATAATATGCTGGACAAAAAACACAAAACTTTATCTTCCAGTTATCGTTGTGCTATCAATCAGTGTTATATACTCAAATTTAAATGATCGCGACACTTTTATATATTTACGTCATTGTAATTAAGATAATTAGTTGTGTAATTAATGGAATGGAAGGTCCGTCGTAGCATGTAGAAGACGGGCCATAAAATTCGTGTAGAAAATAAATAAATCAATAAATAATCATCAAACTGCGAATCATGGATTTTGTGATTGAATCGCCAGTAACAAACGTTGCTGTCAGTGATGTCTGTGCTTGCACTGAAACGAAAGATAGTTTGCGAAGTCTATGTTATTATTTCAGATGACCATGGAAATTCACTACTCCAAGCACTGTTTCGAGCAGAGTGGCTGTTCCAAGACGTTAATGCTCTCACTCGAATGGGTGGAAATATTCAGAAGTTGTTTGATAACAGTGGAAATGAAGTAAAACGTCTCCCCTGCCTCCATAATCTCCAAATTTGAATATCATCAGCCGGCCGGAGTCGCCGTGCGGTTCTAGGCGCTACAGTCTGGAGCCGAGCGACCGCTACGGTAGCAGGTTCGAATCCTGCCTCGGGCATGGATGTTTGTGATGTCCTTAGGTCAGTTAGGTTTAATTAGTTCTAAGTTCTAGGCGACTGATGACCTCAGAAGTTGAGTCGCATAGTGCTCAGAGCCATGTGGACCACATGAATATTATCGAGTCGTTGTGGTTTGTTTCGGCAAACAACTTTAGGGTTCTGCATTCTCATGCACGGTCACTCAAGGAATTGGAACCTATCCTTTCCAAAGAATGGCATAAACTCGTGTCAACAAACCTTCGGGACTAGTATGCATAGAACCTCAAAAGGATCCAGGCAGTTTTGGATCCCGAAGGTGGCGCTTCACTGTTTTAAGTAGGTGTTCAAATAATTTGTCCATCGCCTGTAGAATGCAAATGAAATCTGTGTCGCTTTGGCGTTACGTCAGTGATCATAAGTCATTCAGCTGCCAAGGACCGATTGTATGCCCTTCATATTATCAGCCATATCGTCTCACTCCCGAGTGAACTCATTTCATACTTATTTTTCTTATATTGCGCTTGTCTACTGACTAAAACCAAATTCGTTAAGGTGGTTTCAAAGTTATCACAGGCTTAGTAGTTGCAAAGTCAGACAAATAAGAGAGGAATTGGGTGTGACCCATTGAAGAAATAATCGCAAGGTTTGACTGATACGATTTGAGCTACGATTACAAGCATGGTAGGATGGGAGTTGGTACCACTTTGTTTCTAAAATCTTGAAAGTAAACGACAGATTGGCAAACCTGCTATGTACATTCATCGTGAGAAGTAACTATCGAATAAGCGCGCTGTTCGTCCTATTTCTTGCTTTACATCCTCGCACTGTATTGCAGATAAAATGCGCAGCCGACGAAGTGCCTTGCTTTGTTTCAGCTAGCAAATCTCTCTCCCTTCTTCTGATGCAAGTTAACAATACTCATAGCTTCCAAGATAGTATTACTTGGATCTCTGACGTACCAAAAACGTAAGACACTGAAACGGACCAGCCACCTGTCTGAGGTTATTTGAGAAATTAGTCACTTGTGACGCTGCCAAATGACGCAACGGAACCCTTTGTAGCTGGATGCCAGCTCTGGCAGAAGACAAACAGCTTGAAGTGTTGAATAATTTAACGTTCACACCTATATCGGGTGTCAGACAACCCACTCACTCCTTGTCGTCGTCGGCGGGTACTTGACCGGTTGGCTGCCGCGACGGAATGTCGTGTTGCGCGTTCTGTTTCACGGACGACGCGTTGAGGTCTCCATGCTGGCAGTAGCGGAGTCAGATCTGCTTACATCACATAACACTGCAGCAATATGCAACCATTATTATGTTTATATTTGAGTGGTGTCTGTTCAGTCCGACGTGTTGGAGAGAACAGACAGCACTCGTGATGACTCGGCTGGTGCATACATTTACATCAAATGATGAGGAAAGAAGGGGAAGGGATAGGTGGGTCGGACATGTCCAACAGAACAGATATCACTCAAGTGTATTCGTACTGCTGTAAGAGCGCGACGGCACCTTGACTTTTGTTTCAGTGCAGATGCACTAAAATCATTGTAATTCCTACAAGAATCATTAATTTACGAGGAAGGGGTTAATGGGCGAGGGACGCTTCATTGCCGCGTTCGGTATAGGAAATCTGAATGGATCAGGAACCGTGCCTGTATGGGCAAAGCGGTTAACGCAATCGCTCATCAGTAGCGCTTAAAGGGTTCGATTTTCGGTTCGGCACATAATTTCAACTTTCGTCATTGCATTGCCACAACGCCCTGTGCGGCTGGAAGTCACGAATTCCCAACCATCCCTTCCCTTTCTTTCCGCATTCTCTACGTGATATAGATTATTATCTTCTAATAAAATAACTTAAATTGTTCGCTTGTAATGTTTTGATACTAGTGTGATAACCCGTCCAGACAGCGCTCGTGACAGACATTACCTATAACTTTAGTGAGAAGTAGAGCACGTGAGGTAGAGCCAGTCCATCATTCCCGTGTTTCGACTATAGAGGACTACGGATCTAGCTTTCGGCTAAGCGCTACAGTGTGGCTATCGCTTCTTTCCTCCAAGCTCCTATCATGTACCATCTCCTTCATTCACAACTAATGAGAACTTGTGCAAATTTCTTACCCTGAAACTTGCTAAGTACCAAATAACCGTCCTCTTTGGTCCCGAGACAGCGTCGCTGTCCCGTAAAGCGTAGTTAGAGTGTTCGAGTTTCGTATGGGTGTTTAATTTGTCATATGCCGGTGAAGTTATTTAAATATACGTGCGTATAGTTCAAATTAGTCTGAGCACTATGGGACTTAACAGCTTAGGTCATCAGTCCCCTAGAACTTAGAACTACTTAAACCTAACTACACTAAGGGCATCACACACATCCATGTCCGAGGCAGGATTCGAACCTGCGACCGTAGCGGTCGCGCGGTTCCAGACTGAAGCGCCTATAACCAATCGGCCACTCCGGCTGGCACGTGCGTATGCTGATATATCATTAGCCATCTGCCTTTCACTTGTAGGAAAATCGTAATTTTGGACTTTCCCATTCATTACAGTCTGCAGTAATACTGCTCCGGTGTTATTTCAAGTGTCGTTTAATACTACTCAGGCCGTTGCCTCTGCCTTTCCTTACATCCAGCAAACAACTCCCTTGGACCATCTGCCATTCATTCACCTGGCTATATGTACCACTCATCTTCATTTCTTCAAATTAAAATCAGAATTACATCTCTCACGACAGTCTACTCCACGATGAGTTTGTGTGTTTTCATAAGGATCCAAATAATTCCACCGGCCGTTGGGACCGAGCGGTTTTAGGCGCTACAGTCTGGAACCGCGCGACCGCTACGGTCGCAGGTTCGAATCCTGCATCGGGCATGATTGTGTGTGATGTCCTTAGGTTAGTTAGGTTTAAGTAGTTCTAAGTTCTAGGGGACTGATGACCTCAGAAGTTAAGTCCCATAGTGCTCAGAGCCTCTTTCAAGGACAGTCCCGAGGCAGATGCCCTTTATCGTGCATTCCAATGACCCTAAACCACTACCATTTGCGACTTGCAGTGGTGTCAAGCGAGAGCTCATTGGAGGGCAGAGTGCTCAGAGCCATTTGAACGATTTGAACCAAATAATTCCCATCACCCAGCTCTGAACAGTTTTTGCGTTAGAAGTCCATGCCTCACTGCCCCAACATACTGATTATAAACATTCCCTTTCTGATAAGTTGGAATTTCAGGTTTGAAAACTCTATTTACTTTACTAAAAACACTTTACATTATGTTTGCTCTTCTGCGTACTTATTTTCCTGTCCATCCACTTACTTTCTTCACTTACCCTTAATGGAAAACCCCATCAACTGGTTCCACATTTTCATTGATGATTTGCAGTATTTTTCTTTTTACACGCTTTAAGACAAAAAAAGGACGCACCTCAGAGGAATTATTCAAATGGGACGGAAAACGCTGGATGTGATGTGTATATACGAAAAACCAAAATATTGCAGTATCAGAAAAATTGGATGATTTATTCAAGAGAAAGAGCTTCACGAACTGAGCACGTCAGTAACACTTTGGTTCACGTCTGAGCCTTATGCAAGCAGTTACTCAGCTTGGCATTGATTAACAAAGTTGCTGGCTGTGCTCCTGAAGGATATCGTGCCATATTCTCTCCAGAGGGTACGTTAGATCATCAAAATCCAGAGATGACTGAAGGGCTCTGTCCATAATGTTCTCAGTTGGTGAGAGATCCGGCGATCTTGCTGACCAATGTAGGATTTCGTAAGCACGAAAACAAGCAGCAGAAACTCTGACCGTGTGGTGGCGGGAATTATCTCTCTGACATGTTATCCCTGGAAAGCGAAAGTGACTCAGATACACGGATGAGCCAAAACATTCTGATTATGGCCTGTTAGCGTTGAGGGTACGAGATGCGGTGAGGACAGTCAAGGAAGAGACAAATGGGGACTCATTCCAGTGACGATATCTGTTGTTTATAAATAACTTCCACACTTATCAGTAATAACCGGAAACCCTTGTCTTTGATCGGGATGAAGAACTTTCTAATGCTCACAAAATAACAATAGTTATATATTTTTTGTGTTTGTACATGTAAACTATACTTTCATCGAAAATAATTGCTTTAGTTACGTAAATACGTTGAAGTTCCGAGTCAACTATTTTTATAACTTATAAAATGGAATTTAAAATCTATAATATTATAAAATACATAACGGACTAACACCGAATGATGTGTGATTCTAATTATGTGCTAAACAAACAAACAAGAAGCAAAGGAAGTCGTCGGCTCCCAGTATCTCTCTTACACATTCATTTATTTTTCTTTCCACAACAATGCTATCAATACTACCAGTAGTCCTACAATTTATTACGTTTTATGTAATGTACTAAAACTACCGAACCGTAGTTTTGGTAGAACGCAACTCTACTCATCACAGAACGTAGAGATCGGGAGCTTGTCCCGACTATAAATCAGGATAGGTAGAGATCTGTGGCAGATCTGGTAACAAAGTACAATTCTAATACAGAGACAAGTAATTCGAAACACGCTGTTAAGCGCACATCGTTGTACATGATGCTCAGCAGCCGGTGACCCATAGATGTTCTCATGCTATCCCAACGCCATCGTCAGTTATGACTGCAGTGAGAATGGGATCATGACGATGGGACTGTGGATCAATGGAAACAGGTTACGTGGTCGAGTAAATCACTTTTCTTGTTACATCAGGACGATGATCGAGTCCAGATGCACTGTCATCCAGGCGAACGACTACTCGAGTCATGCACTACGCCATGGACGCCCACCCGAGGGGGGGGGGGGAGGGGAGTATTCAGCTGTGGGGTACAAAAATGTTCTGTGGGACCTGTGGTAATAATAAAAGGCCGCGCGGGATTTTAATTAGTTAGGTTTAATTAGTCCTAAGTTCGAGGCGACTTATGACCTCAGAAGTTAAGTCGCTTAGTGCTCAGAGCCATTTGAACCATTTCATCTGTTACCAACAACTGAACTCATCTGCGATGCTACTGAGCGCCAGCTTTGCGTACACAAACGACCAGCTGTAATAGACGATAATTATGTGACCTACGCGTAGACAGCTGAGGCCACGTTTCTCCAGAAACCTACCAAGAACCCGTTTTACGCAGGTTCTTTTAATGTTTTGATTCACCAGTGAATAGTCCATTAACATTTATACTTGTTCATTTTCTCCTCACAGAAATCTGAGAATGTCATCAAAGGCTCCTGAAAATTTTCCTGCATGACCCCTATACCCTAACGAAGTTTAACTAAAGCTGTTACATCGGTGTATATCAATCCATAAACTTTCATGAGCTGTATCATTGCCCAGTTTCCCACACTCTGTTAGTACATATCTGGTTGGATCTACGACATAATAATTCTTACGATATATGAATCCAAGGAAGAGTGCCAATTGATACTCATTGCTACGTTCTGTTATTTCTTCCTTCACACGAAAACGGACCATCAAACTATGTGCAGTTTTATAGCCAGTTTGTGCCTTTCTTTGAGTCAGATCTGATTTTTTTCCCTAAGCTTTTCCTTCCCTATGGGTTAAAATAATTTTATCATTGTTACTGTTTTAGGGAACTCTTGGTATAATTTTCCGGCATAACGTATGTAAATAATTTATATTAATTTGCTTCGAGCTTTAACAGTTTCTATAGAAAGACCATCATCTCCAGCCACCTATCCTTTCTTCGTCCTTTGAATATGTTTATACACTTTGTTTGAAATTACTTCCAGAATATCATTATTTCCATAGCTCACAGTGGTAATGATTCATGCGTTTTGCTGTTTGCCTAAGTACCAAAGTACAGTTGTTGCTGCTTTCTTCCATGGAGATATGTTGCTTATTTCCTAAGATGCTGCCGAGCATGGTGCAACAGTGGTGAAACACTGGACTTGCATTCTGGTTGGCTATGGCCCAGATCCTCATCTGGCCATTCATATTTGTTACGTTTTTTCCCTAAGTTGCTTCAGGCAGACACCCATAATGTTCCTACGAAAAAGGACGAGATCAGCTTCCCGCACAAATTTTTAAAAAGTGGCTCTAAACACTATGGGACTTGCCTTCTGAGGTGATCAGTCCCCTAGAACTTAAACCTAACTAACCTAAGGACATCACATGCTCGAGGCAGGATTCGAACCTGCGACCGTAGCAGCCGTATAGTTCCGGACTGAAGCGCCTAGAACTGCTCGACCACAGCGGCCGGCTGCCCAATTTCCAGATTGACTGCCGCATCTAGTGTCTTAGTTTCCGATGTACGTAAGCTCCTAATTTCCTCCAGTTTCCTTCCTTTCAGATACCAAACTTGTTTAATTTAATCTGCGGCATTATCTGATTTTGAAATAATTTCTCATAAACTACATTTTTGTCATCCTTGTGTCTGTTTCGTTCAAGATTTGCATGTATTTGTGCTATGAGTTTATTATTTCTTGAAAGTATAAAGTGGTTAAGATAGTCACATTATTTAACCGTCTTTATTGTTTGATGAAACACAGCCTACATTAATTTTAATCGCGTATACTCATTCTCAAGTGCTTTTTCTATTTGTTTTGTTCTGCAGTAATGTGTTGCCGGGGGGGGGGGGGGGGGAGGAGGGGAGGGGCTTTTCTAGTATCATAAATGAAGAATCGTTCCGTAGTTTTTGACCTACCTTTTCTTTAATGCTCTCCTTTATCACGCACTATTACTATTAATTTTCAGCAGCTGTAACTCCGCACCTTCCCATCGGCATTTGATCACGCTGGTGAATACTCCATTCAATACCTCGCGATTCTGTTAGTATCAATACCTTTTTTACGATGTTATCTAGTTAGCGATACAATTTTATTTATTGATATTGAAATTCCAATCCCAAAGAAAGCAGGAGTTAATAGGTGTGAAAATTACCGAACTATCAGTTTAATAAGTCACAGCTGAAAAATACTAATACGAATTCTTTACAGACGAATGGAAAAACTGGTAGAAGCCGACCTCGGGGAAGATCAGTTTGGATTCCGTAGAAATGTTGGAACACGTGAGGCAATACTGACCCTACGACGTATCTTAGAAGCTAGATTAAGGAAGGCAAACCTACGTTTGTAGCATTTGTAGACTTAGAGAAAGCTTTTGACAATGTTGACTGGAATACTCTCTTTCAAATCCTGAAGGTGGCAGGGGTAAAATACAGGGAGCGAAAGGCCATTTACAATTTGTACAGAAACCAGGTGGCAATTATGAGAGTCGAGGGACATGAAAGGGAAGCAGTGGTTGGGAAGGGAGTGAGACAGGGTTGTAGCCTCTCCTCGATGTTATTCAATTTGTATATTGAGCAAGCAGAAAGAAAACAAAAGAAAAATTCGGAGTAGGAATTAAAATCAATGGAGAAGAAATTGCTGCATTACTCCGCTCCGGAAGAGGTCCGACGCGATATTAGGAGATATCGCGTCATAGGGTACATCCGCGACAGTAAGAAATAATTAAATTGGTAAGTGAGCAGGGACGGAAGAGCGGGGCATTTTACAGCATTCAGAAAAAAAATTTAATAGAATGTAGGCCGCTGCAGTTACGCTGTTACGAAGAAGCTTATCAAGGTAGACTATCGTGGAGAGCTGCATCTAAGCAGTCTTTCAACTGAAGACCAAGGCAATAACAATGATTGTAACTAGCGGCAAATAAATCTGTGTAAAAGGGACATGAAAGGGAAGCAGTGGTTGGGAAGGAGTGAGACAGGATTGTAGTCTCTCCCCGATGTTATTTAGTCTGTATATTGAGCAAACAGTAAAGGAAACAAAAGAAAAATTCGGAGTAGGTATTAAAATCCACGGAGAAGGAATAAAAACTTTGAGGTTCGCCGATGACATTGTAATTCTGTCAATGACAGCAAAGGACTTGGAAGAGCAGTTGAATGGAATGGATAGTGTCTTGAAAGGAGGGTATAAGATGAACATCAACAAAAGCAAAACGAGGATAATGGAATGTAGTCGAATTAAGTCGGGTGATGCTGAGGAAATTAGATTAGGAAATGAGACACTTAAAGTAGTAAAGGAGTTTTGCTATTTGGGGAGCAAAATAACTGATGATGGTAGAAGTAGAAAGGATATAAAATGTAGACTGGCACTGCCGAGGAAAACGTTTCTGAAAAAGAGAAATTTGTTAATATCGAGTATAGATGTAAGCGTCAGGAAGTCCTTTCTGAAAGTATTTGTATGGAGTATAGCCATGCAGGGAAGTGAAACATGGACGATAAATAGTTTGGACAAGAAGAGAATAGAAGCTTTCGAAATATGGTGCTACGGAAGAAAGCTGAAGATTAGATGGGTAGATTACATAATTAACGAGAGGTACTGAGTAGAATTTGGGAGAAGCGAAATTTGTGGCACAGCTTCACTAAAAGAAAGGATCAGTTGATAGGGTACATTCTGAGACGTCAAGGCATCACAAGTTTACTATTGGAGGGGAGTGTTGGGGTTAAAAATCGAAGAGGGAGACAAAGAGATGAATACAGTAAGCAGATTCAGAAGGATGTAGGTTGCAATAGGTACTGGGAGAAGAAGAAGCTTGCATAGTATAGAGTAGGATGGACAGCTGCATCAAACCAGTCTCTGGACTGAAGACGACGACAACAACAACAACAACAACATCGATACCAAATATCATTTCGAATCTCGTAGTGGAATGTCTGTACTTATAGATTGGATTGACTGCTTGATTTTGAACTGGGCTCCTGTAGAATAGTAATGTAGCACCGTAAGCACTGGTTGTTCGTGAAGACAGCCCCTCACTTGTTACACAGGGACTCATTTTTGACTATATTTGCCTCAAAGGAGTGATGATTGGAATCAAGCTGCTCTCCACATCTATAATTAGGCGGATACCATTCTTACACAAAGGTGTATAATTAATACTCTTGCGCTAGGAATTAAGTGAATCAAGCGACACCTGTGTTTATATTACATTAAGAAAGCAAGAAAAAATATTAACGTCGCTGTGACTTATTCTCTTAAGTGCTAGTTATTTTTCGTTCGACTGCGCCTCGTGAAGATTAACGCTGCCGAAAGATAAGACACGCTCCGGAAGCAGTGCTACGGGTGCCCCTAATACTCAACCTAGTAATGTTCTCAGCGTTCGCGTGTTGCTACGGCCACTGAGAATCGATAACAGAATTGTGACCTACGTTGAATTACTTCAGTTCCTCGACACGAAGATAATGTTCACAATATTGAAATACGTAATTTCTCAGACAGATCGTTAGGAAGTACAGCGTCGCTATAATCTATGTACCTCGGCGGGTTGTTGTAAGAGCCTGTAAAGTATTATCAATAAAAAGTATCACTGCTACTAAGAAACAGTTACGTACATAGTTACAGGGTAGTAAAAGTGTGCAGGCTGTCAAATTGCATTCGCTTACTGAAATATCGGTGGGGGTGGGGGGTCTGCAACACCTTGTAGATCAAATCCGACAACTGAATCACAGCCTTCACATTAGCATTCCCTCCAACCGCAATCATCCTTACTGTATATGACACACAAATAATTTACAGTCGTGTAATTGGGTGTGAGTAAATAATACTATGACGTTGTTGGTTCATATGGTTCTGAGTACTGTGGGACTTAACATCTGAGGTCGTCAGTCCCCTAGAACTTAGAACTACTTAAACCTAACTAACCTAAGGACATCACACACATCCATGCCCGAGGCAGGATTCGAACCTGAGACCGTAGCGGTGGCGCGGTTCCAGACTAACGAGCCTAGAACCGCTCGGCCACAGCGGCCGGCGACGTTGTTTGTGCTGCAGTCGACAGTTCAGTTATAAAACTGCAGTCCTGTACTGTTCTCCCAGGCATGTATATGGGGGCAGCGAGATGTAACACTGAGCGCTGAGCGTACAAGTCTGGAATAAATTTTTCTCGGTGTTCATGCCGAGTCTCTCTCACGTAGAAAAATGACCCTACAAAAATTAGTATCATCTTTATCATCTGGAGATGATTTGTTGAATGTGTAGATGTGTGCCTCTTATACAATGGCGTCGCGATTTACGTTAGGTGAAGGGACGTAAGTCACGTCTCCCAGGCAGAGGGATTCACATTAGCAAATGCAGAAAATTAGAACCTTCAACAACGCAGTGCGTCAGCAATCGTTGAGTAATATATTAAAAAACTAAAAATCCGCCTCGATTGCGAAATTTTCCATTGTAAAACTGATATTATGGTGAAGCTCATTAAAAATCGAAAAAATATGGTCTACATCATTTTGAGTACCATCAATGATTAATAGAATGTCGTCAACATATCTTTTGTAAAACTTTATTCTCCTAAGAATCTCTCTGTCACTGGCAAAAAAATCAGACTCTAAGTAGTTCATAAGAATTTCTGATAAAATTCCAGTTAGTTGGCTTCCCACAGCCAAACCTGCTGGTCGTAAGTAAAATCTCCCATTAAATGTAAAGTAGTTGTGTTTTAAAACGATCCGTAGCAGCATCATCAACTCATTGATCTCTTTATCCAAAAGTTTTTGATGGTGACGTAAATTGCACGCTAGTATTTGCAGTGTGAGGCTGACTGGTCCATTAGTGTATAAACTTGTTACGTCAAACGATACTAGTTTAGAATCTTCAGAACAAGATACCTCGCGTAAACTGGTAGCTAAATGAATGGAGTTTTTTAACGGAATAGTTTTTACTAAAAACGAAGTTTTCTTAGTATTCAAGTATTTCTCCAGCTTATGATAAGCACTTCCCGTACTGTCACCGATAGGGCGAATTGAGTGATTTAACTTATGAACTTTAAACTGGCTTCTCAATTTAGTGGACTTGGGATTCATGTTTATCAGCCCCTTCTTTCGGAACTCTCCTATCAAATTTTTAGTATTTTGGATCTCAGTTCTAATTTCTTTTTGGAGAGTAGTGGTGGGTCTTTATAAGCATTACTGTCATTGAAAAAAGCTTCGGTCTTGTCTATTTATTAGCAATCGAGGCGGGTTTTTAGTTTTTTAATATATGCAGAAAATTAGCAATGGAGGAAATACAGCTCCTCCTCCCCCCTCCACCACAATTAAATATCAGACCGGGTAGGAGCGATGAAGTGGAACGTGAACGGGTACTGCACGGAGAACGACAGCTCACCTTTCGTATCGAGTTGTTAATTTATGCTCCTCGTGAGAGTTGCCTCTAGCAACCGTCCCCATGCTCTACGTCAAACATGTGGATCTACCGCACAGTGCACATGGCACTACGGTAGACCTGTTCGCCGCGTGGTGTAATCATATTCGTATAGGACAGGAGACCAGTAGTCAAACACTGTGGGTGTGGTAGCAGTGCAAAGGTGAGTGGATGCCTGATAGCCGTCCGACGTGTTGTCATGAAAACGTCATTGCTGAAACATTCATTTACTGTTTATCAACTACAATAATCTTGATCATACTCGGAGAAGTCAACGCCATCAGGAGACATAAGCTGTACACGGCCTGAAAGGAGGTGCCACCGTCAGCTGGCGGCCTGACAGCTTGCAGCATCTTGCAGCTGATGACAGCGCTTCTGCAAGGACGCTGATTGGGGCAGCGGGCAGCGATTCTCAATGCACTTAATGTGCAGCACAGAACGGAGCGTGCAGAGGCGCGCGTAATCATCTCGTGGACACTCGGAGCAGCGGTGTCTGTCCACATCTGCAGAGATAGGCAGCAGAGCCCCAGGTTTGAACGGTTGACCTCCAGGATAGGAGGCCGGCAGCGGATCAGGTAGGCCCACAGGTAGCCCACTAAGTCCACATCATTGGACTCAGTGCGGACATGGGGTCGCAGCTACACTATGTGATCAAAAGTATCCGGACACCTGGCTGGATGTGACTTAGAAGCTCGTGGCGCCCTCCATCGGTAATGCTGGAATTCTGTATGGTGTTGGCCCTCGCTTAGCCTTTATGACAGCTTCCACTCTCGCAGGCATACGTTCAATCAGGTGCTGGAAGGTTTCTTGGGGAAGGGCAGCCCACTCTTCACGGAGTCCTGCACTGAGGAGAGGTATCGACGTCGGCCGGTGAAGCCTGGCACGAAGTTGGCGTTTCAAAATATCCCAAAGGTGTTCTGTAGGATTCAGGTCAGGACTCTGTGCAGGTCAGTCCATTATAGGGATGTTACTGTCATGTAACCACTCCGCCACAGGCCGTGCGTTATAAACAGCTGCTCGATCGTGTTGAAAGACGCAATCACCATCCCCGAATTGCTCTTCAGTAGTGGGAAGCAAGAGGGTGCTCGAAACCTCAGTGTAGGCCTGTGTTGTAATAGTGCCACCCAAAACAACAAGGGGTGCAAGACCTCTCCATGTAAAATATGATCTCACCATAGCACCACCGCCTCCGAATTTTACTGTTGGCACTACACACGCTGGCAGATGACGTTCACCGCGCATTCGCCATACCCACAGCCTGCCATCGGATCGCCACATTGTGTACCGTGATTCGTCACTCAACACAACGTTTTTCCACTGTACAATCGTCCAATGTTTACGCTCCGTACACCAAGTGAGGCATCGTATGGCATTTACCGGTGTGATGTGTGGCTTACGAGCAGCCGCACGGCCATGATATCCAAGTCTTCTCACCTCCTGCCTAACTGTCATAGTACTTCCTGTGGATCATGATGCAGTTTGGAATTCCTGTGCGATCGTCTGCATAGATGTCTGCCTATTACACATTACAACCCTCTTCAACTGTCTGCGGCTTCTGTCAGTCAACAGACGAGATCGGCCTGTACGCTTTTGTGCTGTATGTGTCCCTTCACGTTTCCACTTCACTATCACATATCACATCGGAAACACTGGACCTATGAACGTTTAGGAGTGTGGAAATCTCGCGTACAGACACCCAAATACCTGACCACGTTCGAAGTCCGTGAGTTCTGCGGAGACCCCCCCCCCCCCCCCCGCTCTGCTCTCTAACGATGTCTAGTAACTATTGAGGTAGCTGATATGGAGTACCTGGCAGTAGGTGATAGCTTAGTGCACTTAATATGAAAAACGTATGTTTCTCGGGGTGTACAAATACTTTTGATCACATAGTGCAACAGCGGCAGAATCTAGACGTGCGGACTGGTTCATCTGGATAGCTACCAGGCAACTCACACTTAAGTGCCTGGCAGAGGGTTCTTCAAACTACCTTCTCAATGATTTTATGTAATTCCTCTCGTGAACAGCGCGCAGAAGAATACCAACACCTATATCTTTCCTTGCGAGCTCATATTTAGTTTATTTAATTGTGTTGATTATTTCTCGCCGCTGGGGCCGAGCGGTTCTAGGCTCTTCAGTCCGGAACCACATTGCTGCTATGGTCACAGGAATCCTACCCCGGGCATGGGTGTGTTTGGTGTCCTTAGGTTGGTTAGGTTTGAGTAGTTCTGAGTCTAGGGGACTAATGACCTCAGATGTCCCATAGTGCTTAGAGCCATTTAAGCCATTTCATTATTTATCCCTATGTAGGTCGGCGTCAAAAAAATATTATCATATTTGGAGGACAAAGTTGGTGATTGAAAAGTCACCAGTATATCCCGCAGAAACGAGAATCGCCTTTGTTTTAACGGTCTCTAACCCAAGTCCTGTGTGACGTCCATGACACTCTCTTCCCTGCACATCGATAATCAAAACTGTGATGCCCTTGTTTGAACTTTCTCAGTGTACCCCGTTAATTCCATCTGCTAAGGATCCCACATCGTGCAGCAGTACTCTAAATGATTTGGTTGGCTGATTTGGGGGAAGAGACCAAAAAGAAAGGTCGTCTGTGCCATCTGATTAGGAAAGGATGGGGAAGGAAACCGACCGTGCCCTTTGAGAGGAACTATCCCAGCATTTACCTGAAGAGATTTAGGGAAATCATGTTAAACCTAAATTAGGATGGCCGGACGCAGGTTTGAACCACTGCGTCACCTCCCTAGGTACTCCAAAAGAGGACGAACAAGCGTAGTGCAGGCTGTCTGTTTACTAGATCCGTTGCAACTTGTAAGTGTTCTACCAAAAAAAGGCAGTCTTTGGTTCACATTCCCCACAACATTTTCCATATATTCTTTCCAGTTTAAGTTGTTCGTAATTGTAATTCCTAGGTATGTAGTTGAATTTACGGTGTTTAGATTTGGTGGATTTATTGTGTAATGGACGTTTAACAGGTTCCTTCTTGCACTCATGTGGATGACACCACATTTTTCGTTATTTAGGGTCAATTGCCACTTTTCGGACCATACAGATATCTAATCTAAATCGCTTTGCAATTTTTTTATCTCCTGGTGCCGTTACTACAAGATAAACGACAGCATCATCTGCAAGCAACCTAAGATGGCTGCGCGGTTTGTCTCCTAAATCATTTATATAGATTAGGAACAGCAGAGGGCATATAACAATACCTTGGGGAACACCAGAAATCGATTCTGATTTACTCAATGACTTTCCGTCAGTAACGAACTGTGATCCCTCTTACAAAAAATTACCAAGTCAATCCCATAACTGAGACGATATTCCATAAGCGCGCAATTTGACTACAAGTCCCTTGTGAGGTATCATGTCAAAGCCCTTCTACAAATCTAGGAACAAGGAATCGATTTGAAATCTCTTTTTGCCAGCATTGAACACTTCGTGTGAGTAAAGAGCTAGTTGTGTTTTACAAGAACGGTATTTTATAAATCCGTGTTGAGTGTGTGTTAATAGACCGTTGTCTTCTAGGTAATTCATAATGTTCGAACACAATACATCTTCTAAAGTTCTGCTGCATACCGACGTTAATGATAAGGGCCTGTTATTTAGTAGACTAGTCCTATTGCTTTTCTTGAATATTGGTGACACTTGAAATTTCCCAGTATTTGGGTACGGATCTTTCGCCGGACGAGCGGTTGTATATGATTGTTAAGTACGGCGCTATTTCATCAGTATCCACGTAGGATCGTTGACTCCCAGGCCGTCATAGATCTTCATCTACACACACAGTCTGGAAATGCGAACTGGTTGACCAATGTAGACTCGTCGACTCCGGACCCTTTCTACTCCTCCCGTCCTTGGTTTGCTAAAACAACGGTTTCTGTCACATAATCCAGAGAGGGCCATTGCTCGGATATGAAGCAATGACGTCACTGACGTCACAGCGGCTCCGATTCTCCACTGTGTCGATGATATCACAAGTCTGGTCCTCTACTATGTGTTAAAAGCTTGACTCATTGGGGACAGTACTTGTCATATCAGCAGGTAGCTCCTGATGTAGCTCCAGCCTGACCAGCTGGAACTAGCCCGCTTCTGCTACCTCTTGCGCTAGTCGTGGGAGATGTCTCAACTTTATTCAGCCGTGCACAGTAAATTTTTTGTGGTGCACAGCATGTTGCACACAGTAGGTATCCTCAGACACTGGACGCAGCATTTCCTTAATTCCCGGCATTCGATGGAACAGTGTGCACCATCCCGTATTTCCCTAGCAAACGACCTGTGGTGCAGAAACGCTGCCACAGAATGAAAAGAGTTGCAAATGTCGATCTTTTTCTGTTATCTGAATGGTTTTGCAATTTCTTTTACGCGTGAACGTAGTCTAATCTGACGCCGTTTATATCGCTTGTTCTTGAACAAGGCATTTAAACGTTTTAATTCGGATTAGGGGTTGTCGTGAACTGAAATGGTTCGAATTGTGTATATTAATTGGCATCGCTCTGTGCTAGGTGCTGCAAACTGCGTACACTTACGTAGAGTTCTTCATACGTCGACATCCTACTTACGGAATTACCGAGTGCTCGTTTTCCATTCAGCGCCTTTCTCCAGAGACCACAACTTGCTTTCCTTTGCAGCTGCGTCGTAAGCCGCAGTTTCTTTGGACATTTTTCAATCACGGTTAGATTTCGGCAGCGCGGATTATGGATCGTCCCTATTTCCTACATCGAGATGTTAGTGCTATCCTTAATGAGGGAATTCGGACACAAACTGTAGGCTTTCGAACCAGTCATTTAAGAGTCCGTGTAAAAAGGCTGGTAAACCACGACTCCGGGTTCCGCAACGCCTCCTACTTGTGCGACAGCTCCTGAAAATCTCAGCGTTGCCTCAGTCATTGGCATTTAGAAAGTCGGTCCACCTCAGCTTTTAGCGGCTGTTCCGGAATCAGCCCATACGACCAAGCCTTTTCGATACGTGTTACCGACTGTCTCACGGATCTAGATGTATCAGACCTCCGAATGCGCAGTCAGGTATGGAACAAATTGCCGCTTTGGCATCTTGAGAGACGAAAAGTAATTTTAAGCCTGACGCAATATTACCAATCCTGAGCTCCATATTATGTTGTTACAACTCTGTTTTCGTCAATTGTAAGTATGTGCCACAGTTTTCTTCATTGTTTGCATGGATGGATCCCAGGAAATAATGTCCTAGGGTATTCCAAGTATGCCTATCCGGGGTTACATGACTTTTATGACGATACTGGAATGGTTTCATATGCGCCACAGTACAAGGTTTCCCCCGTGTTCTGATGCTGCGACTCGCTCAGTGAGCTACAAGCGGTCCACAAAAATTACTCAGTAGACAAGGTGATTCAGCTCATCCATGAGACCTTAAAGCGGCTCCAACACAAAGGCAAGGTACCTAGACACATCGGGATGTAGGGAAACGACACAGCCGACAAAGCGGCCATAGAAGCGTGTCGGGATGGTGGTGTACATCAGTGTTCCGTTCCCTTGTACGTCGCCATCTCATTGTCTGACAGAGGAATCATGGATCAGTGGGAAACTGAACGGTTGGAAATGGCAGACAACAAACTGCGATCACGCAGATCGACGACACAGGCATCGCAGACTTCATGCCAACGGTATCGATGAAAAGAATTGCTCCTCCCCATGTTGCTCGTAGAGCATAGACCTTTAACACATGGTTTCCTCCTCCGGCAGGAGGATCAACCACACTGTGAAATTTGTGGTGTGCCACTTCCGATTCAGCATATTTTGGCTACATGTGCCTTATATACTGACATGTGGGCAGTCCTCTGTTATTCTGGAAATGTGCCTACCATCCTCGCAAACACAGACACCATTGTCACGAATTTTTCAATTTTTTAAACTGTTGGGCCTTATCCCTAAACTGCTGCTGAGGGGAGATAGACTTTTAATGGATTACAAACAACTCCGTTTGTGGGAACAGCCTTCCTCCCCCCCCCCCCTCCCATTTTCCGACCGCACATGGGCATGTCATGCTGACTGTACTACGCTCCAGAGCGCCGCACATCCTAAATAACAATAATCATCCATCATAAGCCCAATATTTGAATCCATGGAACTCATTCGGTAGAGAAAAAGGTGCAGGGCTACATTCCGTGAGACCTAATTTAAAAACGTGTCGACCAACGTCAGTGTAAGCAAATTGGACGTTGAGAAGCGTATTTTCAAGTAGATACTTTAAAATCTTCTACGAGTATGTTAACAATAGCCAGTGATAGTAAAGACCTCATTGGCGTGCCCCATCGGTCGTTCAGGAGACACAGTGGGACGGCGTCTGGTCCTGTCAGCCTTACTGGGATTTACTAGAATAAATTGCAATAGCATCTGGAAGTGATGCGTCCAAATAAGCCATGCGATGCATCTAAGACTGCTTCACATTACTGCTCCAGAACTGGAGACTATACAACGTACAGCGAAATTGTGCAAGAGTCTCTGCATGAGGGTATGATACTTTCATTTATATCATATAGACTGTCTAATGTGTAAGCAAAACTTATTGCATGTGGGATCATAGTTTCAATACTTCCCTTTCACTACTGCAAATAATTCAGCGATTTACTAAGAGTCATTTCAGTACAGCGGTAGACAAGCAGCAGACTAAGCCCTGTGACACGTATTTCGGACGAGCAGGCATCACATCGTCTGCCACACTCCTTCTGTGTCTACAGTTACAGCCACACAATGCAGACCACTGTGACGTGAGTGGCACAGGGTTCATCCCACTGCACAACATATTTATTCTTCCCGGTCTGCTCTCTTACAGGGCGCAGGAAGGATAGCTGCTTAAACGCCTCTGTGCGCACAGTAATCAATCAAATCTTGTCTTCGTGGTGCCTGCTGAAGCGGTACATAAATAGTTGTAGTACTTCAAGTCCTAGATTCTTCACTTAATACTGAGTCTTGAAACTTGATAAGTAGATACATCTGGCAATTATACTGGGTGGGATTGATGCTCTCGCCGTTTGGTCCCATAACGCCTCTCAATTAATCAATCAATCAGTCAATCTAAACCAAAATCGCAAAGATCACTAGTGGCTATATTTATATGTTCGCTAGTGAAAAAGAAAAAATTAATAAATAAAATAAAGAAATACTGGGTGTCTGCTAGTTCAAGTTTCTCAAAATTTCCGTGACACTCTCCCGTGCGTCAGAAAACTCTTCAACTGCCTTCTTTTCATTTGATCAATATTCCCTGTTAGTCCCATTTGATATGAGTCCCTCACACACTCGGATGGAACGTACGAGGGTTGTGCAAGCAGTCTCCTTTGTAGACTGAGTTATGCGTAAATACCAGTACAGTATAATAATTTAGGATTCCTGTGGCTTTCCAAAATCAGTTCAGATCTAATCTTGTACAGTAATGCTTTCGATGTGAGTTACTTTTTTTTCAAATCCGGTTTTATTCTTGTACTATTTGTGAATCCGGCATTGCCTGGGCACGTATTTATTCCAGTTCTATTACTCTGTATCCTTACCCTACTTTTCTCTGTCGATCTGCTAGCCTCCCAGCCTGTCCATTAGCTCCTCCTCGTTCTGTCCATCTGATCCTCACCATTCTGTTCATCTGCTCCTTTCCCTCTGTCCACCTCGTCCTTCCCCTTCTTTTTATCCATAAACTTCTCCTCCCTCTCTCTGTCGATGTTCTCTTCCCCTCTCTCAATCGATTTCTTTCTCCCCCTCTCTCTACCCATTTCCTTATCCATCCCTCTCCGTCAATTTCCTCCTTCTCTCTTCTCTGTCCATTTTCGCCTCCTCCTCCTCCTGCGCCTCCTCCTCCTCCTCCTCCTCCTCTCCTTCTCTGTCCGTCTCCTCCTCTTCTCCTTCTCTGTCCATTTTCCTCTTCCTGTTCTCTGTCCATATCCTCCTCCCCTCTGTGTCCATCTCGTTCTTCCACCTCTCTGTCTGTCCGTCCCTTCCTCCCACCTTCCCTCTCCTAGTGATCATCACCCACCCCAATAGTGGGTAGCTGGTTCTTACACCACAGTATGTTTCTCCAGATAGTAAGTAATACATGTATCAAGTTTGGTTAAATTGGATTCGTGGATTTAGGAGGACCTATTTACCAGCGGCTCTGCTCGCGTTCATACATCACATATATTTCACATATGTTTAACATATTTGTACACATATTTCACCTGTATCTCTATCGAATTTGGCGTTTTGCGTTTCCATGCAGCTGAGTGTTCGACGTCTTAGTCTTGAACCGTATATCGCACAATGATACAATTTTACACATACATCCAGTGGTATATGTGGACACACTGCAAAATATTTTGCGCATAGAGTTATAACTACAGAAGTAATAAATTGAAACGCTATGCATGATGCGGCAGTTTTTCACGCATCTCATTGTATATGACGTCATATTTCCTGAATTAAGTGTCGTGAAATAATATATTTTTCAAATACGGCTAGTTTTTGATCGATGAGAGGATACAGAACAATAAAGGTCTAATGAACTTATGTCCGGAAGTGCATGGTTCCATGCTAGAGACCATTTATTCAATCATACTTTGTTACAGAGACTGCGGTCAAATACGCGGTGCACCATTCAGGCACAGCTACAGTATGCATGGTTTCCTCATAGAGGGTGGTGCTGTTCCCCATACGTCATGCCCTGGTGCCCTTTTCTGCCGTAGAAATTGGTAATGTTGCTGACTCACCTTGTAGTGAATGTGATACAGTGTTGTACACAACGGTTGTGTATTCGAATCGAGAGCTGACATTGCGTTTACTTAGAGAAAAGCAAATGGCAACGGGCGGCGGGCAGAAAGCTTGTATCAAGAGACCTATCCCCGCTAACAAAAACCACAGCATTCAATGTTCAGCAGCGTGTCGCCATTTTTCTGACACAGGCTCGTTTCAGTAAGCAGTAAATCATAAAGGACGCACCCGAAACGTTCGGACACCAGACTTGGAGGAAAATGTGATCAACGTTGAAAAGCGACGGTCGTGTCAGTAGCGGGCAGTTGGCCCGCCAGTACAGGATAAGCTAGACAACCGTGCGGGACTTTCTCCATGACAAATGTTACTACCCATATCACTTACAGCGTGTAGAAGGTTGACCAGCGACAGAATGTCTACATCGGGAGCGCTAGGCAACCACGATTCCGGGATTTGTGTCCTCCATCCTGTTCGCAGATAAGGCCACTTTTACGCGGAGCGGTGTCTTCAACTTTCATAACAGTCATCTGTGGGATAGTATGCAGAATCCACATGATATGGTGACAGTGAATAATCAGTATCGGTGCATCCGGAATGTGTGAGTCGGGATAATTGGTGACCGTATCTTGGTGCCAGCCTTCCTTCAACGTCGCCTAACAGGCCGGAACTATCGGCGTTTCTTGCGGGTGACTTTGCTTCCCCTGCTGGAAGAAGTGCCATTGATGATTCGAATGGTTATGTGGCTGCTACATGATGCTGTTCCGGCCCACTTCGCCGTTAAAGTTCGCACGCATCTCAATCCTGTCTTCCCAGACCGATTGTTTGGACGAGGGGGTCCTGTTGCACGGCCTGTTAACCGAATCTCAATCCGTGCCATTTCTGGTTATGTGGCCATCTCAAAAGCATCGTGTATTCAGAGCCCACTCCAGACGTTGAGACACTGGAGCAGCATATTGATGCTGCCTTTGACACTTTTCGGATGCAGACTGACCGATGTGAGCGTGCTAGACAGAACATGCTACGGCGCGTACACGCATGCGTTCAGGTACATGAAAACCACTTTCAACACATAATGTAACTATGGCTGCATGGTAAAGCGCATATTAGACCGCAGTTTCTGTAACAATTTATGATTGAAAAAATGGTCTCTAGCATGGAAACAATGCATTTGCCGACATAAGTTTATTAGACCTCTTTTGTTCCGTATCCTCTCGTGGCTCCATCCCTAGAGTTCGTACACGGTGTAAAAAAAATCACTCCGTATGTGAAGCTGTCTGCAGAACGTATTTCGTATATACACAGTCAGGCAAATAAAAGTGGCCTGGAGAACAGAGTTCCAGAGTACAAAGAAACATAGCAGAAGAAAGGAAATCCAATAATAATCTGACTGCCTAGCAGATGTTGGAAGTGACCACCGTTCATCTCTTGGCACTTCTGAGCCCTGGTCAGCAAGTTGCTGAAGGCGGATCGAAGCTGAACTGCTGGAATCACTGCAATCTCATTAGAAATGTTCTGCTACAGTTCTTGAAGACTACGAGGGCTGTTGCCATTCATGTTAGGCTTGAGGGCTCCCCACACAAAGTAATCGCACACTGACAGGTTAGTTGACCCGTTAGGGCTGCGACTGGTCTGACCTCTGCTAACAACACTGTCAGGCGTGAAGATTGTGCAAATGCGCTTCAAGGTTCGGCCGGCTGTCTGGGCAGTTGCTCCATCCTCTAGGAAGTAACTGTAGGTCTTTCCCTATTCCGCTGCCGCAAATCGTATCCACTCGTCTGGGCCACTTTTATTTGCGCCACCCTGTTGTTTTAGTAGAGAAATAATAATTCGAAAAGTTACACCTGATGGGGAGTTTTGCAGCATGAACAGTGAAAAGGTAGTAAGCTAAATTTTTTTCTTTCATCATTTTGTGGCAGGTGTGAGCGAGAAAAATGTCTTAAAGGCCTGAAATTGTGTAATGTTTGGTGCAAGTCACTAAGCGCTCTCATTCTCAAATACTGGATGAATATAATCCGGCAATTTCCGTTTCGTGGGCTACGCTAGTTTCTTCACCCACGCCCCATTGAAAGGGAGGAGGTTCTTACTCACACAGCGGTTCCTTCCATACAGTAAGTGATACTTGTACCAAGTTTGGTTAAAATAGATACAGTGGTTTAGGAGGAGATGTGGCACGTACATACATACACTTTTGTAACATGTACGGAACTGTACTGCTCGCTTTCCCAGTCCATAAATTTAGTTTGTCGAGTGACAAGTTATAAGTTCTGATGACACGTCGTTTGAGTAACAACGCAGATTCATTTCCAAAACTTTTTAATCGGCTGAATTAACTCACTTTTGCTAGTTTTCATTATGGTGCAATGTTCAAAAATATCTGAACGATTTTAAATCTGCACTGCCTTCGAAAATAATTGAACGCTTGGTCTGGAACCGCGCGACCGCTACGGTCGCAGGTTCGAATCCTGCCTCGGGCATGGATGTGTGTGATGTCCGTAGGTTAGTTCGGTTTAAGTAGTTCTAAGTTCTAGGGGACTGATGACCTCATACGTTAAGTCCAATAGTGCTCAGAGCCATTTGAACCAGCCATTTGAACGCTTGCTTGGAAATTAATCGCCGCAGTGCTATTTTCTCATCTGAACTGCTGCAGAACATGTGTGGCTGAAAAAAACAACCTAAGCAAGTACTTGACATTCCATTTTTTGGCATAAATCGGGTGACGTAACAAAACGAACCTGACCAAGCCTTTAACTGCACAAACAGTGTTGACTAAATAGTATGGTAAGCAGGCAAGCACACAGAGAGGTAGGCAACCAGAATTATTGTCAGGTACTGGAAGCGTGCAATTAATTTCTTTTTTAAGCTCATACTTGATGTAAGTCTCAATGGAATCTCAGGTTAAGCATTTCGACATCTAAATTGTCCTACAAAGCACGCGATGCTTGTCAAGTATCACATTGTTAGATCGTTGTCTAAAATATCTGAGAAATACACAAACTTCATTAACAACTTAATATTTGTAATTCTTCATACTTTCCGGCGATCTGTTGACATCTTGGATATTCGGGAATCCAGCCGGATGTTCGCGTCGTTCTCGCACGATATTTCAACAGCGTGCCTCGCTGTCTTCTTCAGGTGCTACCTGAGACTGGTCCTTGGGTCGAACGAGTCCAGTATTTATGCCTGGGAGGAGCAGGGCGTTCCCTAATCGGTCCGCGCCGAGTCGAGTGTTCCATCTGTGGTCCGCGCCCGCCAGACTCGGCTTCAATGGACCCCCCCCCCCCCCCCCCCCCCAGTCGCGGATGTTCCGACTGCCGTCGGCGCCGGTTTTGGCCGTCCTCAACGGTTGTGGTTGTCATTTGAGGTGTGTCAGACCCGATATGAGATGTTAGGTACTCTATCTCATGACTGTCACTACGGTTTCCACTTCTGTTGCGTGCTGGGCGCTCCCTAATCGGTCCGCGCCGCGTCGTGTGTTCCATCTGAGGTCCGCGCCCGCCAGACGCGGCTACATTGTCCCTCTCTGGTGGCCGGTGTTCCCTCCGCCGTCCGCGCCCGGCCTGGCCGTCTTCTGAAGTCGAGTTCATGACCTGGGGTGTGTCAGATCTGGTCTCTAATGTCCAACACCTTGTCTCACGGCTGTTCCCTCGGTCTCTACTTACATTTCTTGCTGAATCCTGGAGTGTCCTGCGTTGAGTTTTCACAAGCTCAAGCGCTGGATTCCAGGCAGTGCTGATTTGGTATCCCGAGTCACGGTTGATTAGATTGTCTGTGACCTTAATCTCAATTGCTTCTTTAATGACACTGTCCCAATATCTTGAGGTCTGTGTCACAATCTTGGTGTCATTGTAATCCATTGAATGACCAAGTTCCAGACAATGCTCTGCTATGGCTGATTTGGTTGCCTGCCTGAGTCTGGTATGTCTCTGGTGTTCTTTACACCTGATGTCCACAGTTCTGGTGGTCTGGCCAATGTATGACATCCCACACTGGCATGGTATGTTGTAAATACCTGGCTTGCGTAGCCCCAGGTCATCTTTTACAGTCCCCAGCATAGCCCCAATTTTCGTGGGTGGGCAAAATATGCTCCTGATGTCATATTTCTGGAGAATCCTGCTGATCTTGGTAGAGATAGGTCCGGCATATGGCAAGTATGCCATCTTCTTTGCCTCTTCTGGTTCTTCTTCTGGATCCTTTGGCCGGTTGGCAGGTTGAAGTGCCTTCTGGATATCTCTAGAGGAGTACCCATTCCTGCTGAACACTGATTGTAAGTGTTCTATTTCTGTGGCCAGACTATCAGGATCTGACAGAGTTTGTGCTCTGTGGACCAGTGTTTTGAGCACTCCATTCTTCTGTACCGGATGGTGGCAACTGCTGGCTTGAAGGTATAAGTCAGTGTGCGTAGGTTTGCGGTACACACTGTGTCCAAATGTGCCATCTCCCTTTCTCTTCACCAGAACATCCAAGAATGGAAGTATTCCATCCTTCTCCATTTCCATTGTGAACTTAATGTTCGGATGGCAAGAGTTCAGATGTAGCAGGAACTCATCTAACTTCCTTCTACCATGGGGCCAGATGACAAAGGTATCATCCACATACCTAAAAAAAGCACTTGGGTTGATATCTGGCTGAAGAGAGTGCTTCCTCTTCAAACCTTTCCATAAATAGGTTGGATTCCCGAATATCCAAGATGTCAACTTAATATTTGTCAGTTACTTTCTCATCTTTTCAAAAAATACGTCAGCAAAACACAGACACATAATGTTTATGTCAAGTGTTACAGTAGTATATCCACATGCGACATACCTATCAAAATATGTAAAGAGTGCTGCAATTTCGATCTGAGGCTATGCTACTTGTTGTTCGTAGAACTAATTGTTACCATCCAAAGTTTTAGAAGTTTTCAGTTATGTGCGACCTCACCAAGCATAATTTTAGAGGGCAGGTAAATAATGCAGCATGTTCAACATAATAAAACTATAACCGATTTCGTTGACAGGCTAATATTTCTTTCCATTCCAATAAATTTAGGTCTCTTCGAGGTTATGTACAAAAACAATCTTCCGAGGAGGGCCGCAACAGGTTACCGATAGGAACTATGGTGTCAAAGCTCGCTAAAATATATACAGACAGTATTACCATCTTGAAGTACTAAATAATACCAAAAATCTAATCTTAATGCTCCAAAATACGCAATGAAAAACTCACAACATTATAAAACAAACAAACCGTTAAAGCAACATTTTTGGATGGGATGAAGGTGTTTCGGCGAGATATTTGTTGCAATGTGTCACTGAACAGCACATTTCATAACTCACAAGGACACCTTCATAATCGATTTAATATGAAATACTTATACACAGGAAGTCCAAATAAAGTGTTGGAACAAGACAGAGTCGAAACATGGTCAAAGACAACGTGGAGCAAGACAAAGATGAAAGTGTGACATCTCTAAAATACAATCTTTACACCAAAATAAAATTATATACCATAAGAAGTAAATATTCTGAGTACATACCACACACACACACACACACACACACACACACACACACACACATACACACACACACCGTAATATTCAGGTACAATTACAGATCTGTGCACCAAAATAAAATTGTATTATATCTCAAAATTTGTAAGATTTCATGTAAAATACTCACTCTGTCACACATATTTTTATTTTTAAAGGGGATCACTTAAGACTATATCCGTGGGTTCGCCCCTAAAATTACTTTTAAAGCACAGTTTCGTATATAATTTATATTAAAACCCTTACACCTGTGTCACAGAACAAATCCTTCATCGAGAATACTTTACACAAGTTTAAGGGAGGAAATGCTTCCGATAATTTTTACAGTATTTAAAGAACATCAAAATATGAACAGGCGGAAATCAACAAACAGTACATGAGACTGTGTTAATCAATTCAACTGTAAAAAGCAAAGGAGCATATTAGCAAGATGAGAAATATGCAAAAGTGGATTGCCAAAATGAGCACTTCTCAATTGGGAGTAAATCAAAACAATCAGAATGGCTGAAAGAGAGCACAATAATATGAGCTATAAACGAATAAGAGCTAAGCAAATAACAAAATGAGAGCTGGTTGACGCTGACGCTGGAATGACGAGCCTGTCCTTGGCTCGAGGTTGTGCAGTATAGACATACATATGTCATTCCTGCAGTTCCTGTAGGAGAGAGAAATATATATTAACACTCTTGTCGATTGGTACTGTCTGGTTTTACCTGAAAAAGAGAAAAGACACACTCTGTTGAGGGATTAGTAAAACTTAATCCCTCAGCAGGTCAGGCCAACGTGTGGTTGGCCTGGGATGTGGTTGTTGGCCCAGCCCACGGATGAGCCGGTTGCGGGAGTGTTCCGTCCTCTCGTAGAACTTCCTGGCGATGGCGCGGAACCTTTCTCGAAGAAGCAGGATCCCGGTGTCCTCGTGGAGTTGGCGCGTCGAGTATCGCATCGGAAGGTGCATGGCAGTCTTCAGAGCGCGATTCTGTATCCTCTGCAGAGTCACAATGTGAGCATCTGCGGCTTTCCCCCAGACCACGGCCGCATACTCTAACAGTGGGCGAACCAATGTTAGGTAAAGCGTGATGCCGTGTTGCAGTGGAAATGACGACTGCGGGTTTAGCAGTGGATACAGGGCGCGGAGGCGTCCAATTGCTCTCCCTTTCACATCACGGATGTGATGCTTCCAGGTGAGCCTGCGGTCTAGGGTAACCCCTAGGTATTTCGCCGTCCCACTCCATGGGATAGGTTCTCCTAGGATTTCGAGCGGCGTAAGCCCTGGCGGCAGAAGAGCTGGTCGCTCGCTCGCTGTAAAACGCTGGCTTCATATGCCAGGTGTAGGGGCAGGTTAAGCAGCGGGGCTGCTGTTCCTGCAGTGACATCTTCAGGGTGCGTTTTGTCCTAACAGAGTGAGCTGTCCTCACTAGGCGTCAGTCATTGCGACGCCATATTGTTTTCCAGAAGAGCTGGTCGAACTCCGTCGGCACTTATATACGGCTGAACTCGTGGCGGCACCTTCCGGCGCGCACGCAACACGCGCGCCTGCGACCGCAATGCACTCTCAGCGCTCGCGGCGGCGTCTACCGGCCATTACGCAAGTTGTGCGATTGCTATCGCAGGTCGACTCTTACTCTATGATGTTACAACTGTCATAACCTAATTCATCTGTAACATTTATTTAACAAAATAGTCCTGTCTCGCACAACTGATAAACTTAAAGGTTAAGTGGTACTTGTTGACAGTTGAAGTTTGATATTCATACCACACGTTTCAGGCACAATGGAGCTTCAAATTAAATATATCCGTATTTAAATTGTTCAAATACACACAGCTAGCGAATCACCACTACTGAAATAAATTAAAGGTTAGTCAGAGAGCGTAACTCGATCTTTGTACTATGCATCAAGGAAAGCTAAATATGTAAAACTTTGTTCTATAAAATTACATAACACACATGAACACTATGGTTGATATAACTTAGCGTAATGTGCACCAAAATTGAGACAAATTTCACCATGAATCATCATGTTGTAACAAACTGGGGCAATGAAGGTCAGATGATTTCCCCCCCCCCCCCCCCCAATTCATCGCTGTTGTTTTTTGTAATAAATTGAAGCAATGATGGATGATTGACAAGGTGATACTTTACCCTCAGAAGGAATACCCATATTCGTCGGTCCCAGCAGCCGTGAACTGGTTAGAAGATATTCTTGTCAACCAGGTCAGAGGCCTTTTATTTACTGCTCAGACACAGACATCACATCACAGACATCGAGAGAGGGCGGAAGACTGCTTACGTGGCCACGTACTTAGCTGTCCACTAGTCTGTGATTTCCATAAAAAATACGCCCTATCTGTTGTTGCGACAGTCAAATTCACTAAAGGTAGAGTGATGGTCCGGACTGTTTTCCCTGGATTCGGTATAGTGTCACTTTCAGTCATCGTTTACGTAGAAATTGTCTACAATAGCTTGCGTTTGATAAACTGGCGACGTTGTGGAACCGATTCTGTTCTATAGCAGCGTGATACAGCGTCTGATCACAGAGTAAGGACTGTGTATTGTGGTTCGAACACAAAAATCAGGCGGATGTGCTAGGAGACCTATTTACATAATGCATCTGATCGCCACCGAACATCTCTGTGTTAAATAGAGCACTGTTTAATCGATTCGCCCAAAAATCCAGAAACAGCTACAGCACACAATAGGAGGTGTGGAAACAGATCCTACCATCATTGTATCAGAACTTCGTGGGAAACGTTACCGAAGACTACATGACGGCACAAAGCGGATAGGAGGTCGTGCGTGTTGTTGGTCAAATGTTTGGCGTCTTTCGAGTGAACAGCGATTGACGCCTGGGGACATTTTTCCACGTGGTGTACACTGATACAAACTGTTCTAATCCTATATAAGCAGAGATTAAAGTTACAACGTACTTCATTATTCGTGACTTGCAACTTAGAATGAAAAAATGGTTGCTGGGTGCAACGTCCCATCGACAATAATGTCACTAGAGACGGAGCATAAGGTTACGTAGAACAAGGATGGAAATCGTCCGTGACCTTCTCAAAGGATCATTGCAGACATGTTCTTGAAGTTACTGAAGGAACACCTACATGTAGATAACCTGAAGAGTATCTGAAACTAACCCCTACAAAATTAAGCCCAGTGCAATAAGAATTACACTATTTAAATGAGTAACTAAGTCCTACCCGAGCTGTTCTCATCGGTTTTATTTTAACCATTTTATTAATACATTCTTACACGGATAATGTTTATACCAACAGGTTATCGGTTCTTGTCGCATTATGCCTACAGTGTTTCAAAATTTCGTTAATAGTACCAAGTAAATAAAACAATTGAGGGTTGATTCCTTTCAAATCATATTAGAATCAAAGACCAATACTTCTGCATCTGTGGGCGCCATTTATTGCGTGAAGCGGCAAGATAACTTTGACCGTTGTGAAATCCTCTTTCACTCCAGCGGGGGTCCAGAACGTCTGCAACAGTATTGATACCGTCGCCACTACAACAGTTCTATGCACGCTGCTGCAGCATTCCTCTATCCGCGATCTTGGCCAAACAGAACCCTACCTCAGCCTTCATGCGGACTAAATCTGCTCTCTCCCATTCATATCTGGCGGTTCTCCAACATTTCACACGTTACGTAAGAGATACAGCGGGTCCTTCTGCGTTTACAGCTAGCAACAGTGACTTGGCGACAGTAGTATTTTATGAACACACGCCAAAATTGTGTAATTCTTATTTCTGATGCCATCTCCCTAAGCAGGCGCCGGGTCATCTACTGTAAGTCTCTACAAAAATGAACAAGAACAATCCGACAGAAATATTTTGTAGGATTCTCGAATCTTCCACGTATCACTCCGGTAGATTCCTGTACACGACAGCCCACATGTTAGTAGTTCTAGTCACTAGCACCGTGAAGGGCAAGTTTTTGTTGTTGTTATTGTTGTTGTTGTTGTTGTGGCCTTCAGCCCTGAGACTGGTTTGATGCAGCTCTCCATGCTACTCTATCCTGTGCAAGCTTCTCCATCTCCCAGTACCTACTGCAACCTACATCCTTCTGAATGTGCTTAGTGTATTCATCTCTTGGTCTCCCTCTACGATTTTTACTCTCCACGCTGCCCTCCTATACTAAATTGGTGATCCCTTGATGCCTCAGAACATGTCCTACCAACCGATCCCTTCTTCTGGTCAAGTTGTGCCACAAACTCCTCGTCTCCCCAATTCTATTCAATATCTCCTCATTAGTTGTGTGATCTAACCATCTAATCTTCAGCATTCTTCTGTAGCACCACATTTCGAAAGCTTCTATTCTCTTCTTGTCCAAACTATTTATCGTCCCTGTTTCACTTCCATACATGGCTACACTCCATACAAATACTTTCAAAAATGACTTCCTGACACTTAAATCTATACTCGATGTTAACAAATTTCTCTTCTTCAGAAACGCTTTCCTTCCCATTGCCAGTCTACATTTTATATTCTCTCTACTCCGACCATCATCAGTTATTCTGTTCCCCAAATAGCGAAACTCCTTTACTACTTTAAGTGTCTCATTTCCTAATCTAATTCCCTCAGCATCACCAGACTTAATTCGACTACATTCCATTATCCTTGTTTTGCTTTTGTTGATGTTCATCTTACATCCTCCTTTCAAGACACTATCCACTCCATTAAACTGCTCTTCCAAGTCCTTTGCTGTTTCTGCCAGAATTACGATGTCATTGGTGAACCTCAAATTTTTTATTTCTTTTCCATGGATTTTAATACCTACTCCGAATTTTTCTTTTGTTTCCTTCACTGCTTGCTCAATATACAGATTGAATAACATCGGGGAGAGACTACAACCCTGTCTCACTCCCTTCCCAACCACTGCTTCCCTTTCATGTCCATCGACTCTTGTAACTGCCATCTGGTTTCTGTACAAATTGTAAATAGCCTTTCGCTCCCTGTATTTTACTCCTGCTACCTTCAGAATTTGAAAGAGAGTATTCCAATCAACATTGTCAAAAGCTTTCTCTAAGTCTACAAATGCTATAAACGTAGGTTTGCCCTTCCTTAATCTAGCTTCTAAGATACGTCGTAGGGTCAGTATTGCCTCACGTGTTGCAACATTTCTACGGAATCCAAACTGATCTACTACTAGTTTTTCCATTCGTCTGTAAATAATTTGTGTTAGTATTTTGCAGCTGTGATTTATTAAAAAGGGCAAGTTATATCTGTTAAAAAACATAGGTACTAATACATTTCTGTCATCAGTAATATACTTGTGAAACGTACAGGACTCAATAATTCCCTTGAATCAAGGGTTTTAAAGGCAGACCTCTCCACAGTCTCCTGTTTAGTTAACGTTGATGACAAACAGATCATAAAATGAATTGTTTTCAGCAAGGGAGCTGGCTGGTTTCCCGTAGCTACGGTATTCAATCACACCACTCTTCCACTTTCATAATAACATATAACATGCACATTGTTAAAGAACACGATTACGGCATACAGTTGCATATTCCACGTAACCCCTGACACAGTCCTTTCATACCAGCAGCTATTACGAATTCTTCCACGTGAGACATAAGGAATCTTGGAGTTACATGAATTTTAAGTTCCAAATGTGGATTGATTTTAGTGTTGGGAGACGCATGGAGTGATTCTAGTCGTGCTAACACTTTGACTTTTTCGAAGCCTGGAACCTAAACTCGATTTCTTCCTTAGTATAACAATAATGTAAATACTAGGAAAAACTTCATGCTTCAACGTAGTCGCCTAAACTTAAGAAACGAGCATCAAAACGTATACAGGGATTAGTGAACACATGATTGTAGTAGCTAGACTGAATATTGTAACTCCCAAATCCTCCAAAAATGAACGAAAAATCAATCTATTCAAAAAGCAGATAAAAATTCACTTGACGCCTACCAAATTAAAAATATAAGTCTAGATTAGATGTGGCTAGAATTCAAAGAATTAGTATCGGCAGCAGTAGAGAGATTTATACCAAATAAATTAGCAAACGGCGAAGCTGATCCTCCTTGGTACATGAAACGGGTCAGACTACTGTTGCAGAAACAATGAAAAAAGTATGCCAAATTTAAACGGACGCAAAATCTCCAAGCTGGTCATTTTTTTACATAATCTCGAAATTTAGCGCAGACTTCAATACAAGGTGCTTATAACTGTTTCCACAACGAAACTTTGGCTAGAAACCTGACAGAAAATCCATTCTGCTCGTATGTGAATTATGCTGCCGGCAGTACACAATCACTGCCTCCTCTGCGCGATAGGAATGGAAATACTATGGAAGATACTGCTGCCGCCACGCGGGGTAGCCGTGCGGTCTGAGACGCCTTGCGCGGCTGCCCCAGCCGGAGGTTCGAGTCCTCCCTTGAGCATGGGTGTGTGTGAGTGTTGTCGTTAGCGTAAGTTATCCCAAGTTAGATTAAGTAGTGTGTAAGCCTAGGGACCGTTGACCTTAGCAGTTTGGTCCCATAGAACTTACCACATATTAAAAAACAGTGCTGCCAAAGCAGAGTTACTAAACACAGTCTTCCGAAACTCCTTCACCAGAGAAAGCGAAGTAAATATTTCAGAATCCGAATCAAGAACTATACTACAAATATAGCACCATTCTTATCCATCATCTATCAGAGATTATTGTAACAGCGGATAGTTCCATGGGAGTGGAAGAAGGCCCAGGTCATAGCAGTTTATAAAAAGGGTAGAAAATCGGATGCACATAATCATCGGCCAATTTCACTGACATTAATTTGTTGTAGAATCATGGAACCTATTTTGTTTTCAGACATAAGGACCTTTCTAGACTCTGAGAAGCTCATCTGCAGAAACCAGCAAGGTTTTAAGAAACAGCGGTCATGCGAGACACAGCTGGCCATTTTGTGCATGATATACAACAGGCTCTAGCTACTGTCTCCAAGGTTGATGCCATATTCCTTGACTTTCGAAAGGCGATCGCCTCAGTTCCGCACTGTTGCTTGCTCCAAAACGTGCGCGCTTACGATCTATCCGATGACATATGCTGTTGGATAGAAAGTTTCTTAACAGACAGAGAGCAGTATGTCGTCCTGGATGGGGAGGCTTCAACAGAAACAAGCGTAACGTCAGGTGTGCCCTAGGGCAGCGTAATAAGTCCCGCTGCTTTTTACGATTTACGCAGACAATCTAGTTGATGGTATTGACAGCGGCATTTGACTGTTTGTCGATGATGCTGTAGTCTACAGGAAAGTAGTATCACACCGAAGTTATGAACAAATCAATGAGGATTTGCAGAAAATATATACGTGGTGAAATGGCTGGCAGTTATATCTCAATATTAGTAAGTGTAACCTACTGTGTATAACCTAGCGAAAATTCCCATTAATGTAAGAGTACAAAATAAATGCCCAGTCTTTCGAAGCGGTAACATCCGTCAAGTATCTGGGTGTGACTATTCGATATGATCTCAAATAGAACGATCATATTACACAAGTGACGGGTTAGGCGAACACTAGATTGAGGTTTATTGGTAAAATCCTGAAGCGATGCAGTCCTTCAACAAAGGAAATTGCTTACAATACTTTAGTTCGTTCAGTATTAGAGTATTGTTCGTCTGTGTGGGACCCTTACCAGTTGTGTCTGATCCAAGAGATTGAGAAGGTCCAAAGAAGAGCGGCAAGATTCGTGACTGGTACATTAAACCATCCCGAGAGCGTTACAAATGAGACACACTTGTAGACAGACGACGCTCTAAACGGAAGGATCTGCTCACTAAATTTCAAAATACGATCTTCGCCGAAGATGTAGAGAATATACGATTACCATCAGTTTTAAAATCGTACAATGGTCACCTTTCAAAGATTAGGGAAATTATAGCTCGTACTGAGGCGTTCAGACAGTCGTTTTTCCCTCTCGCGATCCGCGAGTGCAAAAGAGGGGGGGATATAACTTTGGCGCGAATAGGGCCCTCCGCCACACACCGCTTGGTGGCTAGCGGAGTATATTTGTAGATGTAGATGTAGATGTAGATATCAATCCACCAAATTTTCAACATTCGTCTTTAGGACCACATGACAAATGCTTCGATTCTCTTCTGTTCAGGTTTTCCCACTGACCATGTTTTATTACCATACAATGGTGTGCTCCAAATTACATTCTCAGAAATTTCTTCCTCAAATTAAGGCCTATGTTTCATCCTAGTAGACTTCTCTTGGTCAGGAATGCCCTTCTTGACCTTGCTAGTCTCCTTTTTATGTCCTCCTTTCTCCGTCCGCCATGAGTTGTTTTGCTGCCTAGGTAGCAAAGCTCCTTCACTTCATCTACTTCGTGATCACCAATCTTGACGTTAGTTTCTCGCTGTTTTCATTTCTGCTACTTCTCGTTACTTTCGTCGTTCTTCGATTCACTCTGTCCATATTCTGTACTCATTTGTTCATTCCATTCTGCAGATCCTGTGATTCTTCTTCACTTTCACTCAGGACAGCAATGCAATCAGTGAATATTATCATTAATTTCATTTCACCTAGAATTCTAATTCTACACTTGAACCTTCCTTTTATTTCCATCTTTGCTTCTTCAATGTATAGATTGAGCAGTATGGTTGGAAGAGTACATCCATGTCTTACACCCTTTTTAATCCGAACACTTCGTTCTTGGTCTTCCACTCCTATTGTTCTCTCCTGACTCTTGCACGTATTGTATAGTGCCCATCTTTCCATATAACTTATCCCCATTTTTCTCACAATTTCGAACATATTGCACCATTTAACACTGTTGAACGCTTTTCCAGATCGACAATTCGTATGAACGTGTCTTGATTTTTCTTTAGTCTCGCTTTCTTTATCACCCATAACAGCAGAACTGCCTCTCTGGTGCCTTTACGTTTCATAAAGCTAAGCTGATCGTCATCAATCAGAAATTTTCTTTCCCATTCTTCTGTATGTTATTCTTGTCAGCAGCTTGGATGCATGAGCTGTTAAGATGATTCTGCGGTAGTTTTCGCACTTGTAGTCTCTTGCAATCTTCGGAATTTTCTGTATGTTGTTTTTCCGAAAGCAGATAGTAGTCTACGTCGCCAGACTCAGACATGATACATACCAACATGAATATTATTTTTTTTTGTTGCAAATTCCCCCAATGATTTTAGAAATTCTAATGGAATGTTATCTGTCGTTGTTGCCTTATTTGGTCTTAACCGTTCCAACTCTCTTCTAAACTGTAATTCTAATACTGGATCTTCTGAATCTTCTGTATCGACTCCTGTTTTTTCTTCTATCACATCAGACAACTCTTCCCCCTGATAGAGGCGTTCAATGCAGACTTTCCACCTATCCGCTATCTCCTGTGCTTTTAACAGTGGAATTCCCATTGCACTCCTAATGTTACCACCCTTGCATTTAATTTCGCCTAAGATTGTTTTCATTTTTCTATATGCTGAGGCAGTCCTTCGGACAATCATTCCTTTTGCTATTTCTTCATATTTTGTATGCACCCATTTTTCCTTAGCTTTCCAGCAATTCCTTTTTATTGCTTTCCTAAATGATTTATATTTCTGCAATCGTGAAAGTTCCTGAACATCTTTTTGCTTCATTCTTTCACCGATTGACTAAAGTGTTTCTTCTGTTACCCATAGGTTCTTCGGAGTTGCCTTCTTTGTACCGATGTTTTTCTCTCCAGCGTCTGTGATTCCCCTTTTTAGAAATGTCCATTCTTCTTCAATGGAACTGCCTATTCAGCTATTCCTTATCGCAGACTCAGAGAGCTTAAAGCGTATCTCTTCGTTCCTTAGTACTACTGCATCCCACTTCTGTGCTCATTGATTCTTCCTGATTAGCGTCTTGAAAGTCATCCTAGTATTCATCACTTTTAAATTACGATCTGAGTCAGTCTCTGCTCCCGGATACTCCTTACAATCCAGTATTTGATTTCGGAATATCTGCCTGACCATGATGTGATCTAACAGAAATCTTTCCGTATCACCCGGTCTTTCCTATGTATACCTCTTCCTCTTGCGCTTCTTGAACACAGTATTAGCTGTAAGTAGCTCAAAGTTATTGCAGAAATCAATTAGTCTTTCTCCTATCTCATTCCTAGTAGCAATCCCATATTCTCCTGTAATCCTTCCTTCTACTCTTTCCTCTACAACCACATTCCAGACCCCAACGACTATTAGATTTTTATCTCCCGTTATCTACTGAATTACCCGTTCAATATCCTCATGTATTTGTACTTTCTCTGTCTCTTCACATTTACAAACTTTTAAGATTCCAGTTAACGTCTTGACAGGAGCACCTAACTTCGCCCGCCACATTCCGCCCCCACAAGTCGTTCTAAAAACCCAAGATTATTTACTAATCAATGCAAGTACTATTTAGTACAGATTAGCTAATCACTTTAATTAAAGAAACATCAAATAACAATTAAATTTACATTCACAAAACTTGTTTATATTTAGAATCATTGTGTGCTCTTTTCAATGGTATTTTCTGTTCCCATTTTCCTACGTTGCTCTGTATTTAAATTATGTTCGTCTGTAAAAACGGCTGAGTGAATTATTACTTGATTAATTACATGTAAAATCAGCACATATGATAAATTTGGAGAACGTAATTAATCAGGGCTACACAATGCTAATTCATATTACGTGTATATGTAGAGAAATAAGCATTCTAGCACATTTGTATAATCCGATGTAACTAAAATCAGTTTTAGTATGAAATGTAATTAAGGGCACGATGCTTGATAATCAGTGTTGACAAATGACTTGTTCAGCTGTTTTGTGATACAATTTATGACCGTGGCTGGGCTGCACCGTCCTTACTGCTCGCCAAACGACTCGTATCTTTGGCATTCCAGACGGCCAGTGTCTGTCACACCCCCTTGTTTAAACTGTCAACCGCTGACAACCAAGCAGTGGACGCTGACGTACACACGTATAAAATACAGAGACTGACAGGTTGTCTGTAACTTGTGCAGCAACCAGAACGCAGTTACCGTTGTCAGAGTACGTGAGAGTGCGGGAGCAGTTCAGAAGGGAGTGACACAGGACTGTAGCTTATCCCACATGCTATACATTCTCAATGAGAAGAAGTCAGTATGAGAAACTGTGGACAAATATTCAAAATTCTACGAGGAGAAATATGTCTTTGAGATTTCTTAACGACTCTTTCATTCTATCAGAGGCAGTGAAAGATTGAGATATCAGTTGATTGGAGCGGATAGTATCTTTAAGCCCAGTAGTAAGATGATCATCAAGGAAAGTAAGATAAGGGTAATGGTTTTTAGTTTAGTTAAATGAGATGACTGTGAGGGAATTAAATTAAGCAATAAGTTACAAAAAGTAGTAGTGGGGTTTTGTCAGTTGGGTTTGCAGAAGAACTGCCAGAAGTTTGGAGGACGTACAATTCTGAATCGAAGCAACAAGAAAAAATCTTCTGAAAGAGATAAATGTGTAAAACAAACTACTATAAACTTAGATGTTAGGAAGTATTTTTTGACAGTACTTCTTTGGAGTGTAGCCATGAACAGAAGCTAAATGTATATGACAAGCAGCAGAGGCAAAAAGAGAATAGAAGCTTTAAAAACGTGATCTACAGAAGAATGACCAAAATTACGTATGTAGAACAGATAATTAATAAAGGTGTACTGAATAGAATATGGGAGAAAGAGACCTTAGAGGCACAACGTGGCTAAAAGAAAGGATACACTGAGGTGACAAAAGTCGTGGTATAGCGGTATGTACGTATATAGAAGGCGGTAGTATCAAGTGCACAAGGGATAAAACGGCAGTTCATTGGCGGAGCTGTCATTTGTACTCAGGTGATTCATGTGAAATAGTTTCCGAAGTGTTTATCGCCACACGACGGGAATTATGACGTTGAACGCGGAATAGTAGTTGAAGATAGACGCGTGGGACATTCATTTCCGGAAATCTCTATGGAATTCAATATTACGAGATCCACAGCCTCAAGAGTGTGCAACGAATAACAAATTTCAGATATTATATCTCACCATGGACAGCGCAGTGGCCGATGGCCTTCAGATAACAATAACAGAACAGCGGCGTTTGCGTAGAGTTGTCAGTGATAAGAGACAAGCAACAGTGCGTGAAATAACCGCAACAATCAATGTGGTACGTACAATGAACGTATCCGTTAGGACAGTGTGGCGAAATTTGGCGTTAATGGACTACGGCAGCAGAAAACCGACGCGAGTGCCTTTGCTAACAGCATGATATCGCGTGCAGCGCCTCTCCTGGGCTCGTGACCGTATCGGTTGGATCCTAGACGAAAGAAAAACTGTGGCCTGGTCAGATTAGTACCAATTTCAGCTGCTGAGAGCTGATGCTCGTGCTCAGGTGTGGCACACGCCACGAAGCCATGAACCAAAGTTGACAGCAAGACATTACGCAAGCCTGTAGTGGCACCATAATGGTTTGGGCTGTGTTTACAGGGAATGGACTGGGTCCTCTGGTCCAAATGAACCTATCATTGAATGGAAATGATATGTTTCGCTACTTGGAAAGCATCTGCAGCCATTCATGGACGTCATATTCCCAAAGAACAATGTGATGTCACCGGGCAACAATTGTTCGCGCTTAGTTTGAAGAAAATTCTGGACAATTGGAGCGAATGATTTGGCCTCCCAGATAGATCAACATGAATCCTATCGAACATTTGTGGGATATAATCGGGATGTCATGTCGTGCATAAAATCCTGCAACGGTTTTGTAGTTCTGGACGGCTACAGAGGCAGTATGGCTCAATATTTCTGCAGGAGACATCCAACGACTTGTTGAGTTCATGCCACGTCGAGTTGCTGCATTACTCCGCTCCGGAAGAGGTCCGACGCGATATTAGGAGATATCGCGTCATAGGGTACATCCGCGACAGTAAGAAATAATTAAATTGGTAAGTGAGCAGGGACGGAAGAGCGGGGCATTTTACAGCATTCAGAAAAAAAATTTAATAGAATGTAGGCCGCTGCAGTTACGCTGTTACGAAGAAGCTTATCAAGGTAGACTATCGTGGAGAGCTGCATCTAAGCAGTCTTTCAACTGAAGACCAAGGCAATAACAATGATTGTAACTAGCGGCAAATAAATCTGTGTAAAAGGGACATGAAAGGGAAGCAGTGGTTGGGAAGGAGTGAGACAGGATTGTAGTCTCTCCCCGATGTTATTTAGTCTGTATATTGAGCAAACAGTAAAGGAAACAAAAGAAAAATTCGGAGTAGGTATTAAAATCCACGGAGAAGGAATAAAAACTTTGAGGTTCGCCGATGACATTGTAATTCTGTCAATGACAGCATAGGACTTGGAAGAGCAGCTGAACGGAATTGGCAGTGTCTTGAAAGGAGGATATAAGATGAACATCAACAAAACCAAAACGACTATAATGGAATGTAGTCGAATTAAGTCGGGTGATGCTGAGGGAATTAGATTAGGAAATGAGACACCTAAAGTATAAGGGAGTTTTGCTATTTGGGGAGCAAAATAACTGATGATGGTCGAAGTAGAGAGGATATAAAATGTAGACTGGCAATGGCAAGGAAATCGTTTCTGAAGAAGAAAAATTTGTTAACATCGAGTATAGATTTAAGTGTCAGGAAGTCGTTTATGAAAGTATTTGTATGGAGTGTATGGAAGTGAAACGTGGACGATAAACAGTTTGGACAAGAAGAGAATAGAAGCTTTCGAAATGCGGTGCTACAGAAGAATGCTGAAGATTAGATGGGTAGATTACATAACTAATGAGGAGGTATTGAATAGAATTGGGGAGAACAGGAGTTCATGGCACAACTTGACAAGAAGAAGGGACCGGTTGGTAGGACATGTTTTGAGGCATCAAGGGATCACCAATTTAGTATTGGAGGGCAGTGTGGAAGGTAAAAATCGTAGAGGGAGACCAAGAGATGAATACAGTCAGCAGATTCAGGATGTAGGTTGCAGTAAGTACTACATCTACATCTATACTCGGTAAGCCACCCAACGGTGTGTGGCGGAGTACTCGGAGATGAAGCAGCTTGCACAGGATAGAGTAGCATGGAGAGCTACATCAAACCAGTCTCAGGACTGAAGACAACAACAACAACAACAACAACAACAACGTTACAGAAAAGGAAGAATCTCACTCAATACAATTACTCGGACTGCATGCTTAAACACATATGTTCCTTTGTTAGTATCTTGTTGTTGTGTTTGTCATTTTGTGTTAAACTTGTTTGTGGTAAGTAGTTCTGTGTGTGAGATGTTTTGAACTGGGAATTATTTTCATAAGAAAAATAAAAAAGAATATGTACTAGTTTTCCCATAGTAGTGTGGTGACAGGAAATTTTCTTTTGATTATAGTGCGGGTATGAGGGACACCGGTTGTGAAATGCAGAACAGTGCACAACCAATCATTATACCCACGCAGATGAATGATTTTCATCTACATCACACACTGCGGTTGAGTTGTCTCAGTCTACAAGCCTTTGTAAGAGTAGATAGATGAAACGTTGCAACTAGCGAGGTAGTAGCGATGACTATCGATGTTTCTGCATGTCGGCTTTCGATTTCGGAACGGCGAATACAAACCAAAGAAACAAAATTACATCCACACTTCACAGTTGCACATAAAGTAGTTTTCTTATAACTTTGTTCCTAAATCACAGTTAAGTCGTAAAGGCGATAAACCGTTCTTTCGCCCTACACCAGTTTTTATTTCAAATGGCTGAGCAATCTCTCTCATAAATTTCACTTAATATGTGGTATTTGTTAATGTTACTTAATGTTACCCGCCTGGGTAGCCGCGAGCGCTAATGCGCTGCTTCCTGAAATCGGGTATTCGCGCCTGTCCCGGATTGAATCTGCCCGGTGGTTTAACGGTAAGGGCCGGTATGCCGGCCAGCCTGGATGTGGTTTTTAGGCGTTTTCCTCATCCCACTAGGTGAACAGCGGGCTGGTCCCCACGTTCCGTCTCAGTTACACGACTCACAGACATTTGAACATTTTCGCTCTGTTTCATGGCTTACACTAGACGCAGACAGATGGGGTACACTACTTACGTCCCAGGGCGTTGGGGGTGGCGGCAGGAAGAGCATCCGGTCACCCTCTGCAACTACCACTGCCAATTCCGTAATAACAACGCCGACCCCGCGTAGGTGCGAGACAAGGCCCAAAGAACGAAAGAGAGAAGAACTGGTATTTTTTAATGTAGCTCATTATGTTCATATATTTTACTTCAACTCCAAACCTCATGGTTTTATCTACTGTTTATCTGTCTACTGAATAAAATGTTTTCTTTAAAAAAAGAGTAAGGTTTCATAAGCTCGTGTCGTAGAAAGAAACTGAAATCATCCTCTTCAGTGGAATGACTCCTGCACCTGACGATTTATGCAAAACCTAAAGCTGTAGCATGTAATAAAGCTTAATGTATTTTCCACTCGAGTCTTAGCTGTTCGCTTGTTAAACGCATGCACATAGTTCAAAAAATGGTTCAAATGGCTCTGAGCACTATGAGACTTAACATCGGAGGTCATCAGTCCCCTAGAACTTAGGACTACTTAAACCTAACTAACCTAAGGACATCACACACATCCATGCCCGAGGCAGGATTGGAACCTGCGACAGTAGCGGTCGCACGGTTCCAGACTGTAGCGCCTAGAACCGCTCGGCCGCCCTGGCCGGCCACATAGTTCCTTCGTCCGATTATGTGTTACGTTCAGTTATCAGCTGTTTGCAATTCAACACTAAATTGTACTTTATGTTATATCAAGAGCATTCTGTGCAGCTGTGAATATTTTGTATTGCGGGTAACGAGAGGGATTTACGAAAAGAATAGCGAGATAAATAATTATATATCTAAAATCTGGAGCTACAGCATATAAAGCGCTTCAGTGTAGCTTTATATCCGCCTAGATAATTTTTCCCAGAGGTGATATTGCATGTGAGAAAAACTGTCTCGGGCCGGTGAATATCTTGGATCATTTGGAATGATAACTTCCGTATACAAACACGAGTCGTAAGACAGTGCTTCGTTCCCTCCCGGTGGCGAATGAGCTGTTCCAAAGAATAATGCGAATATTTTTTGTCAGCGGTCATAGATTTCTTCTTTGTGACTGATTTCGTCTTGACAAATAAGACAGGCAGTCAAGAAGACATTCCTCTGAGAAACTTATGATTCTTCCATCAATTAAATTATTTCGATGTTGAAGCTGTTTCTAAATTGACCATCGCAATGTGAACTTCCCCAAAAATTATCATGATCTATTTTGATTCATCGGATTTAGGCTGTGTAATGTTCAAATAGTCTCACTATGAGATAGAATGGCCGTAAAATAAGTAACTTCTAGGAAGAGAAACATGTGAAAGACAGAAGTTTCAGTATATTAGAATGTTGTTCCTCACTGAGTTTTGGTAGCCATGATTTCTATTTCGGCCAGCAAAAAATTGTACCCAAAGATCTGTAAAAACTAAAAGTGAAATATACTTCGGACAGTTTTGTGGAGCATTGTGCCTTTCATGAATTTAAATATTTGGCTTCCTCTTAATACCAATATTTTGATTATCAAATTGCCAAAACGGCGACAATAGAAAATTGTTAGTGCATTTGTCTATAAATGTTGGAGACTAAATTATAGAAACACTCAAGTAAACATATATGTATTTTTGTAACAAATTCTTACCATTGTACCGTTAAGTATCTGGTTACTGGTCAGCACTTCTTAGAGTACCGTCGTAGTAGTTCGGGTCTGTGACTGGAATCTCTTTTTTTAAGTCGTCGTCTTTTTTGACAACTGCGAAATGCGAGTACTATAGGAAGCGCTACCCACGCTGAAATTGCGCATAAACATCGTCGAAGCAGTGCCCTGGAAATCGTAGTCGTTAATTTCGAGGTGAACGACCTCTGATAACCGCGCACGAGTCGACAGGAAATGCAGTGGGATGCAAACCTGCATTTAACAAGGGGCCACTATCGCAGTGCACTATGGCATTTGCTGCTGGAGCGAATTGCTGAGCGCGGGTCGTCGTTACCGCTTTATGACGGGCAATTATGCCGTGTTATGCCCCAGCATAAATTAGCATACCGCCCGCTTACCAGCTCGATGGGTTCTCATCTCCGAGAGCTGGGAGAACTGCAGTCCTACAACGTTATGCTGCAAAAATAGGCAAGCCTGCCTCTTACTTCTCACTACTTGCCATAAAGCTGCTTAATCTACAAATTTATGGCGTTTCTGCTGTATGCCTAAGTGGAAAATTTCGATCTAAATGAGAATTACTGATGGTTATAAAGTTTTTGTGGCACAGTGCGTCGCAGAGCACTTTTTATTGCACAAGGTGCCAGATAGTTCTGCTCTATCGCCTCATTTTAATGAAAAGAAATACATTAGACATTTTGTGGAAGGATAAATATATTTTAGCAAACAGTTATGCTTGACTGAATGATACACCTCACAATGACTTGTTTCTTCCAGTAACCAGAAACTTCCACGCAACTTCAGAATCATTAAAATGAAAGTCATTCGAAATTAGCGTAATTAAATAGAGCTTTCTAAAGTATGTTTTTGTTTGAAAGAAGATTTGTGAAAAATCATTTCCTCACTACAAAATTAACACTGATACTTCAAACTCATCTTTTGCTGTTGCTGTAGTCTTCAGTCCTACGACTGGCTTGATTTAGCTCTCCACGTTACCTCAACCTGTCCAGTCGCTGTATAACTATTACGCCTACAACTTCCTTACTGTTACGAAGCATAGGTTTGCCTCTACTATTTTTAACCCGTCTCATTTCCCTTAGTTACCAAGTTAACCAGTTCCTGATGCCTCAAGATCTCTATTATCAATCTATGCCTTGATTTGCTCACCTTTTGCCATAAAACTTTGATCTACCAATTCATTTCAAGATCTCTTTATGAGTTACTCTAACTGCCTATCTGATGTCGAGAATTCTTCTGTAGCACCACATTCTCTTCTTGTATTCACCTCTTGTCGTCCAAGTTTCTCTATGTAACACTGATACACTCAAAACGAACACATGCAGAACATACTTCCTAACATTTAAATTTCTGTTTGATATTAATACACTCAGAGACCAAAAGAAAAGTGGCGCACCACGATAGAACTATCCTAGATGGAAATGAGTAGATGTTATGTGCATGTACAGACAAACAATTTATTACAGCTTCAGAAAAATTTGATGATTTATTCAAGAGAAAATCTTCACAAACTGATCAAATCAGTAACATACTGCTCCACCCCTGAACATAAAGCAGACAGTTACTTGGCTTGGTAATGGTTGACAGAGTTGTTAGATCTCCTCCTGAGGGAAATAGTGCCATATTCTGCCCAATTTTCATGTTATATCGTCAAAATCCCGTGGTGATTGGAGGGCCCCGTCTATAATCCTTCAAGCGTTCTCAGTTGGGGGGAGAGCCGCCGAGCTTGCTGGCCCAGGTAGGGTTGGGCAAACACGAAGATAAGCAGTAGCAGCTCTCGCCGTGTGCAATCGGACATTACCTTACTGAAAAGTAAGACCGGGATGACTTGTCAGTGAAGCGCAACAAAACGGACTGTAGGATACCGTCGATGTACCACTTTCCTGAAAGTGTGCCGCAGATGACAGCCAAATGGGTCTTGCTATGAAATGAAGTGGCAACCCAGATCATCACTGAAACTTCCTGGCAGATTAAAACTGTGTGCCGGACCGAGACTCGAACTCGGGACCTTTGACTTTCGCGGGCAAGTGCTCTACTAATTGAGCTACCCAAGCACGACTCACGCCCCGTCCTCACAGCATAACTTCTGTCAGTACCTCGTCTCCTACCTTCCAAACGTTACAGAAGCTCTCCTGCGAACCATGCAGAACAAGCACTCCTGGAAGAAGGAGAGGGTGTGACATGTGGGTCATTGATTTTGATCATGTTTAGCAAGGTTGTACTATACTGAAAATAAAGAGACAGGTTTTGTGCTTTTTGCTGGACACTCCATACATTTTGAAAAACCTTGCAAAACTACAAGGTTCGCAGGAGAGCTTCTGTAAAGTTTGGAATGTAGGAGACGAGGTACAGGCAGAAGTAAAGCTGTGAGGACGGGGCGTGAGTCGTGCTTGGGTAGCTCAGTTGGTAGAGCACTTGCCCGCGAAAGGAAAAGGTCCCGAGTTCGAGTCTCGGTCCGGCACACAGTTTTAATGTGCCAGGAAGTTTCAGTGATGATCTGGGTTGTCATCCACGGGACCCTTACAGCACAGCGGTACGTCGACGATATTCTACATCCCGTTTTGCTTTCCTTCTTGGTAAGACATCCTGGGCTTACATTTCAGCAAGATAATCATCACCCACATGCGGTGAGAGTTTTTACTGCTTATCTTTGTGCTTGCCAAACCCTACTTTGGCCAGCAAGGTCACCTGTTCTCTCCACAGTTGACAATGTTTGGAGCATTATGGGCAGAACCCTCCAATCAGCTCGCAGTTTTGACGAGACACTTGGACAGAATCAGGCGCGATAACCCTCTTGGGCAATCCAACAACTGTATCAGTCATTTTCAAGTGACTTCCAGCCCCTTAGGATAATACCTTCAAGGTTTATCGATATTTTTTTCGGAAAAGTTTTCTTGGTATTAATTGTCTACATTTTATATTCTCTTTGAATCCTGAGTTATATTACTGTCTAAATAGTAAAAGTCATCGACTGCTTTGGGTGGTTCGTTTTCTAATCTATTCACCCAGCAGCACCTAACTTTAAACCAACTTCATTCCATTATCCGTATTTGATTTGTATTAATGTGCGACTTACACACTGTTTTCAAGATAATATCTATTCTGTTCAACTGTTCAGGTAAATCGTTAACAATCTGTGACAGAATCGCGACGTAATTAGCAAATCTCGAAGTTTTTATTTTTTCACCCTGAACTTTAATTCTGTACCTGAATCACTCCTCAGTTACTTATAGCGCGTTGTTCTGTGTGCAGCTAGAAAAACATAGAGGATATGTTTTAATCCTGTCTCACGTACCTCTCAGTTACTGCTTTCTCTCATGAAATTTGACGCTTACAGCTGCAGTTTGTTTCCTGAACATTCTGTACACACTTTTTCGATCCCTGTATATTATCGAAGTGTTCTGTTTCCTTATCCCCAGAGGACTCACGGTTCTTTCGTGCCTTCGTGCTTGGCGCACAAGGGGAGCCGAGCTATTGCAGCCCATTCTTCCTTCCCTGGCTGCATTACCTTCACCCTGCCCCCCCACCCTATCCTCGCTCCTTCCCCGCTGCCCCTCCTTCACCTCTCTCGGTTTTCGATTTATGTCGACCTGGCGATGCATCTGGTTCCCTGTATTCCTTGAAATTTTTTTCCTCCTGCGTGTTCTCTTTCATTCTTTTAGGCGTTTAAGTCTCCGCTTGCGGTTTGACACCCACTTCTAAATTTTCTGTTTTTAGTGTGAGCCATTTTGGGAAAAACTCCCTCCCTAGCGTCTACGGTGTGGAATGCTTTCCCGCCTTCCTTCACCACCAAAACCACCTCCACTGAACTAGGTCACCAGCATGTGTGACCAGTCTGTGAGGTGGGGCTGTTTTGTACCCTTCTGGCTTAATCGCCTGACAACACAGGGATCGCACTACTCATACCGGAGCTGTTCCCTCCCCATGTACGCAAAGCAGTGGTTGCTTGTCTTCCTGGAGCATCACAACCCCCAGGAATGGCTACCGTGCCAGGCAATCCTTCCTGTGGCTGTGTGCCGCCCATGGCGAGAGCCCCTGATTGGAGTGGATGGTGTCAGGGCAGATGCTTGCTTATCAAGCTGTAAAATTCTGGTCGTTCTCGAACAGCCGCCTCTTTGAATGGTGAAGGATCATTGAATGCTGCTTAATATGACGAGGCAGCCTTCCCTTCTCTGGCTACACCGTGGGAGGAGGGCCAGGCTCGCCGTCTTGGGATCACACACTTTTCACCGCTACCTCGTCTGTACTTGGATGAACGGGGACACATTCACTGCCACAAAGTCATTGTTTTTTGTGGAGAATATCGAGGACAAGTTTAGTGAAGTTTCTCGGTAAGATGCGGTTGGGCTCCCTGTTGATCAAAGCTTCTGCCGCCAAATCTGCAGCTCTTCGTGCTTTTGATCGTTTTGGCAATATCCCAGTGTCTATTATCCCTCACCAGTCTCTGAATATGGTCCAGGGAGTGCTTTTTCATAGGGACCTCATCCTGCAAACTGATACAGAACTCCAGGCTAATCTGTAGTGACAAGGCTTTCATTTTGTTCAACGTGTGCAGAAGGGTCGTAAAGACAACTGCACCAATAACAGCGCCTTCATTCTGACTTTCAAGGTGGATACCTTTCCATAGGAGGTCAAAATTATGTGCTACAGATGTGACGTGAAGCCATACGTCCCACCACCTATGAGCTGCTTTCAGTGCTCGTATTTCGGGCATACGTCATCCCACTGCATGGCGGACCCTCTGTGTGCTGCTGGATGAGGGAAGCCTCTGTGTTACGCCACCTGTGTATGTAAATTGTCGTGACCGCCAGTCTCCTCGCTCGTCATATTGCCCAGCTTTCAAGAGAAAAAACAAGATCCAAGAGTACAAGTCCCTGTATTGTCTGACATATGCTTAGGCTCTCCAAAAATGTGACATACTCCATTTGGCTTCACTTTCTTCAACTTTTGCCTCTGTTACATCATTTCCCCCTCCTACATCTTCCTTACCCCAGCCGCATCCACTCTCCTCTACACCTCCCCAGCAGTTCTCAGTCCTTCCTCTCCAGGAGTCACTCCCTTTTCCGGTCGAAGAAGTGCCCCACTTCTTCGGCACCTGCCAGTGATGGGGCTACCGCCCTGGACCCCTCTCTCCGGTGTCTCTCAGGCCGGAAGCCTACTACCACAACTCGGCCACGAGACGTACCAGCTGTGCCCCCTGAGGTCGCCAACTCTCTTTCACTTCCGGATCTTGCAGAAGCCTGTACTCCCTCTGTCTCCAGCACTCCTTCACCTCTGAAAGAGAAGAAGAAGAAGAAGAAACGTAAGTCCCAGGACAAGACCACTCCTTTACCCCCAGAGGTGCCATCTCCCCCTCACAACCTGAATCTGACATCTTATTTATGCCTATCACCTCACTCTTGTCAGTGACGACCACTGGCCAAGTGACATACCTCCCTTCAGACTCTTTATGCCTGACCTGGACTCTCGCCACACGAGAGTCCACACGATAGTCACCTATCGGAAATACGACGCCTTGTTTCCTCCTGTTCTTCGTTCTGTCTTGCTCTTCGAGAAAGGCACTTCCGTGATAGCCATGCTTTGTAAACTGCGTGGGAGGTTAGTTAGCTTCCGATTGTGTTGGGTACTCAAATCTCTGTGTCTTCTGTCCCGGTATCAGTGTGGCTTCTGGGAAGGACGATCTCCGACTGACTATTTACTCAGATTGGAAACAACAGTCCAACAAGCTTTAACTGATCACCGGCATCTTGTCAGGGTCTCCTTTGACCTCCAAAAGGCATACGACACGGCTTGGCGCCGTCGCGTTACCCTCCATGACGGGATCTTTCCCGGCTCCTTCCGACTTTTAGCGGCGAGTTTTTATACCACCAGCTCTTCTGGGTTAGAGTTGGCACTTCACTCAGCATCCTTCGGACTGAGGAGAACGGTATTGCCGGCCGGTGTGGCCGTGCGGTTCTAGGCGCGTCAGTCTGGAACCGCGTGACCGCTACGGTCGTAGGTTCGAATCCTGCCTCGGGCATGGATGTGTGTGATGTCCTTAGGTTAATTAGGTTTAAGTAGCTCTAAGGTCTAGGGGCAGATGATCACAGATGTTGAGTCCCATAGTGCTCAGAGCCATTTGAGAACGGTATCCCACAGGGTTCTGTGTTGTCACGCTCTTCCTCATATAGTGTTACTTAAACATCGGTAAATTATCACTTAATCGAAAGTATCTGCACTATCGTCACTATCGGTAGTCGTTTAAGTATCGACAGTCCTATCGTTTACAATGTAATTCTTTTTGAATTTGCGCCTGAAAAGTTGTCCGTTCCTATTACCTCCATGGCGTTTGGAGTGCAGAATGACAGTAGATGGTGTGGAGGGGTTTAATCAACAACAAGTATGGTGGCACCTTGGCCAGTCTAGTTTGCTTAAAAATGTAGTTGTTCATAGATTGGTCGCTGTGGAGAAGGGATCGTGACAGATGGAATGTACTTGTTTGTTCAAATGGCTCTAAGCACTATGGGACTTAACATATGAGGTCATCAGTCCCCTAGACTTACTACTACTTAAACCTAACTAACATAAGGACATCACACACATCCATGCCCGAGGCAGGATTCGAACCTGCGACCATAGCAACAGTGCGGTTCCGGTCTGAAGCGCCTAGGACCGCTCGGCCACAGCGGCCGGCTTTCTTGTTTGTCTTTCAGCGATGGCACCTCACGGTCTTGCGCATCTCGTAAGGATCTGATGCTTACGGTAAAAAATACACACGTAAATAACATGGATTCGTGAATGTGCATTCATCTTCAAATGTGTTAGCTTGATTACTTGTAGCAAGGAATACAAATGTAAATAAGGCTGTTGTAATACAGTGCTGATAGTAGAAGAAAAAATGACGTTTTAAAGCGTTTTTGATTGTACTGTATAATGCATTTTAAAGTAAATACAATTATTGTCGATAGTAATTAAACACACCCGCTACTTTCGTCTTCCGCTTATGACTCCTCAGTGTACTTACAAGAGTTTTGAGTTGTACATGTTGAAACCTTCCCGTCTCTTCTACATCTCTTTTGTTTTACGCAGCCTTCTCTTTTACAATAACCTATGAAACCTTCCCTTAGGATTTCTACCTCTTGCTTAATAATAACAAATGAAATGTTCCCTTTGAAATTAATTCTCTTTCTCAATCTTCGCATACAAATTTAATTGCTCCTTATTAAAAGTGATTTTCTGATTATTTCGATGAAACATAGAATGTGTCGTCGTCGTGGCCCTCAGTCGTTACCTGCAATAACCCAAAACCGTTCCTTACCTTTCTTACTGTTATTGGATCGCCATCTGACTGTTACATCGAACTATGACATGAATATACTTACTCTGTTTTACTTTACTCTATTAGCTGCTGGTGGCCTGTCATAATAAGTGGCTGCATTTATTACAAAAGCTGACGTTATTTTTTTTATAGCAGAGCTGACGTTATTCTTTAATTAATTTGACTGAAGTTATGTAATTCATAGTTAAACTTTTTCTTGACAACAATAAAATTTTGCGGAGTTTTAAGATGATGGTTTTTGAGATGGATTATAATCAGTAATGCAATATTGCTGGCAAAAATTAATTATATTCTGAATGAAATAATTTTACAAACGTTCAAATGGGACTTACTTTTTACAATAATCTTACAGCTAGCAATGCGCAAACATACCTTCAGTTGTCTTGAGTTTCTCAAAAAATTGATTCAATAATATTAATTCCTCTTATGATAACAGTAAGCTGATGTCTCTGTACATCCGTTTATAATGTCTTATAAATCGTAGCTAGTAACTGGCACGCACACAGCTCCTCTCAACCTCTCGCTTCAGACCTGCTACCGACTCGCTTCACATCTCGCTTACTACTGACTTTCTACGAATGTTAAAGTGCAGTCTCTCCTGCCAACAATGCTTTCTGGTGCAGACAATCCCTGCTACCATTAGAAAATGTATCAATGCGCGGTCTTTCCCTCTCTTTTCTTAAAATGTATCCATACGCCGTCTCTCCCGCCGTTTTTAAAATTATATCAATGTGCGGTCTCTCTTGCCAACAATACTTTGGTGCTGACTTTCCCTGCTACCACAATTATTTCCAACATGACAAATATTAATTATTCCTACTTAATCCTATTAATACAATATAAACATTTTTCATAAATTGTGGTTTGACAATAGAAATATACTCGTGTTACAATGTTAATGTGAAAAGTGGTTCGAATAAATAAAATAAAATAAAATAAATAAAAAACACAAAACACTGACGCAGTCCTAATACCCCTGCCTCTCTTCTTTTTGCAGAAGCACAAATATCATTCATATGTTGGTTGCCCATTTGTGGTCGATTAGCGATGCTTGTTCCTTCAAGGACACATCAGCTCCCGTAAAACTAAATATAGTAAAAGCACAAACCCTCGAGTGTCAAGCTGTTTTGTTTGGATGGTGGCTTGACATAATCATTAAAATATACAAGTCTGTTTATATTCTATCTCCTTTCACAGTATTGCAGTATATATTCATAAGTAATTCGGGTGAATTGTGAATGTTTCAGTGGATGTGAGACAAAACTAATCTCTTCTTGCCAAGAGTTGACTGTGAATGTTCACAAATGTTTTTTCAAAACTTCAAATCCTGCAGGTATTTCTTAAGCTCTAGCCTGTTAATGCTGAAACCCCTTGTTTGAAACTTGAGCAGTGGGTGAATAAACTCACCCTTTTTATTTTTTAATTTTTTCGTGTTTACATCACTTTGCAACATGATTAATAATTTTTCGAGCGTCACGAGGAGGAATTCTGCCTCTAAAGCTTCTAGCTCTACTGAGTATCGTAGGAGGTGATCTCAATGTGTCAACAGTGGCTTCTTCGTCACTCACTTCGTTATTTAAACGCCACCCAACAACTGGATGATCACGCAACTATAGTGCCACAACTGTTGAATCGCTGTCGTTGGCATCAGTGAGACAAAGAGCACAGTAGCGAAGAAGAGTTCCAATTGGTGCCCACATGGAACCATCAGTACTTTTCGCACGCCACAGATTGTCTCTGTTGGATGAGGAAATTCCGCGCTTCCAAGATTATTTTGTTTACGTAAGAGGTGCGGAAATAGCTTTTTGTTATTGTTTAGAAAATAAACCATAAAAATCAATCACCTGTGTGGAATATTTTCAAGAAAGTGAGGGATAATAGTCAGTTTGAAAAGTGTACCATCTGCATTAAAGATTATAAACACGATCAGTGGGGAATAGGACTAATTTATGAGACCACTAAAAAGAAAGCATGGTGGAAAACTAGGAACCACGAATTAATAATAGAACTGAAAGGTAAGGGATCAACTTGTGAATTAGATCAACTGCAAGAGGAGCCACCAAACAATCGAGAAGCTCTATAAAAATTATCTCAACAGAAATCAGTGGTACGGTACCAGTTCAAAAGTAGAAAAGGAACTTCATTCTCTTTATTTAAAAATGATTGCTATCGACATACTACCGTACAGAACTTCCGACCATCAAGGTTTGAATATATATATATATATATATATATATATATATATATATATATATATATATATATATATATATATATATGCATTAGATAGCAGTATAAGTTGTCAGATAAAACCACACTTAAATGTTTACTGATCTCAAAACTTTAGGAAGAGATAGTAAATAAATTAGAGGAGCTCCTTACAAAATGTAATTTTTTTAGTATTACAACTGACATGTGGAAAAACAACACGAATGAAGGCATACTGCCATTGACTTGCTACTTTATTATAGACGAAAAATTAGTTACACCTATATTAAAAGTGACAAAAACTGCAGGTCATCACTACGAAGAATCTATGCCCATGTAACTAACATTTTTTAAAATGTTTCTTTCTTTAAGTCGCCAATGCCATGTTGAGTTTCGTTTCTTTCTTGTAATCTGAACATGTCGGCGTAAGTGAAGTCAGCGTAACTTGTAAGGTATTTGTTGACAGTTCCACCCCTCCCCTCCCAGACCCCCTCATACCCCCTGTCGATAGAAATCTGAAGCCGTCGTGTCATTTGTGTTCTGTTTACGCACACTGCCAACAATAACAAATCATTAAATAATTGCGTTACAATAGGCTCAATATATTTTCTTATTCATAACTACAAATAAGCAACACATTTGAACATAAATGTCTCTACAATACGCTTACTCAAAAAAATTGTTACTTCCTCGCCCATTGTTTTCACTTGAGTGTTTGTGCGATAGCAGACTAACAAGTGAGAAGCGAACGCGAAGCCCAACAGCGTCTGAACCAAAATTAATACAGCAGAGCAAAATTAGCTGCCAGTGGCGTTACAATTACTGTCCTGTTGTCGTCCGAGTACGTAAACAACTTGCTTTTGTGGCGATTTATGCGGCAGTGCCTCTACTGTGTTACCGAATCGAAACAGAATCAAAACTTTCGGTGCTTATGAAACAGCATGTATTTCCAGAAAGGCTAACCATAGCAAGTTGTAAATATAGGCTTTAGTAACCGAATCGAAACTTTCCAGTGGTAATGGAAAACTCTCAGCTTTTGCGTAATGGAAGCTGTTGTATCGCCGTTACGGTGAAGCCGGCGAAACGCTATTTATCAAGTTCTGCCAAGTGCAAACTTTGAGCGGCACGGCTATATTACAGGAATACGTCGATATGGTGGATGAAGGAGCAAGCATTGCTGTCTTTCGTCGTACCTTTCCTTATCCTACATTTATACCGTTTGTGGTATTCATACCGCTCCGTGCGCTTCCCCCGACCAAAGGTGAAACACACAACGTAAGTTCTACAGGCTTCACACTCCATGTCGACTGTACTAAGACCACAAGTGCTACAAATTCCAGCGATGTAGCACCTGTAGCAATGCAGTACAGCAATGGTCCTTTTGTTTTGTACTTAGTGTCAACTGAGAGAGAAAATGATGAGTGAAGAATCTACCCTTGATCTGTTCCACTCAGTTTCAATCTTGTTATTTCCATGTGCAGTTTATACCGTATCTAGTGCAATCATCAGCCAAGCATGCACACCTAAGATAGCAGCATTGCGTGCGAGACCAGTACACACTTCCCCTCTCGCATCCCTACTCCTTTATGGTGACCTCCTTCTTCCTCCTCCTCCTCCTCCTCTTCTTCTTCTTCTTCTTCTTCTTCTTCTTCTTCCTGCTGTCCCCGTTCTTCTGAGAAGCTCAACGTAACATCGACAATACATATATTTGCCCAATTTTTATGAGAATTAGTTTTTTGTATTTGAAAGTAATTTTTCAGATAACAAGACGACGGAAAAAAGAATGTTTTTTCACAATATTATGCAAAATTTCGGACATACTGGCAGGTTACTTTCAATTTATATTTTTTCACGTCATCAAACAAATCTAACTAGAATACAATATCCGTGATAAGACAGTAGTAATGGTTATAGACAACGCTACAGTTCCGAAAGAGCTACCTAAATATGAAGGATTTGACATTCAGCCTGTTTTGCCCACTGCATCAACTTAACAGGAAAAGATTGTTTCAAAGCAGAAACATTTTCCAAAATTTTATTGAAAACAAAGGCTATTGTGACTTCCTTTCAAAGATCTACACTAGCCAGTGACAAACTGCGCAGTGTTCAAAAAAGAACATATAAAAAAGAACTGAGACTTGTACAAGAGGTGCCGACTCGATGGAACAGATCATGCCACATGCTCAAATGAATTTTGGAAGTACGAAGTGAGCTTGAGATTGCAGTCAACCAATGTTCAAATGCGCTGCCTACCGTCGCAGCAGAAAATTACTTACGTATGTAAGAGATAATAGATCGCAGAGAACATTTTGAAGTAGCAACAATAACAATCTTAGGGGAGTCATACAACACTGCTTCCGTAATTTTACCTCTTATACAACTTATTGCTACAACGTTTTCAGACTTGTAAAGTACCTTAACTACTAATGAAGCACGAAGTGTTCCGGATTCCTTGGTTAAATCAGTCAGTGAAAGAGTGAAACAATTTAACACATAGACTGTTGATATGCTTGTGACACTATTAGATCCTAGCTTTAAAAAAAATTGTTTCAGGACATTTCAAGAAGTAGAGAACACCGCACAAGTACTTCAAGAAGAGTGTGCTGCTATCATCGCATCAACTACAAGAATAATATCAGAAACAGAAGCATCCATGAGCAGTGCTAATACGTCTAACAGTTTGAAATCAAATCATATAAATCTTTTGTCCAATTAGCAACAGCGCAACGTCGATGTTGTTACACCAGTCAGTAATTCCATAATTGACCTACGTGTCAATATTTTGAAAAACCTGTAATAGACAAGCATGCTTAGGTATTAGAATATCGTGCAGAAACTAATAGTATGTTGCGGGTAATGGCTAGTAAATTTTTGTGGTGTCGAGCGACTTCTGGTACTACAGAGAGGGTTTTCTCCAAGGCAAGATAATAATTACTTAAAAACACAACAGACTAAAGGAGAAGAATTTAAATACCTTACGTGTATCTTTTAAAGTTGTATTTTAAACAAAGACTAAAGGACAAGAATTTAAATACAGTACTTTTTGTAAAACAAAATTGCATATCTTGTAGTGTTTTTTTAAGTAATAAAATTGTTATAAAGCTATTTTTCATTTGAAGTACCTGCCCACAACAACCGATAGTTAACCGATACATCAATAGGTTTTAAAAATACTATCGATAATATCGTATGTGGCAACTATTGATGTTTCAGTAACACTACCTCATAGCTATCAATGGACTTGTAACCACTGGTGAGCCTCTGATTACCCTGGCGTTGTATATCGACGATTTTTAGATCTGTTGCAGCTCCCACTCGGTAACATTTGCTGAGCACCGGCTCCAAAGCGCCATCTAACAGGCCTGTGCATGGGCCGTCTCCCATGGCTTCTAGTTTTCTCCCTCCAAAACGAGGGCTTTGAATTTTTGTCGTCCTCCCACAGTACATCCTGATCCATAACTTTATTCAGCACAGTCCCTTTTTTTGTGCCTTATTTTTGATAAAAAGCAGACTTGGTGGCCTACATTCGCCAGCTGAAAACTACGTGCATGTGGCAGCTTAACGCTCTCCGCCTCCTGGCACACCCATCACCAATCTTGGGGTCCAGACCGTGCTGCTATTCTCCATCTTTACCGTGCTCTGGTCTTGTCCAGATTAGGTTATGGTAGTCATATTTTCAGCTAAGCGACTCCTTCCACTCTGAGAGTACTTGACGCTGTTCACCTTTGTGAGGTGCGTCTGGCTGCTGGTACCTTTCGCACTAGTCCCATTGACAGTCTCCTCGCAGAAGTGGGGATTCCATCTGTAAAAATATGATGGAGCCAGCTCTTGTTTCTTACGCAATCGCCATTCGCCGATTGCCTGACCATCATCCCGTGTACTCTGTCCTCTTTGCAAATGAGGAATGTCTTCCTCCTGATAACCGCCCACGAGTGGGATTGCCAATTGGAATGCGTCCCACTTTCCTCTGTCGGGATCTCCATCTCCAGACACTGGAATGAGCCCCGTGTATTTCCTCCCATGCCCGCACTTGGATAGTACATAGACCATGGATTAGGACCGACCCATTGCAGAGCCCTAAGGTCTTTGTAACCCCTATGGTTGTACGTTCCATCCTTGCAGAGTTCCAGGGTGCCACCATCTTCTACAAAAATGGTTAAAATGGCTCTGAGCACTATGGGACTTAACTTCTGAGGTCATCAGTCCCCTAGAACTTAGAACTACTTAAACCTAACTAACCTAAGGACGTCACACATATCCATGCCCGAGGCAGGATTCGAACCTGCGACCGTACCGGTCGCGCGATTCCAGACTGTAGCGCCTAGAACCGCTCGGCCACCCCGGCCGGCCATCTTCTTCACTGATGGTTCTAAGACGGTAGCTAAGGCGCGATAACGCTTTCAAGGCTCCTACTGGCTTAGAACACCATTTATTTTTGGGATCATGTAGTGTGTTCACAACAGAGCTGCTAGCCATTCACAGGAACCCAAATCAATAAGCAGCCTGCAGGTTATCGACCGATGCTACTCTCGTCAATCTTTGGTCTCTGCTATCCATGACCTCCTGTCTGCCTTTGTCCATGCCGCCTGCTCAGTTGCCAGTATCTGGGTCCAACGTTTTGCGGACATCCCAGGGAATGAACTGGCTGACCATTTGACTAGAGAAGCAGATACTTACCCCCAATCCCTTCTAGCAGTCCAGCTGCGGATATGCGGATCTACGTCAGATCTCTCTTTGCCCAAAAGTGGAATGACATCTGGTGCGCTACTGCTCTCAGTAATAAATTCCGCACAATCAAGGAGTCTGCTGTGGTTCGCGCTTTTCCTTCCGCTACTCTCGGAAGGTGGCCACTGTCTTATGCCATCTACGCACTGGTCTTACTAGGCTCACCCATTGTTTTCTCTTTCGTAACGAACCACCTCCATAATGTGGTTGTGGAGCCAGACGGACAGTATCGCATATAATGATGGAATGTTCCCTACTTTTGGCTCTTCGTACTAAGCGTAGTCTTCCAGGTATTTTTAATATTAGCAGACGATTCACGGATGCTTGAACAGGTCCTCAGTTTCTTCAGTTCAAATGGTTTTTATTTTCAGATATAAGGTTTTGCCTTACTTCTAGAGCAGGGGCAGGGTTGTTGTGGTTGGGGCCTCTCTTCAGGTTGTCTCGGTATAGGATCCATGACCACTCTCCCTTGCAAAGACCGCTCTTTTAGCCCTCTGTTTTCTCAGTTTTTAGATTTTGGCTACCCTTTTATACCTTCTACTGTGTGTGTTTTAACTTACTCGTATTATAGTTTGACTCCTGGACTGGATCCGTCTACTTTTAGCAGACCCTCTCTGTTCTGCGAGTAACTTTGGAATTGCGGGATTGATGACCTCACCGTTTAGTCCCATAGACCCCCTAAATCAATGACTCAATCAATCCGTCTTTGTTTGCAGCAGTTCCAAGAAGAATGATACTGCGCAAAAGTCCTTCTTAATACAAAATGTACAGTTTTTAGTGGTGCGTAGGAAATTAAGGAGACACGACCTGGATAAGTTGAAATAACCAGAGGTCGTTGCGAGTCTGAGGGAGCATTATTTGACAGTTGACAAGAACAGGGGAAAGGAGTACAGTAGAAGACGAATGGATAGCTTTAAAAGGGGGAAATAGTGAAGGCAATGGAGGATAAAATAGGTACAAGACACGGCCTAGCAGGAGTCTTTGGATAATACAGGAGATACTAAATGTAATCCATGAAAGGAGAAAATTTAAAAATGCAAGAAATGAAGTCGGTGAAAAGGAATACAAAGGTCTAAAAAATAAGACTGACAGGAATTTAATATGACTCAAAAGGCCAAATTTCTCTAGCGGAGAGGTACACTGATCAGCCAGAACATTATGATCACCGTACTACTATCGATATACACCCGTCCAGGCAATAGCGGCGTCACCTGGTGATGAATGACGGCTAGTCCGACACATGCACGGTGCATGTACCATCAGTGAGTGTGCTGTCCATGAGCAGAATGGGGAAAGCACGCGATCTGAGTCTGACCGAGAGCAAATTGCGATAGTCCGGAGGCTCGGCACGAGCATTTCGGAAGCGGCGCGACTTATCGGGTGTTCGAAGAGTGCTGTGGTCAGTGTCTTCAACACGTGGCGAAAACAAAGTGAAACCACGTCCAGACTACATAGGGTTCGCGGCACCCCTCATCACAGATGTCGGAAGTTGTACGCTCGGCACACCAGTAAAACAGGACAGTCAGCGAACTGTCGCGAAACTAACATTACACTTCAATGCCGGGCAGACTACAAAACTGTCTGAATACACAGTGCACCGAGCACTCCTAACGGTGGGACTCTGCAGTCGACGAAACATGCATGTACCATTGTTAACACCATGACGTTGGCAACTGCGACTGAAATGGGCACGTGACCACCGGCACTGGACACTGGTGCAGTGACAGAGCGTTGCATGGTCTGATGAGTCCAGATACCTCCTTCATGATAGCGATGGGAGGGCGCAAATCCGTTGTCTTCTACATCTACATCTACATCCATACTCCGCAAGCCACCTGCCGGTGTGTGGCGGAGGGTACCTTGAGTACCACTATCCGTTCCCCCTTCTATTCCAGTCTCGTTTTGTTCGTGGAAAGGAGGATTGTCGGTATGCCTCTGTGTGGGCTCTAATGTCTCTGATTTTATCCTCATGGTTTCTTAGCGAGATATACGTAGGCAGGAGAAATATACTGCTTGACTCCTCGATGAAGGTATGTTCACGAAACTTCAACAAAAGCCCGTACCGAGCTACTGAGCGTCTCTCCTGCAGAGTCTTCCACTGGAGTTTATCTATCATCTCCGTAGCGCTTTCGCGATTACTAAATGATCCTGTAACGAAGCGCGCTGCTCTCCGTTGGATCTTCTCTATCTCCTCTATCAACCCTATCTGGTACGGATCCCACACTGCTGAGCAGTATTCAAGCAGTGGGCGAAAACTGTAACTTACTTCCTTTGTTTTCAGATTGCATTTCCTTAGGATTCTTCCAATGAATCTCAGTCTGGCATCTGCTTTACCGACGATCAACTTTGTATGATTATTCCATTTTAAATCACTCCTAATGCGTACTCCCAGATAATTTATGGAATTAACTGCTTTCAGTTGCTGACCTGCTATATTGTAGCTAAACGATATGGGATCTTTCTTTCTATGTATTCGCAGCATATTACACTTGTCTACATTGAGATTCAGTTGCCATTCCCTGCACCATGCGTCAATTCGCTGCAGATCCTCCTGCATTTCAGTACAATTTTCCATTGTTACAACCTCTCGATACACCACAGCATCATCTGCAAAAAGCCTCAGTGAACTTCGTATGTCATCCACCAGGTCATTTATGTATATCGTGAATAGCAACGGTCCTATGACACTCCCCTGCGCACATCTGAAATCACTGTTACTTCGGAAGACTTTTCTCCATTTAGAATGACATGGTGCGTTCGGTTATCTAGGAACTCTTCAATACAATCACCCTATTGGTCTGATAGTGCGTATGCTCTCACTTTGTACATTAAACGACTGTCGGAAACTGTATCGAACGCCTTGCGGAAGTCAAGAAACACGGCATCTACCTGTGTCTATGGCCCACTGAGTCTCGTGGGGAAAAGCTTCTTGATACTTGTACTGAGGAACGGAGACGAGTTGGCGGCAGCTGTACTATGCATTCGCGTCGGCATCCGGGCATCCATGGGTCCAGTTGAGCTCGTGCAAGGCACCATGACGACCAAGGAGTATCGTACACTGATTGCAGACCACGTACACCCCTCCATGACGATCATTTTTCCCGACGGCAGTGGCATTTTTCAACAAGATAATGCACCATGTCAGACAGCCAGGAGCGTGATAGAGTGGTTGGAGGAACATATTGGCGAGTTCCAGTTAATGTGCTGCCCCCCCCCCCCCCCCCCCCACCCCACTCGCCAGATCTGAACACCATCGAACACGTCTGGAATGTGACTGAACTTGGCGTTAGAGCTCATCGCGCTCCCTCCCCGGAATTCACGAGAATTAGGTGCCTTGTGTGTGCAGATGTGGCGCCAGCTCCCTCCAGTGACCGACCAATGTCTCTTACTTCCATTCCACGACGCGTCGCTGCTATTATCCGTGCCAAAGGTGGGCATAGCCGCACGGGATTAGCCGAGCGGTCTCAGGCGCTGCAGTCATGGACTGTGCGGCTGGTCCCGGCGGAGATTCGAGCCCTCCCTCGGGCATGGGTGTGTGTGTTTGTCCTTGGATAATTTAGGATAAGTAGTGTGTGAGCTTAGGGACTGGTGACCTTAGCAATTACGTCCTATAAGATGGTTCAAATGGCTCTGAGCACTATGGGACTTAACATCTGAGGTCATGAGTCCCCTAGAACTTAGAACTACTTAAACCTAACTAAACTAAGGACATCACACACATCCATGCCCAAGGCAGGATTCGAACCTGCGACTGTAGTGATCGCGCGGTTGTAGACTGAAGCGCCGGCCACCCCGACCGGCTCCATAAGATTTCACACATTTGAATTTTTTTTTTTTTTTTGGTGGGCATACGGGCAATTATGTACGTCGTCATAATGTTTTGGCTGATCAGTGTAGATAACGTCTACAGGAAACTGAAGAGGGCCTTCGAGAAAACGGAAGCACCTGTGTGAATATCAAGAGCTTAGATGGGATAGGAAGCTTAAAGGTGGACGGAGTATAAAGAGAGTCTGTACAGGGGAGATAACTTGAAGGCAGTATTATAAAAATGGAAGAGGACGTAGATGGAGATGGGATGGGAGATATGATGCTGCGAGAAGAATCTGACAGAGCACTGAAAGACCTAAGTCGAAACAAAGCCCCGGGAGTAGATGACATTCCGTCAGAACTACGAAAGTCCTTTGGAGAGCCTGCCATGACAAAACTCTTCAGTCTGGTGTGCAATATGTATGAAACAGGAGAAATACTCTGACATCAAGAAGGGTCTAATGAGTCATAAGAAAGCAGTTGAAGGCGGGTTTGAAAATTACCGAACTATCAGTTTAATGAGTCGTGGTTGCAAAATACTAAAACGAATTCTTTTCGGAAGAACGGTATAACTGGTAGACTCCGACATCAGGGAAGATCAGTTTGGATTTCGTAGGAATGTAGCCACACATGGGACAATACTGACACTACGACTTACGTTAGCAGATACGTTAAGGAAAAGAAACCTACGTTTATATCATTTATAGACTTAGAGAAAAATTTTGACGGTGTTGACTAGAATACTATCTCTGATATTCTGAATGTAGCAGGTGTAAAATACGGGGGACGAAAGCCTACTTACAACCTGTAGAGCAACCAGTCAGCAGTCATAGGAGTTGAGAGGCATGATAGGTAAGCAGTGCTTGAGAAGGGAGTTACAAAGCGTTTTTGCCTATCGCCAATGTTATTCAATCTGTACATAGAGCAAGCAGGAAACAAATGCAAAGAAAAAATCCGAGTAGGAGAAATAAGAGTTTTGAGTTTTGCCGATGACATTGTAATTCTGTCAGAGGTAGCAAAACACTTGTAAGAGCAGCTGAATAGAATGGACAGTGTCTTGAAAGGAGGATGTAAGATGAACATCAGCAAAAGCAAAACAAGGATAATGGAGTGTAGCCGAATTAAAACAGGTGATGGTGAGGAAATTGGATTAGGAGACGAGACACTTAAAGTAGTAGATGAGGTTTGCTATTTGGGCAACAAACTAACTGATGACGGTCGAAGTAGAAAGGATATAAAACTTAGACTGGCAATGAAAAGAAAAGCATTCCTGAAGAAGAGAAATTTGTTAACATCGAATATAGATTTAAGTGTTAGGAAGTCTTTTCTAAAACAATTGAGGTGGAGTGTAACCACGTATGGAAGTGAAACACGGACAATAAACAGTTTAGACAAGAAGAGAATAGAAGCTTTTGAAATGTGCCGCTACAGAAGAATGCTGAAGAGTACATTGTTACATCATGTAACTAATGAGGAAGTACTGAATAGAACCAGGGAGAAAAGAAACTTCACTAAAAGAAGGGATCAGTTGATAGGATACATTTTGAGACATTAAGAGATCACCAATTTAGTATTGGAGAAGAGTGTTGGGGTTAAAAATCGTAGAGGGAGACAGAGATGAATACAGTAAGCAGATTCAGAAGGATGTAGCTTCCAGTAGTTACTCAGAGATGAAGAGGTTTGCTATGGTTAGAGTAGCGTGGAGAGCTGTACCAAACCATTCTTCGAACTTTAGATTACAACTACAGCAATAACAACAGCGACGACGATCCTAATTTTATAATTTCTTTCATTTAAAAATTAGACGTTTGCTTCTTTTTTGTCCTATTTCCAGGCAAACTGAGTTTAATCATTCATTTCGTCGATAATTGTATCGCTGAAACTAATTTCATCCCAGAAGTTTGTTTTCGAGAAGAGGACTTTGTATTTGAAGCAAGCAAATTCAACAACGCAATGGGCTGATGGAAATAAACAGGAACGAAAAAATACCCTGGAGTGCTAACAAAAGATATTTACCTGTTAGTGATTATTCTAATAAGTGCTTTAGGAAGCATGAATCCGTGTTTCTTTCTTTCGCTTATGCCATAGTCCTGTAGTGATCGCAGGGTCGGCGTGCTTACAACGGATTTGGCAGTTTTAGTGTTAGGAATGGCCGGATGCCATTCCTGCTGCCACCCCGTACCCCCCAGGACGGAATCAGTGTACAACAACTGTCTCCATCTAGTGTAAATCGTGAAATAGTGCGGGCGACGCGTGTAACTGAGGAGGAACGTGGGAACCAACCCAGTATTCACCTAGCGGGATGTGGAAAACCGCCTAAAAACAACATCCAGGCTGGCCGGCACACCAGCCCTCGTCGTTAATCTACTGGTCGGATTCGATACGGGGCCGGCGCGCCTACTCAGGTCCAGGAAGCAGCGAGTTAGCGCCCTCGACTACCCTGGCGGGTTAGAAAGCATGAATCTGTTTATGGTTTATTAAAAGTAACCATGTCCAGAATTCATGCTAAACTCCTGAATAAAGGCCTTCTGTAAACTTTTGCAAGTAATAACACCTTCAGCTACATGCAACTAAGGTAGTCCTGAATGTTTTATGTTATCGATCCTCTTTGCAGAACGTAGTAAACCATTCATTGGCATGGTTCGTGTCTTGCCTCTCGCCGCTTAAATTTCATGACACTTGTACATACGTCTTCCTCTCGATTGTGTTTCTTAATCCTCCTCCTGTTCGTTGAGTAATCCGCAGGTATTGAATTCATCATTTCATCGTTTGCGTTTCAAGTTATGTAAAACACTTTATTTTCGGTGTGTTGATTATACATAATTGTAATTGATTTTAGGCCTACTTTTAAACTTTTTCTGTTCACTTTTTTATACAAATTTATTTCTAGTAGAAGCAAACAGAATTGTTGCATTAGAAAAACGAAAGTGGTTTAGGTAAATAACGTTAACATATTCGTTTTTGGTTTTCCCACTTTAAGGGTCTACAAATTTCCTCTCCGGTTGCTGAGAATTGTTTTTCTCACACAGAATCTGCGTGTTTGTTTCGTCATCGAGATATATATTCCTTGTTATTCTGACGAAATCTGTTGAAGTCTGCTGTCGTCGGTTGAATCAGTGCATAATGTCCCAACTGCTGCTGGTATATATTTGGTGGATTCTGAGGAAAAAATAATTCTCAGAATCTATGAATCCTAGATTAAGCAGTAATTCACACTCATTGTTGCACTCCTCAACTTCATTTGCGACTGGTATTTGATCCATTTGTGAGACCAGTTTGTTGGAAATTTGTGGTAAGGTCTTATGGGATCAAACTGCTGAGATCACCGGTCGCTCAGCTCACACACTACATAATCTAACTTACGCTAAGGACGACAGACACACACCCATGCCCGAGGGAGGATTCTAACCTCCGACGGGAGGAGCCGCGCCCAGTTTGTAGTGGTCCTCATTAAGAGTCACCATTTTTTGGGATTGATGATAAACTTAATGAGTAATTTGTCTGTTTCAGAGAGAGCAGGTCGGTTGTTCTGTCGTTTCTGTATCTTGTATATATCCTTGCTTGTGAGGCATTCAATCAATTCGAGATCACTTCCACTTCTTTCAAGGAACTGAGGAAAATAGTTAATTATCTTAAAAGTACCACAGGCAATCATTCCTGGTTGTCCGACGGTACTGTGGGCGACAGTAATGTTGATATTCTGTCGCCACCCAGGGCGTCTCCAAGCACGTCTTCGGCCCGGAATCTCATTAACTGTAGCAGTAGTGTCTTCATTGATGAGTCCCGCTTCGAACTGAGCGCCAATGATAAGCGAAACAGAGTCTGAATATGCCCTGGACAGTGATGGGATACCGACCTGCCCGACAACCAGGATGATGGACTGGGGTGCCGTTTCATTTCATAGCAGGACACTTTTGTTTGTCATCATTGGCATCCTTACAGAACAGCTGTTCGTCGACGATCGCGTACGCTCGGTTTTGTAGCTCTTCATGACAAGCCATCCTGGGCTTACATCATTTCAGCAAGATAATACCCGATCGCAGACGGCGAGAGATTCTGCTGTTTGTGTTCGTGCTTGCCAAACATTACCTTGGCCAGCAAGGCCGTCGGATCCCCCTCCCCTCCCCCCCCCCCCCAATGAGAACGTTTGGAAAATTATGGGCAAGGCCCTCCAATCAGATCCGGACATTGACGATCTAACTGGCGAATTGGACACAATGTGGCTCGATATCCCTCACGAGGACATCCATCAACTATACCAGTCAATGCCAAGCCGAATAGTTGCTCACATAAGTCAAAGAGGTGCACCATCGCGATATTGTCTTGCTCAATTTGTGAAGCGGTTTCTCTTGAATAAATCGTCCATTTTTTTCTGAAACTGTTGTCGTTTGTTTGTCTGTAAATATACTTCATATCTACCGATTTCTATAGCATTTGAAAAACTCCTTCACGGTGCGTCCTTCTTTTTTCTTACAGTATATTATATACATATTTACGTATCATATTCTTTTTAGAAAAAGGGTATGACAGATTGCATGTTTACTAGAGTATCGTGCTAAAATTTGATTTAAATCAGTCAAGAAGTTCTTCAGATTTTTGCTAACAAAGTTTATATACTATAAATAAATGTATGTATGTATGTATGTATGTACATATGTGCCAGGTATAGTGAAAAATACGTAACTTGTGACGGTTCGAATGTTAACAAGAACATCGTGGCAAAATTTGAAGTAGATCTTGTCGAGAGTTTTGGTAACAAGGCTTGTCTTCATATAGTATTATAGAATATTTAAGCTTAGGTATTTTACGTCTCTAATTTTTTGACGAAAGAGAAGAGACTCTCTTTTTTAAACACCTCAAAACGAAGTTTGTTTTGTGCCTTAGATTGCGCTCCCTGCAAATTTTTTTCTGCTTAGAATTTGCACTACTTTGGTTGTCTATCAGTAGCACATTTCTTTGAGCTTTACGTATTTCCTGATTCGTTTTTTTATCCCTTTATTTTCTATTTCGCAAGTATCTATAAATGTTACAAGGTCACTTCACAGTTAAAAAAAGAAATGAACCTATTCAGTTTGTTCCTGGTGCACTGAAACATTTGCAATATTCGTATAAAAAAGAGAATTTATCCTTTCTAACACTTCACTAGTTGAATACTTTTACACTGCCTGTATCGTCTTCGATCCACAATTGTGGAGTTTTCAAATGGCTCTAAGAACTAAGGGACTTAACATCTGAGGTCATCAGTCCCCTAGACTTAGAATTACTTAAACCCAACTAACCTAAGGACATCACACACATCCATGCCCGAGGCAGGATTCGAACCTGAGACCGTAGCAGCCGCTTGGTTACGGGCTGAAGCGCCTAGAACCACTCGATCACGTCGGCCGGCTTCTACAGTTTTCAAACTTTCCTGTGTAAACCGTAACTAGCCACTTTCTTATTGAAATACCTTCTTTGTAAATACCCCGGCCTCTTTACATGTAACGCAACAACACCTTTATCATCACTGTACTTCATTGGTAAGCATTCTTGTCTGTGTTCGTTTTCTGTTATTAACAAACCACGTTCAAGTAGTATGAAAGGTTACTGTAATACGAGATTGGGACAGTAGTAGTATTAAAAATTATGCTCCGTTTTTTTCTGTTTTATCTAATGCACATCAGAAGCAGCGTAGTCATTGTTGTGCTTCATTAAAAGTATTCGTGTGTTTTGTAGTGTCAGTGTAGGTTGAGGGTCGTAATATTACGAAGGGAAGGAAGCCTCGCTTGTCACCAGCGTCGTTCCCATTTATAAATAGACGTGACGCTAGCAGGTAATTCTGGTCCGGGCCCCAAAGTTTCCATATTGCTTCGTATAAAACTGAGGAAACACGAGAGAAGTGGAGTGTGTAACAAGGCAGTACATCCAGCAACATATTTCAGCAATATAATACAGCAGTATATTACATATTACTCTGCCTATAACAACGATAAAAACCGGCATTCATTTGGTTCCAAAACAAACATATTTATTTTTATTTCAGGACGTCAGTGCAATTCACCGTGGTAAGAAGTATTTATGTATGCATATTTTTCATCCATCCGATAGATGGAAGTACCACACCACGTTCTTGTTCATAGTTAATCAACTCGCGTCCGATAATTCGTTAGAGACCTCAGATCCACAATCGTTTCCGTGGCCCGTGCGAGTTCCTGACTAATTTCAAAATATTGCTACAGTCAAAATTTCAGCAGGGCATCTCGCTGAAGTCAGCTAAAATTCTGAAACGGTGATCTAAACAAAAGGTTCATATGAAAACAACCTGAGTCTGTCTCCCCTGCCCCTTTTTCAGTATTCCTGGAGTCGCATTATTAGAATATTCCGCAGAAAAGTGCCTGAAAACGTTTAAGAACGAGCTAAAGATTCATATATCAATTTATTAATTCAGATATAATTAAGTGATATTTAATGCGATTCTAAAAATTGAAAGACATAGGAAGACATTTCGCTAAAATACACAACATAACTCGGAGTAGGTAGGCTATACGGAATACATGATCTATGGTTATTTAAGCCTGCTCGATTACCATCTTGCTGCTGTCAGCTATCTACAGTTCACGTATTTTTCTCAGAATGGTGCCTTGTACGAGTTGAGGTGTTACCTTAACACTGTCTTGTTTCCCAAACACCAATCACTAATATTACGCCCATTGACACAAACTAGGCGGCATTTGGATTCACATTACCACTTAGTTTGATGTAATGCCCTTCACGAGCTTGGGGTAGCACTGTCCGAATTATTCTCACAAAGGAGCGTGGTGTCGGTCCTATGTAATATCGTATTTCTACTACCTTAATCACATATTACTGGTAAACTGTTGCATACCTCATTTTAATGCCTACAAGGCTCCTGCAGAAATGATGATCGTTCGTCGGAGTTAGCAGATATTGGCAGTAGGTTGAAACTTACCGAAACGTTGCTAAAACACTTCTGTTACTCGGCCGATAATCCGAGAACTGATGAGTAGAATCCGTAAAGAAAGTTATCATTCTCACGTGTAAACGTAATAATATACGTAACTTTATTGTCGCTTCTTATGATCCAGCAGTTCAGATGTCAAGCTGCAGTCGTTTATGATCTACTAATAACGTTATTAGTTGATTGTGACGGCTTTACCTTTCGAGTGATTGCTTCATAGTGTAAAATGTTTTCAGTTCAGTAGAGTATATATGAAGGTAGCCTAAAGCAGCATCTCGACTGTTTCCGTTCAATTTTCTATAAATGGTTATTACATCCGACTGTCCCTGTTATCAGTAAAAATCCATTCTCACTGTGCTTCACATTAATCGGCCACTCAAGAGCATATCTGCAATAGAATTAAAGAGGAAAATCACTGCAAGTGATGTGAGTGCTTTTACGGAGAGTTTATGAGAATAACTGTGTTGCCATCTTTCCTGGAAAAAATTCACTACCTGACGACTGTTAACATGGGCTTTTCAGAACGATTTACCTGTGAGGTTCAGTAGATCGAGTTTTCCGCTGAATTCCAAATTTATGCAATATGGAGCACAATTGGATAGCAAATTTTCTCTCTAACTATAGGTGCCACAGAAATTCACTGTCGCTTTAGCTGTTGAACAATGATACCAGTTTTACGACTATAACAAGGAAGAAACAACGAGGTCACTAGAGGCGGAGCACAAGCTTCAATTACAGCAGGATGGAAAATAAATCGGATGTTTCCTTCCATTCCCGGCATTTGCTTCAAGCAATTTAGGGAAATAATGGAAAACGTAAATCTGTATGGGGGATGGGAATTTCAGCCGTTTCTTTTTTATATATACATGGAAAATAAAATCGCAATACCAAGAAAGCGTCGTGCGTGATATGCGTGTTTCCACCTTGAAAGATGATGTCTACTCACATTTCGCGCCAGTTGCATAACAATAGCGCTAGTAGTACCGCTATGAGGATTCAGATCAGGGTTGTGTTAAATATACGCTGTAGCGGTCGTGAAAAGTAGTTGCCATTGACGTAGGTCGTGGTGAGTGGATGTTAGTCAAGAGTTTGAACGAGGTCTCATAACAGGGAAACAAAAAGTTGGATGCTCCTTCTGCGATATTGCAGAAAGTATTGGCAAGAATGTAGCCACTGTACATGATTGGTGGGAGCAGTGACTACGAGAATGTACGGGCTCGGATGGCCACATGGAAATACAGAGACGGAAGACCATCGCGTTCAGCGTATGGCTCTGGCGTATCGCACTGCATCTGCAGCAGCAGTTTGAGCAGCAGTTGGCCTCACCTTGAACTGTTACACATCAGTTACTTCAAGGACAGCTCTGAGCTAGTCGCCCTGTAGCGTGCATTCCACTAACTCCAAACCACCACCCTTTGCCACTTGCAGTGGTGTCAGGCGAGAGCTCTTTGAAGAACAGGGTAGAGGTCTATTGTATTTTCCAATTAAAGCTGGTTCTGCCGCTGTCCCAGTAATGGCCGTGTGTTGGTTTGAATGGGGACAGTTGAAAACCTGTATCCAACCTGTCTGCGCGCTAGACACGCTGGACGATTACCTGGAGGTATAGTCTGGGAGCCGGCCGCAGTGACCGAGCGGTTCTAGGCGCTTCAGCCTGGAACCGCGCGGCCGCTTCGGTCGCAGGTTCGAATCCTGCCTCGGGTATGGATTTGTGTGATGTCCTTAGGTTAGTTAGGTTCAAGTAGTTCTAAGTTCTAGGGGACTGATGAGCTCAGATGTTAAGTCCCATAGTGATCAGAGCCATAGTCTGGGATGGTTATCTTACAAAATTGTTAGTTAATCTGGTGATTCGAACGGGTGTGGTGCCATTCCCGAAGGGCATTCCAGGGGCTGTTTTCCAACTGGATAACGCTCGTTCACATACCGTTATTGTAAACCAACATGCTCTACAGAGTGTCGACATGTTGCCGTGTCCTCGTTCATCAGATCTGTTTCCGATCGTACACATATGAGACGTCATTGGACGGCAACTCCAGCGTCGTCCAGAAGTAGCATTTACCGTCCCCGTGTTGACAGACAAAGGGCAACAAGCATGGAACTCCATCTCACAAATTGACACGCCGCATTCCCGTTTACATACTTGTGTTCACATTCTAGCGGTTACACCGGTTGTTAATGTACCAGCATTTCACATTTGTAATGTGTCAACTGGGCAAATGTATTCCTGAAATTTCATTACTCTATATCAGTTACTGGCCAACGGTTTTGACGCAGTGGTAACATCGGTTCCCGTGAGATCACCGAAGTTCGGCGCTGTCGGGTTTGACTAGCACCTGTATGAGTGACCATTCAGGCCTGCGGAGTGCTATTGGCAAGCGGGGTGTACTCAGCCCTAGTGAGACCAATTGATGAGCTACTTGACTGTGAAATAGCACCACCGCTCTCGAAAGCTGACGACTGGGAGAGCTGTCCACATGCCCCTCCATATCCCCATCCGGTAACGCCTTCGGCTGAGGGTGATATGGCGGTCAGTCGGTACCATTCGGCCTTCCGAGGCCTGCTCTGAAGGAGTTAAGTTTACAACAATTACTTTTTGGTGGTTATATTTTTTCTGTTAGTTCATATATCGGGTGTTGGTACGTTGGTTGTCTGATATAGGGAAGGGGACCTAACAGTAAGGTCATTGGTCCCATCGGATTAAGGAAGGATGGAGAAAGAAGTCGGCCGTGTCCTTTCCAAGGGACCATCCCGGCATTTGACTGAAGCGATTTAGGGAAATCACGGTAAACCTAAATCAGGATGGCCGGACGCGGGTTTGAACCGTCGTCCTCCCGAATGCGAGTCCAGGTTGCTAACCACTGCACCACCTCGCTCGGTACAGCGGGTGTGTCTCCCACGGGTCGTCAGGCGCATTTTCCCCCGTATTTCTGCAGATATTTGCAATTTAGTGTTTCCAACGTGTAACTGGTGTCAGTCCAAACAAATTTTGCTCATCACGTCTTTCGTAAGATGCCCAGCGTCGACGGAATGCGTAGATTTGTATTTCAAAAGAATTATTTTTAAATCGAAATTTTATGTACCCATTCGTTACAGTGCGACCAGATTAATGTAGTGCGATATTCGTATTAACAGGAACAGTAAAACGCGAAGGACAGTCAGCTGTCTAGCAGCGACCGAGCAACGCGCTACCGTATGGCGGTAGCTGTCAGCACGGCCCAGTTCGTTGCTGCCGCTGCTGGAGTATTCGTTATTCCTCGTGTTTTTCTGTCCCTGTTAATACATATCGGTAAAACGAATGTCGCGCTAGACTAATTTGTGACTGTTTTATCGAATGGGTACGTAATATTACAATTTAAAAATAATTTTGTTTTAAAGGGAAACAAACCAACGCTTCTGGGCGTTGCATTAAAGACGCGATGACCAGTATTTCTTTGAGCAACTCCAGCTACAGCTCGGTGCGAATGATGGTCGCGTGTTGGGTGGAAGAAGCTATGTGCAGCCAATTTCTCTGTGTACTAGACACACTGGAATTATGGTCTGGACTGCGATTTCATTTGACATCAGGAGAACTCTGTGGTTATCCCACGCACCCTGACAGCAAATCTGTAAGCTCATCTGGTGATTCGAGCTGTTGTACTGCCATGCATGAAATGCATTTCAACTGGATAACGCTGCCCATATACCGCTGTACCAACACGCTCTACAGAGGCTCGAAATGTTGTGTTGGCCTGCTCTGTCAACAGATCTGTCTCGAGCACATATGGGGTATCATCGGACGACAACTCCAGTGTCATCGACACCAGGCAGCATTAACCGTTCATGTATTGACCGACCAAGTGCAACAGGCGTGGAACTCCTGCCACAAACTGACATCCGGCACCTGTACAACACACTGCATGCATGTGTGCATGCCTGCATTCAACATTCTGGCGGTTACTCAATCATTAATGTACCGGCATTTCGCACTTGCAATGGCTTATCTCGCGCTTAAATTAACCTGTGATCTTGCAATGCTAACCACTTAAATATGTCACGTAGACAAATCTATTTCCGAAATATCATTACACTACACTAATTATTTATTGGTGTTACGATTTTTCCCCTCGTTGTATTCCGTACAGTTGCCCGAATTATGACGAAAATTATTTTGAAAACTATGCCATTGCAACCTAGCAAGCATCCACCATGGCTCAAGGCATCAACAGTATAATGCAGCAAGCTGCATCTAATTCGCGTCTACTGTGCTGAGCAAGTGGTATAGTGTATGGCTGGAAACTGAAATACTGTGGGATAGAGTCCATGCTGTTTCAATTTCTTTTTCTTTTTACTGTGTTTTCAAGCATTCATTTCTTTAACCTAGCATTCACCTCTTAGTGATGTGGATTTACGCATTTCGACTTATGACGATAATTCCAGAATCCCAATTTCTACTTCCCTCAGATTAATAGTCGCAGTTCACACTCTTAATTCAAAGTAAATTCTTCTAACAATGGGCAGTGAGTTACTTAACTTCGAAGAATCGTAATAAATGTGATCAATAACGAAAAGATAGCCACCTCACCATCAGGCTACTATATGAGCCTTACAATTTGAAATAATCAAATATTTTTAACCAGTACTTTCCCTGCAGTCGTTTGAGAATAATTGCATAGCGAAAATACAAGCGAATCCAAAATACGTGGTGCTTTATTTTTTATGTTACAAGTAAAACTTTTTGCGAAAAACTACTTAAGCAACTTGCTTTGTTTACCTACAACGCGTTCTTTTCAGCAGCGCACCAGATGGCTGAGCCTTCAGCTTTCTGCCTTCCTTGGAAATGAATGGAAATGAGCGTTTGGCCTCATTGTCCGGGAGGCCCCTTACGAGGCAGGTCCGGCTGCCTTGGTGCAGGTCTTATTACTTTTGGCGCCACATTGGGCGACCGGCGCACCGGATGGGGATGAAATGATAATGAAGACAACACACCACCCAGTCCCTGAGCGGAGAAAATCCCCGGGAATCGAACCCGGGTCCCTGAGCACGGCAGTCCGTCACGCTGACCATTCAGTTATCGTGGCGGACTCTGCCTTCCTTGAATCGAGCCTTGATTTGGACACGAAACTTTGCGTAACGCGACGAAGTGGTCTGCCATAAGGAGTCCACGAGAAAGAATGGTGGTAATGAGCCTCTACAATGCATTACAGTGCGTAGTAAGGTTCACAAGTGTTGTACTGTAACACAAGCGAAACATGTACATCATTCGTGTTTTTTATTGTTATTTTATTTGTGCCACTTCCGTCATCTTCCGATACATATTGAATCACACACACACACACACACACACACACACACACACACACACACACACACACACACACACACGATTCGCCTTCAATATTTACATTGGTAGTAGGCATATTACTTATATAATGATGTGCTGCCATCATTGCCATGAGTTGTGACTCGAAACGGCAATTGAATATGAAACACACAACATACATGCCTCTTGAAAACTTTCCTGCCATGCGCTGGTTACATTGCACAGGTTACATTGCACAGGTTACATCAAAGCGTTGACATTCAGTTACTTAACGTCGTTCCCTAAAATTTATTAAGTTACTCAGTGGCTCGCAAACGAAATACTCACGCCACCCAAGCAGTCTGGTCTTAGATACTTAATGCCACTCGTGCGAAGCCCGGCCGTGTCGCTAGTCTCTTTTAAGGATACCTCGCTGTCACCACTGAAATTCTTCGCCGTCGGGCACGGCTTTTAACTTAGTTGTTTTCAGTCACTTAAGTAATATTCGAAATTTTTTATTTAAGTAAATCGGGTACCACCTTTTCTATTTGTCCACTTGTATGAAATAAGGAAACATTTAAGGTGTAGTGAGATCCAATGTCGCCCATCCTGCGTGAAGCTATGGTTATTCGGCAGTCACCGAGTGAGGTAGAGTAGTGGATAAGGAAACCTGTATTCGGAAGTAGAGGAGACCCTGTTGGATCATCTACGAGATTTAGATTCTCCACGGGTTCCTTAAATTGAATTCTAGGAAAATGTCCGCGAAAAGTCCACGCCGACTTCCTCCTTAATCCTTGTATAGCTGAAAAACTAGACTGTTCCCAATAATGGCATCGTTTGCAGGATATTAAGCTGTAATCTTCCTTCGTACGACAAGTGCAACTCCTAACGACATTCTAATGCATTAATCCATTTGTCACGGCAGCAGTAAGTCACTCAGCGACTTATGAGTGTTCTTTACTTCATTCTGCTCCATACCCTAAAAACCAACATACGTGCCGCAGAGATAAAGGCACTTCACTCGCATTCTGAATAGCTAGGGTCCAAATTCCGGCCAGGCCATCCATATTTACATAGGTTTTCCGTGATTTCGCTAAGTTACTCAACGTGAATGCCGGAATTCTTTGATTGGAAAGGACACAATAGATTTCGATCCCCATTCCTGGCCAGCCCTTCTTCAATGACCTTTCCATTTCCTAACCCAAAATAAGGCCGAGACTCCTGACTATCGTTGTATTATAAGAGCGCTGTTCTCAAAGCAAGGTGCGATCGGCCGCGAAAAGGAAACCACAGTGAAAACCAAAAATCTTTTATTTTGCGATAGTTAGCTACACCTTCCAGCTACTTCTCTACATAGTCGGCGCTTCGCCTTAGACATTTGTCGTAGCGTGGTACAACTTTCCAACACCCTCATAGAACGCATACGCCTGTCTATCTGCCGAATCTCTGCGCCCGTGTCTATAGCTCGCCCTCTGTTCCCAAATGTTGTCTTCATAACCATCATGTGAGCAGAGATCAAACTCAGGGTGAGCCAGTTAAGGGCTGTGTGGTGGGTGATCAAACACTTCCCATCGATAACACTTCGAGCATCTTCATTACCCCTGCAGAGTGCTGCTGATTGTCATGAAGAGCGATAGGCATGACAGTTAAGTTGTGTGGGCTCCGTCACATCAGGCGAAATCTCTCACCAGGCGCTTATACCTGGCGGAAGACACTATTATCTAGGCACCTTTACGTGTTCACTGTGCGCTCAGAACTGAAAAGACGATGTGACGTGATCGATGGTCATACTAGAAACGCTGTGCAAAGCTTCATCGTATTTTCACTGTGGTTTCCATTTCGCGTCCGATCGGACGTTCCTTTCCGGATAGCCGTCGTATTTCACAACTGCTGCTACTAAAAGTGAGTTTCGTAAGCTGTTCCAGACAAAACTGACGTGAAAATTTTTGACAATGAACACAACTTATTTAGGAGACACAAAGCAAACGTTAAAGAGTATTAGGAAGTAATTAATGTAATTAAGATCATATTTTTGTTAATAATGTTTTTCTTCTCTTTCAGGTAAGTAACTGCTTTCCGTGCTCCAGTAGAAGGTATACGTTCAACAAAAGGTAAGACATTCACAGCAGCGATGTTATCTTCTTCTCTAGTAACGTAAATTTATTTTCGTGGAATCATAAAGCATCAGATATACATTATCGGGAATATTTAGACTTATGGATGAGACGGTAACATTTTTGCGAATGAAACTAAATTCAGATCATACAGTATCTAATGGAAATTGCGTCTCCACACACACTGTGAAATGATAGGCCTATTGGTTTAGTTCTTATCGCAGAAAAATCTTGCTGTTGCTAATCGCGATATTTATTTGTCTTGCGCACAACGCGTTATGGATTTTTTTTACTGAGATTTACGTTGTCATTGCGTTAAAAGTCCAAAATCTCATGCTTGTAGCATTTCAAAAATGCAGCCGTCATATTTAAGGTTTCATCAGCTTTTAATCCAAGGTCTGTCTGGCAACGACAGCCAAACGACGAGACTTAAAAGCGCACCTCCTTCCCATATGAACTAGATATTTAAGGCTTTTGAATAATTTCTGTGCTTATCCGTTGTTAGTGTAATACAAACGGCATATTCATTGCTATTACATTCCATTCACTTTTGATAAGTCTGAGCAAAGTTCTCCAACAGCCTCTGAAGCCACCTTCGTCATATGCCAGGCCATTTATATACAGTGTGTTACAAAATAGAATTCCATATGTTTACAGGTTGTAGCAAAGACCAAACGCAGGCAAAAACATGAAGTAAACAAGAACCCTAAAATGTGTACCTTCGTAGCTACACACATTTATTCTTCTTCGCTGTTGTGAAACACCTCTCTTCTACTGCAAACTCTTTGCTATTAAAAACGACCTACAGAATACAATAAGCAAATGTGCACACATTCATCTATTATTCACCATGGCTAGAGCACGCAGTAAAAATATGTTAGTATTGTTAGTGTAAACCGCACTCACAGTTCTAGGTAAGTGCAACGCATACGCAAGTTCAATTGCTCGTCAGTTGCTTAACAGAAGCTGTAGTCTGTAATTGTCTGTGTGGAGTATTATGCTTGCAAGTTCAACGATAAAACTACTGTGTAAAAGCATATCTCAGTCTTATCAAGACACAAACAGTTTCCTTTAGAACTACTATATGCACTGCACTAAGCCAGAAGTGTGAATACAGTTTTCAGTAAGAACAGTAACAGATACGTGGTATCATCAAATAATGCGGTAAATAATTTTGTTAGGAACAAAATAATAAGCTTACATGAAATATGATTCAATCTCCTTCAAATTACTGTCCATGGCTAGCAATGTACTTACCCAACGTTGACTCCATGACTCGTAGCATTTATGGCAGGCTTCTTTTGGAAAGGCATGCGGCAGCTCTGTCGTGGCCCTCATAATGTTAGGGAAGGTATCAAAACGTTTTACTTTAAGCACGTTTCAATTTTATAGACCTATCAGAAGTTGTATCGTGCAAAATTTGGTGAGTAAGGTGGATGTGGACTGACAGGAACACTTTTTCCGGCCAAAATCTCGCAAATCAAAAGCGAGATGTGGCACAGTGCGTTGTCCTGATGAAGATGAAAACCATCGGCCTCTTTTTCTGATCTCTTTCTTCGTACATCCCTTCACAGACGCTGCAGTACGCCCTCCTAAATTTGGCGTTTACATTTGTTCCCCTTCGAACCAACTCTAATCACACTATGCCCTCAATACCGAAAAAAAAAAACATGAGAATATCTTTTATGTTCGATTCTGATTGACGTGCATTGTTAGGCGAGGAGGTTCACTGATTTTCCATTGGGAACTCCGAATTTCCGTCTCAGGGTCATATCAACAGACCCAAGTTCGATCTAAAGTTACGATTTTGAAGTCCGGAACTGAATGAAGACGATCCTTCAACTCTGTGCAAAGTGACACGCAATTTTCCTTCTGTTCATCACTCAAAAGTCTGGGAACAAATTTTGCGCTCACTCGTCTCATTTGCAAATTATCGGTTAAAGTGCTTTGCATGGACGCGTAAGAGATGCTAAGTTCTTCAGCAAGTTCTTCAATAGTTATCGCCTGTCTGAATGAACAATTTTTGCCACTTCTTGGACGTCCTTCTGTTTTTGAGATTAATGCACGTCGCGAACGTTGCTCGGTTTCTACGGAACTTTTAAATAGGTCGTGCCATTTTCAAAGTTACAGCATTATCTTCATACACCAACTTCAAAATTCCCTGCCATTCTGTGGCACATTTTTGCAATTTGAACCAGAAGTTATCGTTCCCGCGGGGTTCAAAATCCATGGTGCGCGACAGATACTGTAAACACAACCTAGTTCTATTGTCTCTGGACGCTGACTGAGAAGTCAGAACGTGTTCCAGCTTGAAGCTGACAGTCTCAACGCATCAAGCTATCGGTAAAAGAACATCAAATGTTTGTAGGGTCAGCATTTGCTGCTCAAAAAATTCATTAGCCGTATTTTTTGATCACATCTCGTATTGATTACATGCTGTACCCATGGACAGCGACAGAGAAATATGTCTTCATTTGGTTATTGCTTTCTGTAGGTCGTTCCTAACAGTGAAGAACTTGAAGCAGATATGCGTTTCACAATAGCGAACATGAACAAGTGCTCGCAGCTACTAAGGCATGCATTTTACAGCCCACGTTTACCGGACATTATTGCCTTTTTTATAGTTCATACTAACACTCTCAAAATATGAAACAATTTTCTTAACTCCCTTGTACACCATGCGTAAGAAAGTCATGACAATTCCTTCGTGCAGATATGATGATAGTTTTGCTTCTGACTCTCCTTACTGAGAGTGACTTGACGAGTTCTCTTCGAGCAGAATATCAAGTCTGATGTTCGGTAAGCAACTGTCTTCTTACCCAGTTAGCAGTGTCTTTTTTCATGGGAACAGTAGCAAGAAACAGAGTTCCAACATGACCTCCCCCCTCCCCCCCCTAATCAACAGCCTTCTGTGTCCTGCGAAAGGAAAGATCTAACTTCTTTCTGCACGTTTTGTGATTGGAGAATCCGTGTTGATGATCGTAGAGGTGTTGGTCGCACTCAAATGAACAAAGTCGTAATGCGTGAGCGCAACATGTTCTCCGTAATTCAACAACATATTGATTTGAGCGATACGGGTCCTTGAGTTATCTCTTAGTGCTGCAGACCGCCAACATTCCTCCTCAGTATAACTGTGAAAGAAATAATTAACGTGTACAGCTAGCTACCTGAAGATGGACACGACAGTACGAAAGCGGCAACGGTTCTATTTTTGATAGAGTAGTTAACGGTGACTGGTTACTATTTTTACTTTCACTTGCAGCTAGCAAGGGCTCTGGCAACACGAGGCAGAAGGTGACAGCAGGACAGCGTAACGCAGAAGGGCTTACGAGGCCGTTGCGCCTGTACAATAGCCGCTGGCACTCCATTAGCGGATTGCGGATCGCTTTGTTCCGTACTTTTGTTTCTTGGTCAGACTCCTCATTTGAAAATTTTACTCGACGCATTTTCATCGCGTTAAAAAAAAAGAAAACATTAAAATACATGAAAAACCCTCACACACACCTGAGAGACAGGAAAAAGCTTGAAAAATTATCTCACTGTCTCTGCCAGTACTGTATTTCCTATATGGTATTGTACAATTCTGTTTGTCCGCAACGCTTTCACCCGCACAGATGACCCATCACAGCGTGTTACCTCTTTTCTGTGGAACATCGAAGTAATTAAAAGAACACACACAGCTTTGCTTCACACTGTAGAAAAAAACGCGATGTTATGAACTGTTCAGTACTGCAGCCGTGGAAGCAAAACAATAACAGGACGGTTTACTCAGTTATTAACTGGCGACTCCAAGCAATAGCTTTTGCAGTCTAATTGCAGATGCATTAGCTCTTCTGCGTGTCTATGGACAGGGTGTAAGTGCAGATACTTTTTTTTTGGTGGCTGAGAACAGTGTACTGAACAACGTTACATCAGTATTTACTCCATTTGCAGAATAATTATTATATATATAATAACATATAATAATACATATAATATATAATATATAATAAATATAGCTATTAGAAGTAGTATTTGTTTAGGTTGGTTAGTACTTCTGAGTACATGTGCCAAGAGCAAGCCATTAATTCTTAACCGATGGTCAGGTGTTGAAGTGTGGACGCATGGACGCAAAATCGTTAGCCTCTACTCCCAGGCGTGCAGTTACGACTGTCCAAAAACAACACTATCAAAACAATGATGTGAGTGCATTTTAAGGTAATACATATAAAAATACCCGCAGCTATACCTCGTGTATATTCCATAATGTGTACTGGAGGGTACTTCGTACCAAGGTTACGCGCTCTCTCGCCTATTTCGCTTCAGCATCAAGCAAGGGAAAAACAACTGTGCAGTTGTATTCATATGCATCCCGATCAGTCTTACTGGTCCTTATGACATGTGTGCGAGGTACATGATGGAGAAACAGAACTGTAGCACATTCTACCTGAGATACTGATCCAGTGACTTTATCCAACATGATTTCGCGAGAATAACATGGTCTTTCTTCAAAGAATATCCGTGTATTTTTCCGTGCATATATCTTATGCTGTGATGTTAACCATAGGCCTACAGACATACTACTATCCTCATAGCGTGGCGGAATGGTATCGTGGCTACTTGATAAGGGCCCCAAACACTCAAGCAGTACACAAGAATTAGTCGTACTTCATTCCTGTACTTAGTTTCTGTATAAGATGCACTTTCACAGACTCGTCCTCTCATAACTACGTCTTCCGTTCACGTTCCCTATTGCTGATCTAACGTGTCAGTTCCACGTCATGTCGCTTCGTAATATTACCTAGATGAATTTATGAGACACAACGGGTATCACAGGTGCACTTAGAGAGGTGTAATTTAGTACGCGGAATATAAATACTAGTTCGCTTCATAATCCTTTACAACCATCCATTGATACCTTCCTATACACAACAGAGTAAACAGCGAAAAATCTAAGAGTTCAGCTTATCCTATGTGATAGGTTATAAACTGTTTATATTTATTAGTGCTATGGGATAAAATGTCATTTAGCCTATCACATATTTGAGAGGACACTCCCTGTTATATGTCGTCAATATGCTACAGTTTCTAACGCCATTCGGGAATCTAGGAAAACAGCATTTACCTATTCACATGCGTCTGCACACACTGGAATCATCTTCAAAAATTTAGCTACTGATTGTTGTGTGTGGCTGTTCATTGAAGGTGACTGTGATGAAGATAGTTTTGTGTTGTTGACGAGAATTACAAAAATGACAACGGCAGTTCTTGTGACACCAAATTGTGCTAACGAGGCCGTGGTGGTTTAGCTTCCTCTAATATGTCAAGTCACCATTAACAATGTATTCTTGCACACACTTCGTGATACAGTACGGAGAGGTTCGGCAGGTACTCAAAGACTATGGTGCAGAATTTTATGATCTTTAATTCTTACTGCCGCCTATCCTTCTACTGCGACAGATCAGTGATGATAAAAAAAAATTCTACCATCAGAATTCGAACCAACTCTGTCCACCCTGGCAGCACCCTACCCATGTGACTTCCTTCAGCTCCTGGTGTAGATTATAGGCGTGAAAGAACTACCAAAGGAAAAGGGCAATCGATCGTGGCTAAGATCTCATTTAAAGACCGCCTCCCTTGTATATGCGCTCACCGTAACGTCTCGCACACAGTGCTTTTAATCATTCAAATGTGAGTGGAATCATTTCGGAGCCATAGGATCACACTCAAGTGAAAACTTCAGAGCTTTCCAATGACAAGGTTCTCCTCTCAAGTACAGTCTCTAAAGGTCGGCGAAATACTTATCTACGTCTTTCACAACAGTTTCATTGCCTTGGAAACGTCTTCCAGCCTAAAATTTCCATATATGTGTGAATAATTGCAAGCAAGAAGATGCAGGGCAAAGTGCATAGCAACCATCCCATCAGAGAGATTTTAGAGCCAGAGGCAACTCCCTCATTCAGGCAAGTGTGCGCCGCAGATTTCAGCAGGTCACTTTTTTTGTCATGTGTTGGAGAAAAACATGTAGGCGATCTCCAAGGAGCGACAAGTGCCACTGTTCGCAAGTGCTCCTGGAACGTCGCTTCTATGATACGATGGGAAGCCATAATGTATTAAATGTCATCTCGAAAAATAAAGTTACGAAAACAATTTCTTGTTTTTCTCCACCCTTTGAATCGGCTGTACCTTCTTGTCTTGGCTTCGTTAGCGGCGTACTACAATATTATGGTCCGGCGATTCCAGTACGTACCATGACTTCAGAAAGGGACCTCCAGACAAACAAAAAATTTATTCTTCCTGACGTAGATGAACTTAAGTGCTTTACAGAGGTTTCAACGAACCACCTTCACAATAATTCTCTATTATTTACCTCGCGAACAGCGCACCGAAAAAACGAACACCTATGTCTTTCCATGCGAGCACTGATTTCCTCTAATTCTTTATGATCATCGTTTCTCTCTGTGTAGGTCGGCTCAACAAATTATTTCGCATTCGTAGGAGAATGCTGGTGATTGAAATATAGTGAGAAGATCCCGCCGCAACGGAAAACGCCTTTGTTTTAATGATTTCCACCCAAAATCATGTATCACATTCGTGACTTTCTCTCCCCTATTTCTGGATAATACAAAACGAGCTGCCCTTCTTTTGACTTTCTGGGTGTACTCCGTCAACCCTACCTGGTAAGGATCCCACACTGCTTGATAGTACCCCAAAAGTACATAGTGTAAACAGTCTCTTCAGCAGATCTGTTACATCTTCTAAGTGTTCTGTCAGAAATACGCAATCTTTGGTTCGCCTTCCCTAATTACATTTTGTGTGTGTTCTTCCCAATTTAATTTGTTCGTTTTAGTAACTCATCAGTATTTCGTTGAATTTACGGTCTTTAGACTTGATTAATTTATCGTATAACCGAAGTTTAACTGATTCCTTTTAACATTCATGTGGCTACAGTTTCCAACTTTCGCACCATACACATATCATTTCTAAATCGTTCTGCAGTTTGTTTTGATCTTCTGATGACCTTACTAGACGATAAACGACAGCATCATCTGCAAACAACCTAAGACGGCTGCTCAGATTGTCTCCTAAATCATTTACATAAATAAGGAACAGCAGAGAGCCTATAACACTACCCTAGGGAACACCAGAAATCGCTTCTGTTTTCCTCGATGACTCTCCGTCAGTTACTACGAACTGTGATTTTTCTGAGAGGATATCACGAATCCAGTGTCTTCATTGAGACGATATTCATAAGCACCCAATTTGACTACAAGACGCTTGTGAGATATGGTGTCAAAAGCCTTCTGGAAATCAAGAAATACGGAATCAATTTGAAATCTCTTGTAGACAACACTCATCAGTTCGTGTGAGTAAAGAGCGAGTTGTGTTTCACAAGATCGATGTTTTCTAAATCCTTGTTAATACACCGTTCTCTTCTAGATAATTCATAATGTTCTAACACAATGTATATTCCAAAATCCTGATTCATATCGACGTTAATGATATGGGCTTGTTACTTAGTGGATTACTATTCTCTTTCATGAATAGTGGTGTAACCTGTGCAACTTTCTATTCTTTGGGAACGGATCTTTCATCGAACGAGCTGTTTTATATGATTGTTAAGCACGGAGCTGTTGCATCAGCATACTCTGAAAGGAACCTATTCGGTGTACAGTCTGAACCGGAAGACTTCCTCCTATTAACCGATTTAAGTTGCTTAATTGCGCCGAAGACATCTCTCTCTATGTTACTCATGTTGGCAGCTGTTATTTATTTTCTCGTCAAGTTCCGTAGAACCAAATTGAGGAGCAAATCTCCAAAGGTCATGGAACGTGTCAGTACATGAACATACAACATAAAAGTAATAACAGATAAAAATAAATGTTCATGACCTGAAAAAAGTCAGTCCATAAGTTCAAATAAACGCTATTAGCAATACAATAAGAATTAGCTTAATTTTTCAAGGAACTCCTCGACAGAATAGAAGGGGTGACCCACGAGGAAACTCTTCAGTTTCGATTTGAAACTGAATTCGAATTCCGGAATATTTTTTCGGAGTCATAATTAATAGTTTATGGCAGCCTGTTTCATTCTAAGAGTGACGTGCCAGTCAAACATGCATACAATGAACGGTGTCGATCTTCTAAGAACGCTTACACGTTCCACTCCACATGCGGCAAGAAAGTGTCCTGCTGAAATCTGCGACGCGCAGTTGACTGAATAAGGGGAGATACCTCTCTCTCTAAAATCTGTCTTAAATAGTGGTTGCTTCTCACTTTGTCCTTCATACGTAACTGTTGATATCGTACCATAAATTCAGTCGCACCACAGCCAATCACAGTTGTTGTTCGTGCGCTGTGTCTTCCTGTAAAGTACGATACCAGGCTGCGGTCGCCACCGTAACGTTTAGTACTTTTGCAACTATATCTATATGCCAGGATGTAGTGGAACTCGTACAAATCAAGCACATTTTGCCACTCATAACATCGACGTTCACGATACCATTGGTATCTGAAGCGCTTTTGGCCTCGGCACATTAGGTACAGAGAAAATCGATCCCGTAGAAAATATCGCAGAATCGTAGACGCAGTCTGGTTGTCACCGTTGCACTCTTCCAACAGCGAAACGACACTATACAGGGTGTTACAAAAAGTTACGGCCAAACTTTCAGGAAACATTCCTCAGACACAAATAAAGAAAAGATATTATGTGGACAAGTGTCCGGAAACGCTTAATTTCCATGTTAGAGCTCATTTTAGTTTCGTCAGTATGTACTGTACTTCCTCGATTCACCGCCACGATTTCATACGGGATACTCTACCTGTGCTGCTACAACATGTGCCTTTACAAGTACGACACAACATGTGGTTCATGCACGATGGAGCTCCTGCACATTTCAGTCGAAGTGTTCGTACGCTTCTCAACAACAGATTTGGTGATCGATGTATTGGTAGAGGCGGACCAATTCCATGGCCTCCACGCTCTCCTGACCTCAACCCTCTTGACTTTCATTTATGGGGGCATTTGAAAGCCTTGTCTACGCAACCCCGGTACCAAATGTAGAGATTCTTCGTCCTCGTATTGTGGACGGCTGTGATACAATACGACATTCTGCAGGGCTGCATCAGCGCGTCAGAGATTCCATGCGACGGAGGGTGGATGCATGTATCCTCGCTAACGGAGGACATTTTGAACATTTCCTGTAACAAAGTGTTTGAAGTCACGCTGGTACGTTCTGTTGCTGTGTGTTTCCATTCCACGATTAATGTGATTTGAAGAGAAGTAATAAAATGAGCTCTAACATGGAAAGTAAGCGTTTCGTGACACATGTCCACATAACATATTTTCTTTCTTTGTGTGTGAGAAACGTTTCCTGAAAGTTTGGCCGTACGTTTTTGTAACACCCTGTATACAAAGCTAGTACGGTTCTTTGTTGCCGTGTCGAAACGATAGTGGCCGTCTGATGCTGTGGTTGTAGATGTGTCGCATAATACGCGCTTGTCGTTACACACAGCCCTGATGTAACCACTGTTTCCATAGACTTACCGCTATCGTTGCAGCAAACACATTACGAGCCAATTCGTGACGGTACTACAAACCCAATTCCCGGAGACCAATCGTTGTACCCTACCTAAAACCCGTACACGCTGTTACTGCGTCCCTTCACGACGACTAGTCATAATTGTACTTCTTTTCACAATTTAAATTCGCTTAGATTAATTAGATTCAGTTTTCTTTCCACAGACCCAAAAATGGGATGATTCTAGTGGGTGTGGAAATCTCACAAAGTATAACATAAAAGACATAGAATACTTGAGTATAGTAGAGGACCATGCTGGATTTCGTGAAGGGCACCTACCCACGATCTTAAGCGCCTCTGGGACACTGTTCTACACAGGCTCCAACTTTAGATTCATTCGGATAACCCGCATTAAGTGTCGAAATTTTCACAAACTCTAGTGTACGCGTTTGGCAGTAATGATACATTTTGCATTGTTGTGTACATTGTAAGTGTCAAACGTTGCGGTACAGTGTATAAAGAAGTAATACTTACGGTGACAGCGGGCAAGGTTCATTCCCGTTCCTCAGTCGTAAACGTAGGTGGAGTGGTGACGCGAGACTGGTGCATTAAGGGCGGCCAGCGGCCGGGTTGGCCATGCGGAGGCTCATGCGATTTGTCCGTGTGAGCGCGCTCCAAAGCAAGCGGCCTCCCTCTCCCACAGTAGCAACTGCGGCCGCCGCTAGCGCTGTCAGCACCGCCTGACGCCTCGCCAAGCTTCCGCCGCCGTCTTTATTGTCTTCGCGCTGGCCAATGGTCCTTCCCGAAACCGAGTGTCTAAACGCTGAACACGGAGCAGTCTCTTTGCTTTGAGGCTCTAAAGACAAATCGTACTGTGGGCAGACTGTGAGGGTGGGGGGTGAAAATAGAAGGTAGACGTACAGGAAGAGAGAGGTAGAGGCGAAGGTTCTGTGGAGTGGCCTCTGTTATCTCTTACTACACTGTCGGAAAAAAATTAGTACACGCTTTTATAGGTTCCCAATTCCCAGTTTTTATTGTTGCAACAGTTCATACCGAGTACATGAAAAGATTACGTTTCTTGACCAATAGCACAAGAGGTTCTGAGGTATCAGGTATAGACCCATGCTGAAATACCCTCCATATTTATACGTATCCCAAAGAAAGCAGGTGTTGACAGATGTCAAAACTACCGAACCATCAGTTTAATAAGTCACAGCTGCAAAATACTAACACGAATTATTTACAGACGAATGGAAAAACGTAGCAGCCGACCTCGGAGAGGATCAGTTTGGATTCCGTAGAAATGTTGGAACACGTGAGGCAATACTGACCCTACGACTTATCTTAGAAGCTAGATGAAGGAAAGGCAAACCTACGTTTCTAGCATTCGTAGACATAGAGAAAGCTTTTGACAATGTTGACTGGAATGCTCTCTTTCAAATTCTGAAGGTGGCTGGGGTAAAATACAGGGAGCGAAAGGCTATTTACAATTTGCACAGAAACCTGATGGCAGTTACAAGAGTCGATGGACATGAAAGGGAAGCAGTGGTTGGGAAGGGAGTGAGGCAGGGTTGTAGCCTCTCCCCGATGTTATTCAATCTGTATATTGAGCAAGCAGTAAAGGAAAGAAAAGAAAATATCGGAGTAGGTGTTAAAATCCATGGAGAAGAAATAAAAACTTTGAGGTTCGCCGATGACATTGTAATTCTGTCAGAGACAGCAAAGGACTTGGAAGAGCAGTTGAACGGAATGGGCAGTGTCTTGAAAGTTAGATGTAAGATGAACATCAACAAAAGCAAAACGAGGATAATGGAATATAGTCGAATTAAGTCGAGTGATGCTGAGGGAATTAGATTAGGAAATGAGACACTTAAAGTAGTAAAGGAGTTTTGTGGAGCAAAATAACTGATGATGGTCGAAGTAGAGGGGATATAAAATGTAGACTGGCAATGGCAAGGAAAGCGTTTCTGAAGAAGAGAAATTTGTTAACATCGAATATTGATTTAAGTGTCAGGAAGTCGTTTCTGAAAGTATTTGTATGGAGTGTAGCCATGTATGGAAGTGCAACATCGACGATAAATAGTTTCGACCAGAAGAGAATAGAAGCTTTCGAAATGTGGTGCTACAGAAGAATGCTGAAGATTAGGTGGGTAGATCACATAACTAATGAGGATGTATTGAACAGAATTGGGGAGAAGAGAAGTTTGTGGCACAACTTGACTAGAAGAAGGGATCCGTTGGTAGGACATGTTCTTAGACATCGAGGGATCACCAATTTAGTATTGGAGAGCAGCGTGAAGAGTAAAAATCGAAGAGGGAGACCAAGAGATGAATACACTAAGTAGATTCAGAAGGATGTAGGCTGCAGTAGGTACTGGGAAATGAAGAGGCTTGCACAGGATAGAGTAGCATGGAGAGTTGCATCAAACCAGTCTCAGGACTGAAGACTACAACAACAACAACATTTATACGTAGTGGCAATGCCGGTGAGACATGTTATGCCACGCCTGATCGACCTGTTCACGTAGCTCTGTAAGAGTTTTGGTTGACAAGTCGCACGCGTTACTTCTTGTCCCATCATATCCCACACGCGCTCAATTGGAGACAAGTCCGGACATTGTACTGGTCAGGAAAGTTGCTGTACATATTGTAGAGCACGTTGAGTTTCACGAGCAGTGTTTGGGCGAGCGTTACCCTGTTGAAACAACAGGTCACCTTCCTGTTACAAGAACGGGTAAGGCAATATTCTGCATGTGCCGAGCGCTAGTTAGCGTCCCCTCCAGAAACACCAAATGTGAACACAATTGTAGCTTATGCGGTCAGTGTGTCTAGGGCGAGACAGCGCTTACAAGCTGTGCGTCGTACGCGCTGACGACCATCATTTGCGAGCAGGCAGAATCTGCCTTCATTGCTGAAGACCACGGCGCGCGATTCCATCTTCCAAGTGATCTCTGACGTCACCTTTCGAGCCGGGCACGTCAATTACACGGCTTGAGTGGAAGACGGGCTAGAGGTGGGCGTGCGCATAGTCCCACTGCTAACAACCGGTTAGCAGCAGTGCGTGTCTACACGCCTGAGCTCACGAGCCCTTTTGTCTGAGCTATGCTCTCTGTTCGATCTACCACTGTCACCCTTACAATACGACGATCCTGGTGGGCGTATGCACTGCGTGGACTTCCAGAACCCCCTCTACGGGTGTGAAAATCTGCTCGTGACCTCTGATACCGACATCTTGTGTGGCAGTTCTACGAAAGGACAGTCCTGCCACTCGGAGGTGCATAACCTAACCCCTTTCAAACTCGCTCACTTGGCTGTGGGAAGCACGAGTGCGTACGTCTCCGTAGCATGGTTGTCCGCTTGCTTCACGCGTTTGTACCACACTGGGCCTTTTGGCTCTGAGCTTTCCCTATGAAACTGAGGACACATATGGCCCTCTGGTAGGTATGCCACTATCGTATCTGTTGGCGAAAGACGTTTAAACCATTATCAATACACCTACTATCCTGCAGGCGGCATATGCCGTCATATGATCAAAATCGACGTCGTCTTTACAGGTGTACTAATTCTTTTATCCAGCAGTTTACTTAACAACTTGCATGAATCACTAGCCGTAAACACAGCATCGTGTAGGTGGTTGGTCCTGAAATAACAGGTTGAAACTCAAATACTGGAGCAATAATTCTCCCTGGACTGGCCGTCGCTCTAATTCTCTCACAAGGGAATTCCGAAGGATTATACCAGGGGCAAACAATTTGGAAGGGAAATAGGAGATGCTTTGATCCAAAGCACGGTCGCCTCTCTCGCCTCAAATACTGTAAGAGAACCACGGAAATATTAAACCAGACTCTCCGCAAAGGGATTTGAAATCCGGTCCTCATAAGATTTTGATAAATGTAGCCCATCATTTAGTGTTTTCTACAGAAGAGTACTGTTGGTGGCCTGTGTAATTTCGTATGTACCTCGACTTAGCAAACGGATGTACTGGTGGGACGTTGGCTGGCTCTGAGCACTATGGGACTTAACTTCTGAGGTCATCAGTCCCCTAGAACTTAGAACTACTTAAACCTAGCTGACCTAAGGACATCACACACATCCATGCCCGAGACAGGATTCGAACCTGCGACAGTAGCGGTCGCGCGGTTCCATACTGTAGCGCCTAGAACCGCTCGGCCACCTCGGCGGACCTGGGGCGTTGGATATGTGCTGTCGTCCGAGTGTAACGAGATCGATAATAACTCACTCAAATTCAGTCTTAGTAAATTATGAATGTATTGCTGCAATGGTCGCAGATTCGAATCCTGCCTCGGGCATGGTGTGTGTGATGTCCTTAGGTTAGTTAGGTTTAAGTACTTCTAAGTTCTAGGGGACTGATGACCACAGAAGTCCCATAGTTCTGAGAGCCTTTGAACCTAAGTGACAATAGCAAAGCTTCAAAGATTGTTCAATACCTATGTAATTTAATGCGCTGCGAATGGCACAAAGTAATAAAATATTACCTAGTGCCGTTCGCTGGACTCGATGTGTAACTCGATATTCGTGGGGCTAACGGCTGAATACCTCGTAGCACCTTGGTATGTGGATGATAAGGTGCATCATTTTTTTCGTTATGCTGATATCGTGCTAGTGCTCTTCGGGGACTCAAGTGGGAAGCTCAAATGATATACAAAACGAAGTGCTTTCATAGAGAGTGGTGATGTACGGCGAATAAATTAACGTTAGTTTCGCATTCCATATCGATCGGCTGCTCGAGTAATATAATAATCTTAGCACGAATTCATTCGCCTCTGCCTTAAGGAATTTCTCTGATAAGTGTGGTATTACCCATTGTGAAACCATATTTGTTTTGTTCAACTATATGTAATTACAAAATATAACTTACGAATTAAAAATACGATGGCAAAATTGGAGACATCACATCGGCAAACGACATTTTTAATTCAAAGAGCACATCTTTCAGACTATCGAAGAAATGACATTGAACTGCCATTCGTCTTATGCGTCGTGATGTAGTCAAATCCATCATTACTATGACGAGCATTAAAGTTACCTTTAATACTGGGATAAATATTAACTGCAAAAGAGAAAAGACTTGTCTGGAAGTAAAGAAATAGTGTTAAAACTGAGCCTACTTCTGCCTATACATAAAAATCATGAGTGGCGGCTATCATCATTATGAGTGTAAGTATAGTGAATGATAGGTACAACGATAGTGAATAACGTCATTTTTGTCACCTCTATAATGGCTGTGTGTACTATCTTTTAGCTTCTTATAGATTTTACATGTTTAGCTATGCCTGTTGAAGTTGCCTAATGTTTTCTAATTCCTAAGAGCCGTAATGTTTGCAGAAGTTTTCTGTTTACTATGTGTGTGGGGTAAGGAATGTTGAAACGTCCCCTTTGAAAAATTAATGAATTACTGTGCTGATAAACCTCTCGTAAGAGGTTTATCAGCACAGTAATTCATTAAATTTTCTAAGGGGATGTTTCAATCTGTATGAGGATACGAGAAATTATTTCATTATTTTTAATTCGATTTGAAAACGCAATCTACTAAAAATTCATTTTTATTTAAATAATTATGCTCTTATATCCACATATGCATTCCGCCAGACGAAGTAAGGTGTAAGATGGAAGGGTGTATAGGATACTAGTATCGTTTTACTGCTTCCTTTTACGTTTGAGGGTCACGAGAGGAAACAACGATTGTCACTATATCTCTCAAACATATTTAATTACATCATTACCATCAGTACGTGCAGTGACTGTGGGAAGAAGTTGAGTCTTTGAGCATATACTTTACGAATAAACTCTCCGGATAGACTGGTAGTCACCTTCCGCCACCCCCCCCCCCCCCCTTCCAAAACAACCCACTGGTCGATTTGGAGGGCTTTAGATGGCGGTCATGTGATCCTCCACAGCTGATATCAGTCGTGGCGATGAAGCGTTGTGTATGTCGCAGTCGACTGTATGGAATCAATGCAGTAACGTTAGTCGATGTAGCAGGCCGGTGTGGCCGTGCGGTTCTAGGCGCTTAAGTCTGGAACCGCGAGACCGCTACGGTCGCAGGTTCGAATCCTGCCTCGGGCATGGATGTGTGTGATGTCCTTAGACTGGTTAGGTTTAAGTAGTTCTAAGTTCTAGGGGACTGATGACCTCAAAAGTTAAGTTCCATAGTGCTCACAGCCATTTTTAGTCGATGTAGAGGCTTAACAGGATTGCAGAAAGCGCTTGCTGTGATGAATGGCAGCTAGCTCTAAATGTAGGAAAATGTAAGTTTATGTGTATGAGTAGCAAAAACAAATCCGTAATGTTAGGGTACAGCATTATTAGGGTCCTGCTTAACACAGTCAAATAAATGCTTGGCCGTAACGTTGCGAAGCGAGACTGAGTGGAACGAGCATGTGAGGATTGTGGGCAAGGCTAATGGTCGCCTTTGGGTTATTGGGAGTACTTTGGGTAAGTGCTGTTCGTCCGTAAAAGAGACCGCATATAGGACGCTAGTGCGACCTGTTCTTGAGTACTGATCGAGCGTTTGGGATCCGCACCACTTCGGATTAAAGGAAAATATCGAAGCAGTTTAGAGACTAGTTGCTACGGGTATTATGGAGATTCTTCGAGAAATCAAATGGGGATCCCTGGAGGGAAGGAACTGTTCTTTTAGAGAAACACTATTGAGGAATACAGTACTGCAGTTCCTGTGTTGTTACAAAGAACGATGCAGTGTTCCTTCGCACATGGATGCGTTTCCGAAGAAACGGCGACCAGAGTCGTTGTGAAGTACATGAAATGTATTCGCAGTTGCGAATAGGAACAACCATCGACTGTATAAGAAAATGGCAAAAATGAAAGCTTGTGACGGACCGAGAGTAGAATACGGATTTCCCATTTTACGCGAGTAATCCCCTTAACAGCATTGGCTATCCGTGTACGACTCACAGCTAGACCGAAACTTCTATATGTCGTTGTTCTTGCGTCACAACCTATACCCGTAGGCACATTATGTAATTAGAGTACAGGGGTAGACATTTTGATTGAAAGTCGCTGCCTGGTAACGGCGGTTTAATAATAAATTGTTGGTGCATGGTTCTGAATAACAGAGGCACTGCAGTATTGTATTTATCCGCCAATAACAGACAGCGGCTTTCAATTAAAATGTCCTCCACTCTACAGTACTTACATAATGTGTGTACGAGTACAGATTGTGACGCATGAATGATGACATATAGAAGTTTGGGTAGGTCTGTCAGTCGTGCACGGATAGCTAAAGCGCCCACTCGCATAAAGCGGCAAATTCGTATTCGAGTTCCCGTCCAGAACAAATGTCCATTGTCGTCATTCCCTTATACAGTTAATGGTTGTTCGTATTCACAGCTACGAATACATTTCAACTATCGAGAAAATTTAGAGAAGCAGCATCTGTAGCTGACTGCAGAGCTATTCTGATTCTGCCAACATACACTACTGGCCATAAAAATTGCTACACCAAGAAGAAGTGCAGATAATAAACTGGTATTCATTGGACAAATATATTATACTAGAACTGACATGTGATTACATTTTCACGCAATTTGGGTACAAAGATCCTGAGAAATCAGTACCCAGAACAAACACCTCAGGCCGTAATAACGGCCTTGATATGCCTGGACATTGAGTCAAACAGAGCTTGGATGGCTTGTACAGGTACAGCTACCCATGCAGCTTCAACACGATGCCACAGTTCATCAAGAGTAGTGACTTGCCTAATGTGACGAGACAGTTGCTCGGCCACCATTGAGGAGACGTTTTCAATTGGTGAGAGATCTGGATAATGTGCTGGCCAGGGCAGCCGCCGAACATCTTCTGTATCCAGAAAGGCCCGTACAGAACCTGCAACATGCGATCTTGCATTATCCTGCTGAAATGTAGGGTTTCGCAAGTTCGAATGAAGGGTAGAGCCACGGGTCGTAACACATCTGAAATGTAACGTCCACTGTTCAAAGCGCCGTCAATGCGAACAAGAGGTGCCCGAGACGTGTAACCGATGGCACACCATACCATCACGCCGGATGATACGCCAGTATGGCGATGACGCATACACGCTTTCAATGTGCGTTCACCGCGATGTCGCCAAACACAGATGCGACCATCATGATGCTGTAAACAGAACCTGATTTCATCCGAAAAAGTTACGTTTCCCCATTCGTGCACCCAGGTTCGTCGTTGAGTACACCATCGCAGGCGCTCCTGTCTGTGAGGCAGCGTCAAGGGTAACCGCACCTATGGTCTCCGAGCTGATAGTCCATGCTGCTGCAAACGTCGTCGAACTGTTCGTGCAGATTGTCGTTGTCTTGCAGACGTCCCCATCTGTTGACTCACGGATCGATATGTGGCTGCACGACCCGTTACAGCCATGCGGATAAGATGCCTGTCACCTCGACTGCTAGTGATATGAGGCCGTTAGGATTCTGCACGGCGTTCCGTATTACCCTTCTGAACCCACCGATTGCATATTCTGCAATCTTTTAAATCTTAAATGGAAACACACATTTTCTATTGCAGATTCGGATTTCCACAAAAAATTAATCTTGTCTGAAACATTTTTTAAACCATTGACAGATGTCGCTGAAATCGAGAAAAAAGTAAAATTAGGGAGGAACTGTGATTTATTTAGAATTATCCGAGAAAGACGCATCAAATTGATAAAAAATGTTCACCAAATCTTTCATTACGCCAAATTAAGCTATTTTTGTACAAAATGTACTGTATCCTACTTTTATCGTTACCCAGGAACAAAGACATGTACGTAGCAGAATGATGTGCACATGGGGTGCTTCATTAGTGTGAGTCCCCTTGCCTCTCACAATTTGGGGTGCGTAATTAATGAGATTAGCCACGAAGAAATTGTTCATAATTATTCCCATTTCCTCCAATGCATAAAGTCAATCCTCTGCGAAAGTTGTCCACAGTTTCGAGCAGCACATCCCGTGGTATGGCTGCACACGCTCTTCGAGTGCGTTGCTCTATATCGTTTCGGGTTGTGGGCTGTCTTTCACAAACAATATTTTTTAGATAGCCCCACAAGAAAAAATCAGGAGATGCTAGGTCTGGTGAACGTGGAGGCCACTGAATTAGTCAACCGCGTCCTATCCACCGACAAGGCTACCGTAAATTTAAAACGTTCCGCACATTTTTAGCATAATGGGGAGCTGCTCTGTCCTGTTGGAACAACATTCGTTGCTTAGTTTCTAAATCAACATCTTCCAGTAGCTCCAACAAATCATCACGGAGAAGTTGTAAGTAAGATTACCCAGTAACATTCCTGTCAAAAAAATACGGTCCTATCAAGTAACCGTTTAAAATTCCACACAGGACCATTAACGACCATTTTTATTGATTGTCAACGGGTCTGTGCCAGTGTGAATTGAAGGGGAACCAATAATGACAATCATAACGATTTAATTCGCCATTGTTTTTGAGTGTGGCTTCATCAGTGAACGTAACGTATATAAAAAAATCATTGGCACCTCTTACCATTTCCATGGTCCATTGGTAGAAATGCACGCGTATTTGCATATCTTTCGGCGTTAATGCCTATGTCAGTGTGATATGACACGCATGATTTTTATGTGCCTTCAAAATCCTGAAAACAGTTGTTTTCGGTATTCCAGTTTGTCTCTGAATCGCAGGACTACTAATTTCGTGATCCGGTTGAACACAGGCAAGAACGGTAAGGGTACGAGCGTCATTTTCATTGTATTCACGATGACGAGGTGGACGTTGCATGTACCCGTTTCGTGCTCGTTGAGTGCAATTTCGAATAATGTTTTTGCTTGGATGTCATCTGTCTGGGAAACGACCCGCATACAGTTGTGCAGCTGCAGAGTAATTGTTATGTCATTCACATAATTCAACATCATACCAACAATCTCTGTAGGAGGATAGTGAGCCATGTTTCGCTAAAGAATAATTTACTTTCGTCAGTGGACGTTTATAGTTCACAATCTGAAAGTAGAGTGACGCCTGATCGCATTGCACCGACCTTTATACTGAGCCATAGGTGGCATTTGGCCGCGGTAGCGCCACAGTCGGGTGAGTAATGCAATTGTGAAGAGTTTCCTAACGATATTTTAATACCATTCCACCTCCCTCCATCAAAAACTGTGGCTGGGAGGATACATTTTGTAACAAAATAGCTTAATTTGGCGTAATGACAGAATTGGTGCACATTTTGTATCGATTTTGTGCGTCCTTCTCGGGTCATTCTAAATAAATCGGAGTTCTTCCCCTATTTTAATGTTTCTCGATTTCATCGCCATCTGTCAATGGTTTAAAAAAATGTTTCAGACAAAACTTGATTTCTTTTTTTTATGGAGGATCCGAATCTGCAGTAAAAAATGGGGGTTTTCATTTAAGACTTATAAGTTGCCCCCCCCCCCCTCAAGGAGGCTGGGAGTCACGTTTAGTATCATTTGATGCCCCCCTTTGAGCTTACGAACTTGTGTTACCCACTATTTTTACCGGATGTATAGTTTTCGAGATAATCTCATCCGAAACTTCAGATGGACCACCCACTAGATAATGATTTTTCCATCGCTCAGTTTTCGAGTGGAATAGGAATGGAAAAGACTAGAGTCGTACAGGGTGCCCTCCACCACTCACCGTACGGTGGCTTGCTTAGCATGTTTGTAGATGTAGATGTATGGACGTGCAGATGACCTACGAACGAATAATGAATCACGAAAGCTCGTAGACAAACAAATAATACTTTGAACGCGTCAGACGAGAATTTTGCAACCTACCTGAGATACTTAACATTGGCGTCAGTTTGCACCCTGTCGTTACTAACTGAATCTGATTGTTCCACTTTAAGTAGCTCCGGGTGGGTACGTCTGTCGACTGTTGTGATGCATTACAGTGACGGTTCCTCGATGGTGCAACCAAACATTATCGGAAGCTGTTGGCCTTCCTACGTACATTACATCAAATGTACTCACTAACGCAAAGGAGGAGATTAATGTTTAACGTCCCATCGACAACGAGGTCATTAGAGACGGAGCACAAGCTCGGGTTAGGGAAGGATGGTGAAGGAAATCGGATGTGTACTTTCAAAGGAAGCATCCCGGCATTTCTTACCGAGCGAGGTGGCGTAGTGGTTAGACACTGGACTCGCATTCGGGAGGACGACGGTTCAATCCCGCGTCCGGCCATCCTGATTTAGGTTTTCCGTGATTTCCCTAAATCGCTCCGGGCAAATGCCGGGATGGTTCCTTTCAAAGGGCACGGCCGTCTTCCTTCCCCGTCCTTCTCTAATCCGATGAGACCGATGACCTCGCCGTCTGGTTTCCTTCCCCAAACCCACCACCACCACCGGCATTTCTTGAAGCTATTTAGGGAAATCATGGAAAACCCAAAACCGAATGGCCGGACCCGGGTCTGAATCGTCTTCCTCCCGAATGCGGGTCCAGTGTGTTAACCACTGCGCCACATCTCTCGGTCATAACGTAAAGACAGAGTGGCGTAGATTACTTTATCGCTAGTTTCACTTTACCAACATAGCTGCTCCAATAGCTTAGCATCAGTTCGCCTTTGAATCGACGCTTTGAACTTTGGACGTGACGAATATCTGAAAATGCTCCCGTTCGTAGAGAGAAACTAGCAATAAAGCAAATAATACGCTACCTGTCATGATTTCTCATTACGTTAATTCTCAACACTCGCAGTATCCGCTACAAACGATGATGCGTCCGCAAAAATACACACCAGGCTCTCCTTTCAATTTCCGTATTGCGTCTGTGAGAGCTTGGGTTTCCCTGCAAGCGTAGCACCGACCCGTGCTTCTATCGTCATTAAGCAGTAGCAGCATCAGCTAATGTCTACCAGTAGAGACGCAGCTCATACATTGTTGCCGTGCTGGGGAGAGAATCATTGTTGGGACGCAGCAGCCACAGAAAACTCTGAGCATTGAAAGAAGCAGTTGTGCGGACGGCAGAGGAATTGTTCCCAACGGGCGCAGTTTTATGCGCTCTCCACAGCACGACGCGGCTAAAGCGAAACTTTGCGATCGTTTTTCGCCGACTTCTTTCCACCGAGGGCTAGTTTCCTCAGCTAAGTTTTACAGAGAAGCGTAACGACACCGAAAAGTAAGACTTAGCTCAACGTTTTCTTTCGATAAAGTAACTTTCACACAAAAGCCACTTTCTCTTTTAATCAGGCTATAATCAACGCAGTTTTTCGTTTTATGCTTACTTACCTTACGGTCTCCTTTGCAATCTTCGCACATGAGATACACTCGAGAACAGTTGATAACTGCCTATTTTCGAAGATATTTAGTAGTTTCATCTCTAGTTACTGTTTCCGATTCCCTACCTACATTAATTTCACTTTCTTGTCTTTTTCGTCAGTCACATTCCGTAGTTTCTTCACTCAGCTTGTTGATGGACGGGACGTTTTGAAGAACAAACTTTTATGGTTTCACTCTTAAAGGTAACTTTCACACACCTTATACATTTTACATAATAGGGCTGCTGATCAAATATCAGCGTCAAAGCCCTTCTTTATAAAGAACGAGGTCCAAAATAAGTAAAGATTGAACATTGAAAATGAAGAAAAATCTTTTGACAGCGGAAGGGCCATTCCCCCCGACGGAATGTGGATACCATGTTTGCAGATTATGTGAAATTACATGAATACATGATGTCTTTTCTTTCAGACATGTGCACAAGAACAGATACCACGCGTAAACCGCATTTGTGACACATTATATGTAAATTGAAGATGGTGGGGGGGGGGGGGGGGCTAAGGTAAGGAAATGAAAGGGACTAGTCATGAAACTTCCTGGCAGATTAAAACTGTGTGCCGAACCGAGACTCGAACTCGGGACCTTTGCCTTTCGCGGGCAAGTGCTCTACCAACTGAGCTACCCAAGCACGACTCACGCACCGTCCTCACAGCTTTACTTCTGCCAGTACCTCGACTCCTACTTTCCAAAGTTTACAGAAGCTCTCCTGTGAACCTCGCAGAACTAGCACTCCTGAAAGAACGGATATTGCGGAGACATGGCTTAGCCACAGCTTGGGGGATGTTTCCAGGATGAGATTTTCACTCTGCAGCGGAGTGTTCGGTGAAATGTAACTTCCTGGCAGATTAAAACTGTGTACCAGACCGAGACTCGAACTCGGGAGGTTCGCAGGAGAGCTTCTGTAAAGTTTGGAAAGTAGGAGACGAGGTACTGGCAGAAGTAAGGCTGTGAGGATGGGGCGTGAGTCGTGCTTTGGTAGCTCAGTTGGTAGAACACTTGCCCGCGAAAGGCAAAGGTCCCGAGTTCGAGTCTCGGTTCGGCACACAGTTTTAATCTGCCAGGAAGTTTCATATCAGCGCACACTCCGCTGCAGAGTGAAAATCTCATTCTGGGGACTAGTGATGTCAGCTACATCGGGACTCCAAGGGGAAGCGCCGGCGACGATTGAAAATGTGTGCCGGGCCGGTATTCGAACCCTGGATCTCATGCTTACTAGGCAGTTCTTTAATCACTACGCCACCCAACTGTGCGGACTGTCTCGGCACATCACCCGTCCGCCCCACACTGCCATCTATCGGCAGTCCCTGTTCATGTCCTTCACTCTCGCTACTCAGAGACACCCGCAGGTCAGACTTTCATTCTAGTGCATTAGGTATGGGAACTGCGGATAGGTGACGCTCGGTGCGACTGAGGGTCGACCGATAGGCGTGCCGAGATAGTCCAGGTGACGCAACTGCCTAGTAAGCAGGAGATCCGGGTTCGAATCCCGATCTGACACTCATTTTCACTCGTCGCCGCTGATTCTGCGTCAAGTCCTGATGCATCTGACATCACTAGTCCCTTTCTTTTCCTTTCCTTTCTTCCCCTCCACCTGCAGTTTACAGTTTACGTGAAAGAAACTGCTCCTCCTGTGACAGTATTTAATCGCAATCGCGGGAGCAACTAGCTATTCCAAGCGAATGAGGAAAAAGAAAACCAGGTCATTTTCATTATCAACAAGGGACGTCGGACAGATTCGCATAACCACATGCTTATATTGCCAATGGTAGCCCGTTGTAGCACTATGGAGCCGCCCGCTGTGGTCTAGCGGTTCTCGGCGCTCAGTCCGGAACCACGCGACTGCTACGGTCGCAGGTTCGAGTCCTGCCTCGGGCATGGATGTGCGTGATGTCCTTAGGTTAGTTAGGTTTAAGTAGTTCTAATTTCTAGGGGACTGATGACCACAGATGTTGTCCCACAGTGCTCAGAGCCATTTGAACCATTTTTTGTAGCACTATTGAAGAAGTTTCATGTACTTAAAATACGACCTCTTTCGTCGCCAAAAATGTACTCTGCAGGGTCAAAAAGGACTCCGCGGCTGTGGCCTTGTGAACCTCGGTTAATTCTATTTGTGCATGAGATAGAGACAGCAGAAGATGATGACGAGGTTCATGTCCTGTTCCCTGACTTCGGGAGACGACCGATGCACTGTCACCCATAAGAAGAAGAACAACTGTAACAAAGGAACAAAAGCACAACACGTACATAAACATCCACGAAATCTGTGGCTAGAACTCTAAATTATTACTACACCATATAGAAACAAGGAGTGCCATAACTGTTTATAACCTATATATACAGCGTTCTAAATGTAATGTAAATACTATAAACTAAATTATTCACATATTCCAGCCTACTGAAGATGCCTTGCCAAGAATAAAGGCGAAATGCGTGTGGCACAAAAATGATGAAGAAATTATGTTTACTGGATAACCGGTTTGTCACATTAAAGGTGCCATCATCGGATCTGAATGTAGATTAACATTTATAAACCATTTGGATTAACGATACATGAGGCAGACGAGCTGATATAAAATCACTGTCACAAATATTTAAAAAAATTGCTCTCGTGGTCACTCTTTTCCGTAAGAGATGTAAAACCGAAGTCACAAGATAAAAACTATTTGGTACATGACCGCTTCTCGACTGACACTTTTAGTATTGAAACCGTTTATCCGGGAAACAGTATTTAAGCGATCTTGGCTTTTGAATTGAATGTACGATGACGAAAATGAAGCGACAAAGTATCATGAATAAAAGAATTCATTTAAACCAATTACCGGAACAAAAATAAAAATCAAACTCTTTGATTAGTTTCTGAAATAAAAAATGAAGCTCGCTACATGTGACGAGATTCCAACCTACAGCCTTTTACACGTGAGATTTATAGCTAACCATTGAACTGTGTCACAGTACTCAGGTTATTATACACCTACAAACGATGACCTGCAGCCTTCAAAAATTGGGCTTCACACAATGTGGTGCGAAGGTTACATGATGAAGCCGATCTCTGTGATTATGATAACGGCGTGTGGCACACTGAATCGCGTCTTGTGCTATAGTATCAAACAGTGTTTCGTTAGTATTGCGTATGAAACGTATGTATTTAATTAGCAGTCGTCGTTTGTGTGTGTGTGTGTGTGTGTGTGTGTGTGTGTGTGTGTGTGTGTGTGTTGTTTTGATGTGGTTATCATCTGTGATGAAGTTCGAAATAAAAGTGCCAGATCCATGATTCGGGGCCGAACACATCAAGAAAGAAAGCCGGACAAAGAACGGAAAGTGAACTGACCCATTGTTGTTGCAGCTTGCAACGGCGAACGGCTGGGAGCTTCGCTTTGAGCGCTGTGATTGGAGGAAACCAGCCCCAACGCCTGAAATGTCAACTATCAAGTAATTTTACTCGAACTATTGTAATACGTGCGCCACGAGGGTAATGAGTGAATCGCCACTTTGTTATTTCTCTTCTTCACAATAATTGTACACTGCTCATGTCATCAGGTATATGGCATCCGTCGTGCGTCTTTCACGACATTAACAAAATGCTCCACCAATTTCGCATTCAATTCACATTCCGGGTATGGGGTATATATTAAGATGTCCAAATCAGTTATTATATGCCAGTGGACAGTAATTAGAGAGAGAACGCTGCAATTAAAGTATCTTCAGTATGCTGTATCGTACGTTTTGTGTTCTAAGAGAAATAGTTTCGTAAATTTCCTTTGATTACGAACATATACACGAATTAGGTCCAAACATTTTCCTTTTTTTCTATAGTTCTCTGGTATTCTGGATTTCACATGGAGTAGCTGTCCCCTTATTGTTTGCTCCTTCTGCCCTCACAGAACAAGACGTAGGCAACACATTTTCGTACCAGACGAGAACGTATGTCTTATAATTAAATAATTTTACCGTAAATTTCAATTATTTCGAAAGAACAATTCCGCTATCCGTCTTCGCTTTCTTTCTGCCTGGCAAGTGTTCTATCTGCATACGAATCTTTTCGTTGACCATAGTGTAATATGTACTGTATATACTGTCCGTACTTTTGGTTCTCATCTTCCTTCATATATGACATAAATCATGTAAGTTACTTTAATTCCATTGGACTCTGCTTCGGGAGGACGACGGCCATCCTCATATAGGTTTTCCGTGATTTCCCTACATCACTTAAGGCAAATGCCAGGTTGGTTCCTTCTCTAATACGAACTTGTGCTGCGTCCCTAATGACGGGACGTTTGACGCTAATCTTATATTCACGTCACCGTTCTACGCTTTATCATTGTTACTTGACACTGCGTTCATCAGTTCCCGTAGTGTAAGAACTGAAAGTGAGCGTCATTAAAACGTAAAAGACTAATACTGTTGCAAAAAGGATAAACTGTGTTCAGTCGTCCGTTGCAGTACGCCTGAACAGCATGTGATAACTTTAAAAAAGCAGTGGTAGCGCACCGACAGTAGACGAGAAACCCGCTAGAGGGCTCTGCTATCTGCGTTCGCTGCGCCTCAGTGCGCAGAACGCTCGCTAGATGGCAGAGTGGCGCCACTTGGTAGCGGGTGCAGCATCGTTGAATTCGCGTTTCACTATTGCTTGCAAACAATGTTGTGTGGATGAATCAGCGAATATGTACTGGAGAAGAAGGGAAAGAGACCTTTCTGGTTATTTACTGAGAGATTTCTGTCGTTTAAAAAAATTTTATGATGCGGCTACGTAGAGAACTTCTAGTAAAAACTACACGCGGGCGTCAAAACAAACGACGGAGTGAAAACTAACTTTGATACGTTGTTCAGTATCGGAAGGAGTAAATCACATCACTGCAGCAAGTGGCTGTACGTTCACCATAACGGCATTTGCGCTCGTGTTAGTCAGAAAGTGTAAAATAATAGTAATAATAATAATAGTAACTAGTAGTAATATAGAAGCTCGTGGCAACAGCTTGTTGTTAGTGCATTTGCGTTCACAGCATCTCATTAGAATGCCTCAACGGTAAGAGAGCCACTTCAAGTGATAAACCGCTTTATACTTGTAGATTAATAGCAGGTCCTGTTACAGACTTTTTAGGAATTCTCAATCATGTGAAGGAAGAACGCACAGTTATTAAGATATTGAGACTGATAGTTTGTTTTCATGGTTAAAATCCTCTTCACTAAAGGCTTCTAAGATACATCGACGTTAGTAATTTGCATGCATCGTGCTTACATTGTAGATATAATCACGAGCAAAATGGTTCTTAGGCATATTTTGTACCTATTAATTATCCACAGTCGGTCTCTGTGGCCGAGCGGTTCTAGGTGTTTGCCGGCACAGTAGCTCAGCGTGTTCGGTCAGAGGGTTAGCTGCCCTCTATAATAATAAAAAAAAAAAAAAACCGAGTGACTGGATCAGTAACGAACTTCAATGGGCGTCAGGTGACGTCCGCCACGAACAATTGAAACGAACAATAACGAACAAAATGAGATTAAAAAAACAAGTGTTTCAGTACGGAACCGCGCGACCGCTACAGTCGCAGGTTCGAATCCTGCCTCAGGCAGGGATGTGTGTGATGTCCTTAGGTCAGTTAGGTTTAAGTAGTTCTAAGTTCCAGGGGACACTACCTCAGATGTTAAGTCCCATAGTGCTCAGAGCCATTTGAAGTAATAATGTTTTATATTCTGTCCCATAATATTTCACACACAATTGAACATTTTTTATCACTACCACTTCAAAAACGCTTCTGTACATTTAACTATGTTTCATTCTCAGTAACCTATAGTTAGAATGGCATCAATGCCGCGATCTCAAGTCGACAGGGTTCGCGCAGGTTTCTCGTAGTGTGAAACACTGCAGAAAAGAAAAACAAATTACTAACACTCAGTGTAAGGCTAGTACAGAACCGTAGTGTGTTTTCAGTGGCCTGTGTTCAAAGAACTCAAAAAATATACGGATTTTGCCCTCGGAAATAACCGATTACACTGGACAATCATCTGCTATGTTCTTACAGTAGCCCACATATTATGTTATAAAACCAGTTAATTCTTGTCCATTTCTTAAGAGGTTTCAGAAATAGATCCTCACAAGCTTTTCTTACCTCTCCCCTCTTAAGCAGATGATGTGAGCCATTCCCGCTAACTGGTAAGACATTCGTTGTAGGTCACCACGCGTGAAACCGAGCGAGGTAGCGCAGTGGTTAGCGCACTGGGCTCGCATTCGGGAGGACGACGGTTCACTCCCGCACCCGACCATCCTGATACAGCTTTTCCGTGATTTCCGTAAATCGCTCCAAGCAAATGCCGGGTTGGTTCCTTTGAAAGGGCACGGCCGACTTCCTTCCCCGTCCTTCCCTAATCCCATGTGGCCGAGGACCTCGCTGTTTGGTCGTTTCGCCGGCCGGGGTGGCCGAGCGATTTTAGGCGCAACACTCTGGAACCGCGCGACCACCACGGTCGCCGGCTCGAATCCTGCCTCGGGCATGGATCTGTGTGATATCCTTAGGTTAGTTAGGTTTAAGCAGGTCTACGTTCTAGGGGACTGACGACCTCAGATGTCAAGTCCCATGGTGTTCAGAGCCATTTGAACCATTTGGCCTCTTCCGTCAAACAATCCAACCCTCACCATGCGTGAAGCCCTAAAAAGTAGGTAGGTCACCAGTTCCTTTTCTACTTCTGCACCTAATATGTGCTTCCTTCTAATTTTCCGTGAAATCAGTTTGAAGGGGAAACTACAGCCTTGCTAAATGCTTGTACCGTCGACAGTGGCACGTTAAATACACTGATGGAAAAAAATTCTAGCGTCAAGAAAGTTGGTAGTCGTGTTTCTACGGCTGAAAGACGATCTCTCTTCAAATTTTGCGCAAGTCGCAGAAGAGTGGCGCCAGTGCGTCACTATGAGGATGCAAATCAGGTTTGCTTTAAATACACGCTGTAATGATCATGAGCGTTAGTTACCTTTGAGACTGGACGTGGTGAATGGAATGCCCTTACGGCAACGTAGTCGCCATTATCAACACCTCACCGAGTTTGAAGGAGGGCTACGAGAAGCTGGAGTTCATTGGAAGGCAGAGTAGAGGACTGTTGCGTTTTCAGCTAAAATCTGGTTCTATCTCGGTATACGTTGGTTGGGAGGAAGCCAGTTCAGGGCCTACAACAAATCTGTCTGTTTGCTAGAAGTGCTGGACATACATACATATATGATCTGGAGTGCGATTTCGTATGACAGCAGGAGCACTTCCTCGTGGTTATCCCACGCACCCTGACTGCAAATTTGTATGCGAATCTGACGATTCGAATTGTTGGGTTGCCATTCACGAGCAGCATTCCAGGGGTCTTTTCCAACAGGATAACGCTCGCCCACATACTGCTGTTGTAACCCAACATGCTTCAGATATTGTCGACATGTTTCCTGGGCCTGCTCCATCACCAGATCTGTCTCCAATCGAACCATCCGAAGACGACTCCAGTGTCATCCACAACCAGCATTAACCGTCCCTTTATTGGCCGACCAAGTGCAACAGGCATGGAACTCAGTCCCACAAACTGACGTCCGGCACTGTACAACGCAATCCATGCACGTTTGCATGCTTATATTTAAGATTCTGACCGTTACACCGGTTATTAATGTACTAGCATTTCACGTTTGGTATCGTGTATCTCGTGCTTAAGTTAACCTGTGATCTTACGGTGTTCAAAATGGTTCTAATGGCTCTGAGCACTATGGAACTTAACATCTGAGGTCATCAGTCGCTTAGAACTACTTAAACCTAAGTAACCTAAGAACATCACACACATCCATGCCCGAGGCAGGATTCGAAACTGCGACCGTAGCGGTCGCTCGGTTCCAGACTGTAGCGCCTAGAACCGCACGGCCACTCCGGCCGGCTCTTACGGTGTTGCTCACGTAAATACGTCACCTAGACAAATGTATTCCAGAAATTTCATTACTCAGTAGTAATTATTTTTTAGTGTGGCAGTTTTTTCCCTAACTGTATTGTAGCAGCCTTCAGTGTGTATAGAGTTTTATCTCTGATTGCACGAATCGGCTCGGTCTTTTTTGTTTCGTTCCATTCCTTTATTTTTCCCTGCGGGATTAGTTTTGGCTTTGTTGTCGGCGTTCTAGAACGAATATGGCACAAGTCAGTGGTACTGAGAAACTAGTCCAATATATTGCTGTGGTCCAAATGTAGAACATTACCACTACGTAATTTTGCTAATTGCAAAATGAGGAAAAACTGTAGCTATTAAAGTTAAAGATATTTTAAAAGCTAAGATAATCCTTAACCCGACTCACTACAAAGAAGGGCATTCTTGAACACAGAAACTGCAATAAAAGATAGTGAACGCATACCTGCAAAAGTTTTAAGGTGGTTGAAATTGAGTTTATGTTGTCTAAAATCACATGCGATAATGAATTGCTGTGGCGGTTTTACAGGACAGCTGATGTGGCCTTAAAGACTTTTAACTGTTTCCAAATTTTCATCGTCGTATAAAGCCTTGCGCGATACCATGCAGGAATATACATGTACAGCATACTGATAAACGGTACTTTCATCAACTATTGGGAATATATGTGAAGCATGTGACCGCACACACACACACACACACACACACACACACACACACACACACACACACACACACACACACAAAGTGCTGCTCTGACATCGCAGCGGCGAGCGTGTCAGGCTGGGTGGTCTCCACCTTCCCCACCCACGGCGTCTCTTTCGAGGACGGGCTGCCCGCTCCAAATATTGATACTCGAACAAGCCATGCCCGAGTACGGCGTTCTCGACCGAGTGTAAGCACGCAGAATTCCCAATCCACAAACCTCCGCTCTGTATAGCTGTTAACGAGCAACTAACACGATAAAACAAACCCGCGAGAGATTCAAGTGGTACGCAATATAAGCTCGAGGGTGAAGAGTAAAGTGGGCGTTACTGACACACCGCATACCTTCGATATTTGCAGTGTTTTCCACATATTTTGAGTCTCGCAGGTATTTTCAGCGTAATACGGACGCAGAGATAAATCGGGATAGGAAATCAGCCGAATTACTATTACTATGTAGAGAGGAACCGGAGACCGAGGGCCCCTCTTAGCAAAGTAATAGGGAAATACCCCTGAATAACCTACAAAATATTTTCGGTGGAATTCGGGCTCACCCTGTATTAAAACCCTGGAGAAACTGCGTCTGACTGCGCAGCGGACGGTAAATTGTGTACGGTTGTTATTTTGCACCCCTCCTGTTCCCTGCACCAGTGATTTGGGCGATGATCACTACTCGAATTTTGCCACGAAGAACTTTTTCCTTCCTGGAATGCGCGCTTTGGCATTTAAAAGCTTTGGTACTGACAAAGCGAAACAGTGATGAAATGTGCAGCTCTTCTTTGCATCATCTCTATTTCCTCTGCTAATCTTACCTTGTAGGAGTCCAAGACGGATGACCAATGCTCAGTAGTCAATAACCAATGAATTTCATAAGCTACCTACGTTTCCAGAAACTAGTTCAGTGTGAGAATTTCACTTTCTGTCCGGAAACTTCCTCTTGGATATTTTGCTGTTGTGAGCGCTGCCAGTTATTGTTCGCCAGTAGTGTAATCGAACAGTAATGGTCCTTTTCACCTCTTCATACTCAAAATGTTACATTTATTTAAGTTCTGGTTCAACTGCCAGTCTTTACACAAAGCTCCGATGCTGCACAGGTCTTCCAACAGTTGTTTACAATTTCCTGTCTTAGTACTTCTCCGTAGACCACCGCATCCGGCACGAATAGCCTCATAGAACCTCTGACTTTGTGGACCAATTAATATGAGAAATCGTTGTTTTACTGCTGTGGATGATGTAACTGCTGAAACTGCGTGACTAACGCTTTGGTTCGTGACAAAGTTGTGAAACAACCGTAGGCCATCATAGACTACCATAAGTAATCATAGGGTACGGTAGTTGTCCTAGTGGCTTCGATCTGTTCAGGTCGCACCCGTGTTACCTGTACATTGTGTGTGTGTGTGTGTGTGTGTGTGTGTGTGTGTGTGTGTTGCATACCCAGCGGACATTACCTCATAACTGTTACTTTCTTTACGTATGCGATAAGCGTCTTACTAGATTCTCCTACACACTGGAAGCGGTGAAGCGTTTGGCTGGTAAGCTACGTAACATTTTTGTTCTGGGTAATTATCCTCCTATATGCAGTATTTACAGCAAAAGTGAAATTGCCAATGTTTAATTCAGGCTTTATTCGAAAATTGATGATTTATAACTTGAAACAGAGGAATGTTCTGGTAAAAATAAAGAAAATAATACAGATTCATCAAACAGCGCCATAAAACGCAATTTCTTCAAACAAAATGGTAAAAAGTCGCGAAAAAAAACATGTTAAATGTCACTTCGGTACTTCGTCGAACTTACGCGAAACATCTTTGTGTTATTCATAAACAACTTTCAAATTTATCGGTAATAACAGGAAATTCTTGCCCTTGATCATGATGAGGGGTGTTCTGTTGAGAACAAAACAACAACAGTAAAGAGTACTTTCATAAAAACTAATTACTTCAGTTACGTAAAAGCGCAGAAGTCACGTGATCAACTACTTTTTATTAGTTATAAAATGCAATTTATATTCTGTAAGGCTATCAAATACGCAACGGACTGACACGGAATGGTTCAAATGGCTCTGAGCACTATAGGACTTAACAGCTGAGATCATCAGTCCCCTAGAACTTAGAACTACTTAAACTTAACTAACCTAAGGACATCACACACATCCATGCCCGAGGTAGGATTCGAACCTGCGACCGGACCGGTCGCGCGGTTCCATACTGTAGCGCCTAGAACCGCTCGGCCACTCCGTCTGGCAACACGGAATGATGTGGGGTTCCAATTATGTGCAAACAGAAACAACCAAACAAAAACTAAAGAGACGTCGGTGGTTCCAATTTTCTCTCGTACACATTCATTTGTGTTTCTTTTCCGAACAATTCCACCAACATTTATTACGTCATTTATGCGGTGTACCAAAGCTACCAAGCGTAGTTTTGTAAAGTGCAGCCCTAGTTCACTATTTTTTATATATGACGAGAGTATCTATAAATGATTTAAACAGTAAAACAACGCACCATTCATATTTTTTTGGTGCATAGAACAACGCATTTCAATAATTTATTCTTATTACCAATTGCATGTACTGACACTGGTGTTTTATGTGGTGTGTACGGGCGGATTGATCTGCTTGTTTTGCCTCGCAGTCGACTTTCGTGGTTTTGCTGCAAACAGAAAACGGGAAAACTTAAATCTCGTTATTTCTTAGATGATAAAGTTAAAAAATTGCATTTTTTATGTCTTCTGACAAGTACTATATATTCATTATTGTGCAGAAACCCACACACATGCAATCCATCACTCACATTATTTGTTTTTTGCGAAATCCAAATACGATACAAAGATATTAGTACCTTGCGACTTCCCAAAGAGTTTGGATCCAGTTTGCGGTGTTCCATTTTTCATGGATTATATTGTTTCCGTCATTTTGTTATTTTTAATTTCCATCCTAACACTAATAACTATTTATATTATTAAAATTGTAGAGCCACCACAAATTGCATGTACCTTTATTTTACGTGGTTCTCTCGACCAATGCGAGCATCTTCAGAAGCTACGTAGCCGAGGGCTACACGTTACAAATACCGGGCTGTGTATAACGCGATATTGTGTATGATGGTGACACGTTACAAATATCGTGTTAGGTAAAGCGCGATTTTATATATGACGGCGACGCTATACAGAGCGCAATATTTGTAACGTGTGGCCCTCAGCTACGTCATTTCTCAAGATGCGAAACTTAGTTTTAATGAATGTGAAATTTAGGGCTGTCATTTGATATTAATTATTTGTATATTGAGAAGAATTTTTTCAGAGTTCTCGACTTCTTTTTATTGCGATTTGTGTTTGTTAGTTTAAAATGTTACTTTACTTTTTGGCAGATGTGTGTAGATCTCTGTCTCCTCTCGAATGTTTGTAAAGCTTCTGTTTTCCTCTCTACGTAGGACTAAAAGGCTATTGTTTATGTCTGCCGCAGAGTGTTCTCCTCTGTGACACACATTAAGTGTAGAGATGTTGTTTTACCTCTCGTTTATATGTCCGCTATAACTAATACGAAAATTTCGTTGTAATTGTCCGACCGTACAAAAATACCAATGTTTGAGCGTCTCACTGACTACCATAAGGGGGGCATAGAAATAGATATACACTCCTGGAAATTGAAATAAGAACACCGTGAATTCATTGTCCCAGGAAGGGAAAACTTATTGACACATTCCTGGGGTCAGATACATCACATGATCACACTGACAGAACCACAGGCACATAGACACAGGCAACAGAGCATGCACAATGTCGGCACTAGTACAGTGTATATCCATCTTTCGCAGCAATGCAGGCTGCTATTCTCCCATGGAGACGATCGTAGAGATGCTGGATGTGTAGTCCTGTGGAACGGCTTGCCATGCCATATCCACCTAGGGGCCTCAGTTGGACCAGCGTTCGTGCTGGACGTGCAGACCGCGTGAGACGACGCTTCATCCAGTCCCAAACATGCTCAACGGGGGACAGATCCGGAGATCTTGCTGGCCAGGGTAGTTGACTTACACCTTCTAGAGCACGTTGGGTGGCACGGGATACATGCGGACGTGCATTGTCCTGTTGGAACAGCAAGTTCCCTTGCCGGTCTAGGAATGGTAGAACGATGAGTTCGATGACGGTTTGGATGTACCGTGCACTATTCAGTGTCCCCTCGACACTCACCAGAGGTGTACGGCCAGTGTAGGAGATCGCTCCCCACACCATGATGCCGGGTGTTGGCCCTGTGTGCCTCGGTCGTATGCAGTCCTGATGGTGGCGCTCACCTGCACGGCGCCAAACACGCATACGACCATCATTGTCACCAAGGCAGAAGCGACTCTCATCGCTGAAGACGACACGTCTCCATTCGTCCCTCCATTCACGCCTGTCGCGACACCACTGGAGGCGGGCTGCACGATGTTGGGGCGTGAGCAGAAGACGGCCTAACGGTGTGCGGGACCGTAGCCCAGCTTCATGGAGACGGTTGCGAATAGTCCTCGCCGATACCCCAGGAGCAACAGTGTCCCTAATTTGCTGGGTAGTGGTGGTGCGGTCCCCTACGGCACTGCGTAGGATCCTACGGTCTTGGCGTGCATCCGTGCGTCGCTGCGGTCCGGTCCCAGGTCGACGGGCACGTGCATCTTCCGCCGACCACTGGCGACAACATCGATGTACTGTGGAGACCTCACGCCCCACGTGTTGAGCAATTCGGCGGTACGTCCTCCCGGCCTCCCGCATGCCCACTATACGCCCTCGCTCAAAGTCCGTCAACTGCACATACGGTTCACGTCCACGCTGTCGCGGCATGCTACCAGTGTTAAAGACTGCGATGGAGCTCCGTATGCCACGGCAAACTGGCTGACACTAACGGCGGCGGTGCAGAAATGCTGCGCAGCTAGCGCCATTCGACGGCCAACACCGCGGTTCCTGGTGTGTCCGCTGTGCCGTGCGTGTGATCATTGCTTGTACAGCCCTCTCGCAGTGTCCGGAGAAAGTATGGTGGGTCTGACACACCGGTGTCAGTGTGTTCTTTTTTCCATTTCCAGGAGTGTACTTAGCATTGAGAAGCAACTGAAAGAGTTGAAAGCAAATAAGTCGCCAGGTTCGGACGGAATCCCAATTCTGTTTTACAGATAGTACTCTTCGGCATAGTTCCCTTGCTTACCTTACATGTATCACAAATCTCTCACTATCGAAGATCCCAAGCGACTGGAGAGAGGCACAGGTGACTCCAGTATTCTCGTATAAGAAGATTAAAAGAAAGGAGCCGTAAAATTGCAGACCAATAACACCCTTAACATTGATTTGCTGAAAAACTCTTGAGCGTATTGTAAATTGTAATACTGTAAAATTTGCATGAGAGAGAAAAGCTTCTGTTCACTAATCAGGAGAGATTTGGAAAGCATCGCTCGTGCAAAATTCAGCTCGCCTTTTCTCGCGCGATGTCCTGAAAACATAGGCTGAAGGACAACAGACATATATCATACTTCAGTTTTTCCGGAAAGCGTTTGACACAGTGCTCCACTGAAGACTGTTAACGAATGTCCGACTGTACGGAATGGATTTTCAGGTATGTGAGTGAACTGAAGGCTTTTTAAGTTAATGGCTGTCAGTACATTTTTCTGGACAGCTAGAGTTCGTCGGGACAAGATTATCGTCAGGAATGCCCCAGAGAAGTGATACGTCCGCTCTTGTCCTCTATAAACATAAACGATGTGACTGCATGAGCAGCAGTTTGCGACTGTTTGCTGATGCCGCTCAAGCCGCTCTAGTTTACGGGTAAGGGTGTGTGTGTGTGTGTGTGTGTGTGTGTGTGTGTGTGTGTAGGCGGGGGGGGGGGGGGGTTGGAATATGGGATAACTTAAACAGACTTTGTTTGATGAGACGAATGGAAGATTGCTCAATATGTAGAAAAATTTAAGTTAATGTAGAAGAGCACGAAAAACACCACCACAATGTTCGAAAATAGTAATGGCGGTGTGCTGCTCGCCGCAGTCAGGGCGATTAAGCCCCTGGACGTAAGGGTGCAGAACGATGTGAAACGGAAGGATCACGTAAGGATGATAGTAGGGAAGCCGGATTGTTGACTTGGATTTATTGGGAGAATTCTAGGGAAGTGCAAATCACCTATAAAGGAGACAGTTTATAAAACACTGGTGCGACCCATTCTTGAGTACTGCTCGATTGTTTGAGCATTCCACCAGGTCGAATAAAAGGATACATCAGAGACGTGCTGCTATGTTTGTTATCGGTGCGTTCAATCAACACGCGAGCATATGGAAATGCCCCGTGAACTCAAATAAGAATCCCTGGAAGGAAGACGACGTTCGTTTCGCCAAACATCATTGAGAAAATCTGCAGAACTAGAATTCGCGATCAATTGCAGAACGATTATACTGTTGCCAACGTAGATCTCGTGTAAGGGCCGCAAAGATAATATCAGAGAAATTAGGACTTGTACGGAGACACATGGTCGTTTTCCCTAGCTATTTTACCAAGTAGAACGGGAAAGGGATTGACAAGGAGTGGTGCAAGGTACTCTCCACTCTACACAGCATTGTTGCTCTCTGAGTCTACAGGTAGAAATATATGTACCTTATGAACTTGGCACAGTCACTAGATTTAAAATTACACAGGCTGATTCAGCTGCCCCTTCCGCTGTCGTTTCATGCAACCCGCGATGTTATAGATGGCCATCATAAACCACGCGCGTGGTTTTCATATTCTCTCGCTCGCCACGCGCAAACTGTTAGTCCTAAAGAAAATATGAACAGGATCTCTTTTCAGGAAATCTAATATAGTTAAATTTTTGTATGGGATACGTTTTTGCTAGAGGCAGTAGTTTTCGAGTTATCCAAGAAAAACGTACAAAAGTGAACTTCAAACACACCCCGACTCCCACACTGAGTCCCCACCAGTCAGGTTTTGTAGTATGTTCTTGATGGCACTCTCTCCTACCACTATAAAAATATTTGCGACTGCACTAGTTATTTCTTACATTCAACCCTTTTTGGTCTTGGTTGACTGGCCTTATTACGCCACCGGCTTAGTCGAGCACTTAGAAATTACAAAAGTGACGTTTGTGTGCATTTTACTTGCCGGCCGGTGTGGCCGTGCAGTTCTAGGCGCTTCAGTCTGGAACCGAGTGACCGCTACGGTCGCAGGTTCGAATCCTGCCTCGGGCATGGATGTGTGTGATGTCCTTAGGTTAGTTAGATTTAATTAGTTCTAAGTTCTAGGTGACTGATGACATCAGAAGTTGAGTCCCATAGTGCTCAGAGCCATTTTTTGAACATAAGAAGTTAAATCGCACAATGCTCAGAGCCATTTGAACCAAGCCATTTTTGTGCATTTTACCTGATAATTTTGTGAACTTTAACAACACGAAATAAACAACTACGCCGTTATATTCTTCAGGTTTTCTGACTACGAAACTACTGCGATTATAAGGGTTAAGTTTGGCTCGAATTGTCAACGTAATTGTTTTAGCGTAGCGTTTACGAAACTCGTTTTTTTGGTTCATTATCCTCACGGGCATGATCAGATTAACAATGTTAACGAAGTAGCCGATTATAATGGTGGTGTAGTAGCCCAATCAGTGCGGAAAATAATTCGTGTAGTCAGGAATTAAATGGTTCAAATGGCTCTGAGCACTATAGGACTTAACTTCTCAGGTCATCAGTCTGCTAGAACTTAGAACTACTTAAACCTAAGGACATCACACACATCCATGCCCGACGCAGGTTTTGAACTTGCGACCGTAGCTGCCGCGCGGCTCCTAACTGTACCGCCTAACGCCTAGTCAGTAATTATTGTACATTGGTAGGAGGGAGTGCTACAGACTGCGCACTAGAAATCCTGATAGCTAAAAGTTAAGTGTAGGGAGGAGGTGCGTTTCAAGGTCACTTTTGTTCGATTTTCATGAATAACTCGAAAGGCCGCGCGGAGTGGCCGAGCGGTTTGAGGCGCCATGTCACAGACTCCGCGGTCCCTACCGCCGGAGGTTCGAGTCCTCCCTTGGGCATGGGTATGTGTGTTGTTCTTAGCATAAGTTAGTTTAAGTAGTGCGTAAGTCTACGGACCGATGACCTCAGCAGGCTGGTCCCTTAGGTATTCACACATTTGAACATTTAACTCGAAAACTGTGGCCTCCAATGAAAACGTATCCGTGTAGAAAATTTAACTACATTAATTTTGCTACAGAAAGGTCCTGCTCATTTTTTTCTGTAGGACAGACAGTTCGCGCGTAGAAAGAGAGTATACGAAAATCTCGCGTGTTGTTTATGAAGGCCAGATATGAACTGCATCTTGCATAAATCGATAGTGTTACGGACAGCTGACTAGCCCTGTGTATTTCTTGTTGTTCGCATTTTTTAGTTTCGTCTATTCTGTGTACTGTGTTCATTCGTAGTTTACTCCCCGTGCGAAAGCTTATTTTAAGATTAGTATTACATTATGCCTAACTTAGTTGTCTAAGCGATATTACCTGTACCTGGTTATACATTCCATAATACAAATCAGTTATGTATTTACGTGATACATATAACAGAGCGAAGTAATGTCAAAATTAACAGATAACGTTAAAGAACCCGTAGGGGAACAGTGTCTATGCAACCGGCAAATTATATATTTCGTATTGTTATCACTAGAAAATCAGTCATACTCGAGACTAGCCGTGGAAAAGTAAAATAACATAAAGAGAATGAATTGTATTTTCGCCTAACGACACGTACAAAAAGGCATTTTGTAAAATAAATGCGATTTTGCCTGAAAACAACTCTTTTTGGAAATGCAGCAGACGCCACCGTATTCAAACGGTAAAGATTTCGAACTTTATAAAAAAGAGATACGTCCATTTGCTTTTTATCGAAGAGGGATCAGCAGTAACGGCAACGAAAGGATTAACTGTCTGGGGGAAGGGGGCAAGTTTCAGGTGCACAGTGTCGCAGAAAGAGGTATTAGCGGCTCGCAGGGGGCACGGAGCAGAGGAAATGCAGTGCGCACTGGACAAAGCTAACGCTACCTTCCGCTTCGGCGCCTGCCCGGGGCTGTCTTTATCCTTCTGCACCCAAAGGAGCGGATATTTCAGTTTGCTGGGCCGCGGCTGCATTCGGAAAAGCGCTGGACGCCGGGATCAGGAAATACGAGCGGCCGTCAAAGGAAGCCGAGAAAAACTGTGAGGCAAACGTTGGCCGTCGCGCGACGGTCAACCGAGGCAGAGCAAACAGTGTGCGCGGCTGCACTGAGATTGACAGTTAAATACACTTGTTTCACTTTTTCGACGCTCAGCCTTCATTACCGTTGCTTTTATTGCGGAATATGGAAATAAATCCGTTCAGGTCACTTTGTTTATTCCTTCCGTTTTGTCCAACTAGGGAAAATTTCAATTCTTTCTCATTTGCCCTGTTATTTTATTTCAGTACTCTTTCACCTTTTACCACGTCTGCTTTTTTGTTTCCTCTACATGCCTGTGCTCTTACTGTTTCTGCCTTGGAATCATGATAAATTTAGCAATTTCCATCCGAAAGTCTCTCTTACTGCAGGTTATGTTGCTTATATGTTGCGTATTTCTAAATATTCATCACTACTTTTATCCATATTCCTCGTAATTTATTTTCGCAGAGGTGTTTCATCAGCCTGTCATGATTCGTCCCTTATACATGCCCAGTAAATATATCTTCTTTCCCGTACTGTTTCTGTTATTTTTCTATGTTTCGATGTATTTCATAGTCGGCCGAAGTGGCCGAGCGTAACTAGGCGCTACAGTCTGGAACCGCACGACCGCTACTGTCGCAGGTTCGAATCCTCGGGCATGGATGTGTGTGATGTCCTTAGGTTAGTTAGGATTAAGTAGTTCTAAGTTCTAGCGGACTGATGATCTCAGACGTTAAGTCCCATAGTGCTCAGAGCCATTTTAGCGTTCCATAACGGGTTCCAAGCCAGTCTGGATCATGTTAAGATAAAGCTGCTTAACCAGGACCAACTGTTTTCTCCTTCAGTGCATCACGTTTCGCTTAATGTATGTCCATTTCTACTAACAAAAAAATGTTCAAATGTGTGTGAAATCTAACGGGACTTAGCTGCTAAGGTCATCAGTACCTAAGCTTACACACTACTTAACCTAAATTATCCTAAGCACAAACTCACCCATGCCCGAGGGAGGACTCGAACCTCCGCCGACCAGCCGCACGGCCTATGACTGCAGCGCCCCAGACCGCTGGGCTAATCCCGCGCGGCTCTACTAACACAACTAGATGTATAAATGATAATGTCGCCTCGAGGTGCGCTACAGAAAGATAATCTACAGCTAACAGTGTCATACAAGGATTATAACCCTCTCGATATGTTGTGCTATAACTACGATCATTATAGTCCAAACTGCATTTAGTCATTATTATGTTCGTTATTTTATTATTATGTACGCTAACTTGATTTAGAATAAACGCTGAGAAGAACAGGTTGTGGCATCAGGGAACAGATATTTATATTCTACGGTTATAAACATGTCAAATCAGCTGTTGTTTTAACCAATGATAGTATGAATACACTGATAAGCCAAAACATAATAACCACCAGCCTAAAAGCGTGTTGTTCCATCTTTGGAAGGCAAAACAGCTGTGATTGTGGATGCCATGGACTCGACATGTACTTGGTAGATTTCGAGAGGTTTGTGTCACCAGATGCGAACACACAGTTCATACAGTACCCGTAATTTATGGGCGAATGGTTTGATGACGAGGAACTGGCGCTCGGTAGCGTCAAAATTGTGCTTCATCGGATTCAGATAAGCTAAATTTGGTGGCCGAGACATCACGTGAGTTCACTACCATTCTCCTCAAACCTCTGTACCACGTTTCTGACCTTGTGACACACAGTTATCATGTTGGAAGATGCCATGGAATGTTGAGGAAGACATGTAGCATAAGGGGTAACAGATGGTCGCTAATAATCTTAACGAAGAAGACAGCTGTCGTGATGCGTTCGGTTACTACTGTAGGTCCCATGGAAGGCCACGTGAATGTTCCTCAGAACATAACACTGCTCCCACCGCCGGCCTGCGTCCGTGGTGCGGGACGTGTTGCGAACAGCCGTTCGCCTGGATGACGACGCATGCGAACACGAACACTGACTTGGTTTAACAACAACCGTGCTTCATCCGACCAGGCAACACATTTCCTCCGATCCACTGTCCAATCTCGATGATCCCGTACACACTGTAATCATAAAGTTGCGTCAACGTGGGAACACGTTGGGGTCGTCTGCTGCAGAACACCATGTCCAACACTGTGCGAGGCGCGCGGGGTAGCCGACGGGTCTCGGTCGCCTTGCCACGGTTCGCGCGGCTTACTCCGTCGGAGGTTCGAGTCTTCCTTCGGGCATGGGTGTGTGTGTTGTCCGTTGTGTAAGTTAGTTTAAGTTAGATTAAGTAGTGTGTAAACCTAAGGACCGATGACCTCAGCATTTTGGTCCCATTGGAAACTAAAAAAAAATGTGAGCTCTACGGTGTGCTCCAAAATACTTTTTTGTGCGCCAACCCTGTACTCTGTCGTCAGAGCTGCCACAGAGAGCTTCCCATTCTGCTTTCAAAAGTGGGCAAGCCTCTGATCCATATATTCTGTGATGAGGTATGCCCGTTCTACTTCTTGTCGTCTACTTGTGATTTCAGCCACTTTCCATAGATTTTCAAGACAGTAGAACGCGAACAGTAGACCAGCTTTGCCGTTTCCGAGATGCTCGCTCCCAGGCACTGGGCCACAACAACCTGGTCTCTGTCAGAGTTGCTTAAGTCGGCGGATTCTCGCATTTGCGACACTTTTTGTCGCTGGAATGATTCCCCAATCGTCTCTGCTCCGCTCATATACTTTCCTTACCGCGTCACGTCCCTCAGTGCCAATAGGCAGCATACAACCTTCCGGTGGCAGTGGTCACAATGTTTTGCTCACCAGTGGATGAAAGGATGGTACTACTATTGTCTATCACAATCTCGAAGCTGACATAAATATTTACTTAAAACGGGAGGATGCTCATTCCTAGTGTGTTTTTGTTTATGTACAAGTACTGACAGGTTTATGCGACAGGGATGAGTGTGTTATACCATTATTTTTGACGGAAGCGAGGGAACGAAGACGGAGTTAGAAGCCACGGAGTGCCATATTTGACATCAGCATTCGACTGTAGCTTTTATCATCGAAATTGTCCTCGACGTCACTGAACAGAAAACTGCTCAAGTATTTCGAGCGTTTTCCCCTGTACACAAGCAAGTATAGTGCTTTGCAGGTGAAGCAGTAGGTCATGCTGAATATCACGTACTTAGTTACACGTACACTCTGTTAAGTAAGAGCGTGGTATACGTTACACACAGATGGTGAATGATATCGCCTTAGCTGCTTCGCAACCTGAGAGAGGGAACCTTTGTGCTTCATGCGGTGTCTATAAAGCATCAGTTTAGTTTGAATTTTTGGCTGACATACACAAGAGCAGACACGATTTAGCATACACGTCGCGTTTATCAAACGTGTTTGATGCCGACTGCTAAACGTTAGTTTATCGACAAAAATTAAGATTGGGTACTGCACGAGGACAATGATCCGTAGTACCGCAGCAGTAAAGAGGAGATAGCTGTTCAGATACTGGATTCGCACTCACAGTCACCTGACGCTAATCCTAATGACATGAATGGTCTTAAATTAAAAAGAAGCTGCAAGGAGAAATATCTTCACTTTAAAACAGCTGTCAACGCAAATTCGACGCATTTCAATGTCTCTTCCACGTGAATACGAGGAAAACTTGGTTTTAAGCATGCTTCGGAGATGCCAAGCAATTATCGTCGGTGACGGGACGTATTATTAAATGCACTTTTCTCTTGTTCGTGTATAATGTGTGTACATGTTTTCGTTCGTTGTCAAATATTTTTTTTTTTTTTTTACTGATTAATCTGACCACAATCTTACTTAACAGACCATAGTAGCAAGTAGCAAAGTCAGAACAGACTCGAACACTACTAAAACTATTTCTGAGATGTGGATGCCATTGTGCAATGTAGCTATACATAACAGAATTCTTTTGGAGAGAGCAAGATGATGATGATTATCGTTTACTCAACCCTCAGCGTTTCCATACAGCGCACATGCGGTAATTGTCTGTTTATCTCTCTCGGACATTAATTTTTGTTTAGCTCTATTTCTACTACAAATATCATTTACTGTCAATAACTTTAGGAAGTTCTTTTATTGTGGCACGGCCGCGGTGGTCTCGCGGTTCTAGGCGCGCAGTCCGGAACTGTGTGACTGCTACGGTCGCAGGTTCGAATCCTGCCTCGGGCATGGATGTCTGTGATGTCCTTAGGTTAGTTAGGTTTAAGTAGTTCTAAGTTCTAGGGGACTAATGACCACAGCAGTTGAGTCCCATAGTACTCAGAGCCATTTGAACTTTATTGTGGCACGGTTCATATGGTGTGAGGTTTCTTCTATTTTCATTAAGCGTCTTCCTTCATACTTCAAGTTCTGCGTATATTTCTTATTTTTTGTGTTCCACAGTTTCAAATTGTAGACGAAATATGTATGTTGATGTAATAATATGACGCATATTCATAAGAGCTATACAGTCTTTGAAGAACTATAAAATCCGCCATTGTTAGTAACGTCATGCTATGTTGCCAAGGAGTGAACACTATAAGGCTCTGAGCACTATGGGACTTAACATATGAGGTCATCAGTCCCCTAGAACTTAGAACTACTTAAACCTAACTAACCTAAGGACATCACACACACCCATGCCCGAGGCAGGATTCGAACCTGCGACCGTAGCAGTCCCGCGGTTCCGGACTGCAGCGCCTAGAACCACAAGGCCAGAACACTATAAGGAATAATAACTATACTTTCATGATTCTAGTTTATCTTCTCTCAGTTCTTTAGAACGAAATACTAAACACTGGTTATCAATCCTACAGAAGACATTCAGGAATAAAGGAGTGCTTTGGAAAACGTATAATCTCATTAAAAGGTTGCAACTGAATTTCTCTGGGTGTTTCAGCGTGCGTCCCATTGGAAATATGTGCAGGGGATTAATGGTTACAGAAGTCAGAGAATACGAAGGTATTTATTATTAATTATATTTTTGCTTTGAGGCACTGTAGAGTACATGTACGTGAAAGTACACTATCGACTTTTGTAATAAAACGAGAAAGGGCTATCACGAGCTATCTTGGAATCCTCACTAGCCCTTCTCCATTTCACGTAAATTTTCAAACTTTGGTCACGATTTTTCGTGTTAACGTGGGCTTCTAATACATGAACGTGTTAAATGCGATTTTTACGCTAATTCAAGCGTTCCATTAACGTCGGACATCATTAGGCCTTGCTTGCGGGCCAGCCAATTACACCGTTCATCGGAGGGGAAAAGCTGTTTTAATGGCTCTGTTTTCAGTAGGCGTCTTTTTTTGTAGTCGGCTGCCGAACGTAGCACGATATATTTTCACTGCTGTCCCAGCCCGTTATCGGGGAGTAAACGCTCTGCGTGACGTTAACAACTTATTACGGTTAGCTTTGCACGCCTTGGTTAATTCCTTTCAACTCCGCTGCCCAAAAATGTTTCGTGATTATAGTCAGACTTACATCCATCAGTGATAAATCAAGTAATGCCTCCCCCAGTTTTTGTGCTCGTATTTCATCACATGGCTTCTCTGCAAATCACACGTTGAAGTGCCCTGCATAGTGATCAGAGAACCACCTTCACACTTATTCTCTGTTATTCCACTCTCGAACAGGGCACGGAAAAGGAAACACTTATATTTTTCCGTTCACGCCCTGATTTCCCTAATTTAATATGATGATGGTTTCTCCCTATGTAGGTCGGCATCAACAAATTATTTTCTCGTTCGCAGGAGAATTTTAAATTTTGTGATAAGATTTCGCCGCAACTAGAAACGCTTTTGTTTTAATGATTTCCACACAAAATACAGCAACTCTCTTTCTTTCCTATTTGTCTTTCCTATTTCTCGATAGTAAAGAACGTGCTACCCTTCTTTGAACATTCTCAATGTACTCCGTTAATCCTATCTGGTAAGGAACCCACACAGCGCAGCAATACTCCAAAAGAAGACAAGACAAGCGTAGTATAAGCAGTATCTTCAGCAGAATTGTTACATTTTCTAAGTGTCCTGCCAATAAAACGGACTCTTTGATTCATCTTCCCCAATTACATTTTCTGCGTGTTCTTCCCAACTTAATTTTTTTGTAATTGTAATTCCTTGGTATTCAGTTAAATTTACGGACTCTGTATTTGATTGATTTATCGTGTTATCGAAGTTCAACGGATTCCTTTTAGCTCTCATGTGGATGACAACACATTTTTCATTATTTAAGGTCAACTGCCAATTTTCGCACCATACACATATATTTTCTGAATCGTTTTGCGAATTGTTTTTATCCTCTGATGACTTTACTAGACGCTAAACAGCAACACTATCAGGAAACTACCTAAGACGGCTGCTCAGTTGTCTCCTAAATCATTTATAAAGATAAGGACCAGCGGAGGGCCTATAACACGATGTTGGGCAACGACAGAAATCACTGCTGTTTTACTCGATGACTTTCCGTCAGTTACTACGAACTGTGACCTCTCTAACAGAAATTCCTGAAACCAGTCGCATAACTGAGACAATATTCCATAAGCATGCAATTCGATTACTTGCCGCTTGGGAGGTACGGTGTCAAAAGCCATCTGGAAATCTACAAATACGGAATCAATTTGTAATGTCTTGTCGACAACAAAAATTGTTCAAATGGCTCTGAGCACTATGGGACTCAACATCTTAGGTCATAAGTCCCCTATAACTTAGAACTACTTAAACCTAACTAACCTAAGGACATCACACGCACCCATGCCCGAGGCAGGATTCGAACCTGCGACCGTAGCAGCCCCGCGGTTCCGGACTGCAGCGCCAGAACCGCACGGCCACCGCGGCCGGCTTGTCGACAACATTAAATACTACGTGTGAGTAGAGAGCTAGTTGTGTTTTACAAGAACGATGTGTTATAAATCCGTGTTGAGTGTTTGTTAATAGACCGTTGTCTTTGAGGTAATTTACGATATTCGAACAAGTATATGTTCCAAAATTCTACTACATTTCGACGTTAATGATACGAGCCCGTAATTTAGTGGATTACCCCTTTTTCCTTTCTTGAATATTGGTGTGTATTATTTTTGTACAAGTTTTCAGTCTTTGCAGACGGATCTTTCGTGGAGCGAGCGGTTGTATATGATTGTTAATTATGGAGCTATTGCATCAGCATACTCTGAAAGGAACCTAACTGGTACACTGTCTGGACCGAAAGACTTGCTTTTGTTAAGTGATTTAAGTTACTTCACTACTGTGACAATATCTGCTTCTATTACTCAAGTTGGCAGCTATGCTTGATTCGAATTCTGGAATATTTATTTCTCCTTCATTCGTTAAGGACTTCTGGAAGGCTGTGTGTAGTAACTCTGCTGTAGCAGCACTATCATCGACGGTAATTCCATTGTTATTGTGCGGAAAAGGCATTCATTGTGTCTTGCCGCTAGCATAATTTACATGTGGCCAGAATTTCTTCGGATTTTCTGCCGCGTTTCGAGACAAAGTTTCGTTGTGAAAACTACTATAAGCATCTCGCATTGAAGTCCACGTTAAATTTCGAGCTTCAGTAAAAGATCGACGTTGTTGGAGATGTTGTGACACGTTCAACGAGCACAGGGGCAAGGTATTTTCATAACGTTAAGGAAAGATCGATGGAAAGGAAGACAAGTTTTATGCCTCTTTAATGTCACTGGGCACAAGCTTGGGCCTTCGGGAGCTGTTGCGGCTTTGTCGGAATTCTCCGGGCTGGGATTTGAATTGCCCCACGCGGATGGGAGTACAGCACTTGAATTACTATATCACCTAGCAGGGGACATACGGTATATAAAGAGTGGCTTTTATTAACGTTTAAAAACCCCAAGGCGACGTAGATGACGCTGAGAGAAGTAATTTAATATGAGGCACATGGGACATGTCGGGAAATATCTCAAATGTGGATGACAGAAGATGTTGAACATGAGACGCCACCAGAGACGTATTCGCCGCATGTGCAGCCGTTGAGCCTATCGGCCCGTCACATCTCATCACTCCAACCCAAGACCAGTATTCACGTCGCTGTGGCTCCGGGCCTACGTATGCGAAATTAGCGTGTGAGGCTCTGGGTTCGAGTCTTGCGTTTGGCAGACAGTAATTTTTTTGGATTGCATTACATCACAAAATTACGTGTTCACAATAAGGTAAGATCTATTAATTTATTTACCGGTATTCCGGTCTGGTGGTTTACTGCAGAGTACAGCACAACAAAAATCCATCGTATTTCGTCACAAGTTTCCGGTTTGCGTCGTTACTGAATAATAATATGAGAACAAAAAAAAAATGGACGAAAGAAAAATACAAAATAAGAACAGCTTTTGCTTGTTTACAACGAGGACAATAATTTTTAACTTATACATTTACAACACATCAAATTTACAAAATGTCTTCGAAAGTTGCACCGTTTGCTTGAATGCAAGTATCACATCGCTCAATCATCCCTTCACACACGCGCTGGAAAATACACTGCGTACTTTCGATCTCCGCAATGGAAACTTCTGTGCGGATCGTTAGGGACCGTACTGGGGTGTGGTATATTGCAATCACAAAAAAAAAAAAAATCTAGTGGATTTTAATACAGGTATCTTGCTGGCAAGAAAATTTATCCGCGTTGCCCAGTCCACCTACCTGGATAACCTGATTTCAGTGGTTTGTAGGTGTGATGGCATAGCTTGCTGTAGCCACATGTTTGTTCTTACTTCCAGAGGAACGTCTTCATATAGCTCTGGCGAAACATCCCTCAGAAGGACTGTGTAGCTATGGCCAATTACATTATCAAGTAAAATTGTACGGTCCTGTTGTTTGATTGCTCAAAACTCACGCCCATACATTAACCATGAATTTGTCTTGATAGTCGTTCTCGTATACTTGATGTGGGTTAGTATCTGACTAACGAATGTTGTTTTTGGTATTGATTCCTTCTTCATTAAAATTCGCTTCTTCGATAGCCATAACCACAACAGTACAATTAGGAGAATGTTGCTGTTGCGCACGAAACCATTCACAAAACGCAGTACGAAGCACATAATCCCGTACAACACTTCAGCCTTGTGGTACGCCTTTAAGGCCTTCTGCGCTCCACACGTGTTATACTGCTGACTGCGAGAGACCCATCTAGGCCGCGACTCGTGTTCTCGTTTCACGGTCCTGCTGTGCTCACGCCAAAGCGGCTTCCTCCACTTGGTCTCTTACACGGGGGCGAGGCCCCATATTACCGGCACGTCGGAGACCTGGAAGGGTGAAATTAGTGATGAACATCCACACACAACGGAACATCTCGAAATACAGTATGAGTCGAAAAGTTGTAATGACTTATGTTTTAAACACACGAAACGAAAACAAGTTTTTATACTATTGTACTTATTTACATAACGTACTTTTTAAGCGTTAACACAAAAAATATAAAACAAATAGCAACAATGTTGAAGTTGCTTCATTCCTTAGATCCTGCCTGACAATTAACCTTGATTTCAGAACACAGTACGTCTGAGCAATGTGCTACCTTCCCTCAATGCATGTTTTTCCTTTCTTGTTTACTCACACGCAGGGTCCGCATTTCACATATTCGACTATCCTTAGTAGCAAACGGTACGTTGTAAGGTGTCAGGCGAATCCAACACCTACCATGAAAACCCTGACATGATAAGCAAATCCGGCAGTATGTGACATAGCTCCAAATAAATCCTGACATTAAATTAACCAAAGTAATACGATCAACGAGTGAGCAAATGTAATACCACAGACTAACACAAGAACACCTAAATGCATGTCATACCTTCCCACCGTGAAACAGACGCAGTTCCAAGGGGAGAAACGAGAACAGAAGCCGAGAGCAGAACCGAGTAGGCTAGGAGGCCCTACGTTAAGGGACGGACACCCACGTCACTAGCCGACCCCCAAAACAACCCCCCAGCCCGTGTTAAAAGATAGAGCCCTCCAGAAGAACAGTATAGATCTTACGATAACACTGAAAGGGCCACACCAGCTACAAGTTTTAGCTTGAGACTTTTTCGCGTCTCCGTTACGTTTGCAAACGATAAAAACATTGCCCCACCACGAAAAGTATAACTTTTCTCATTGGATAGACAGAATTTTTGTAGGCGGAGCTTAAGGTTAACATTGAGACCCTGATTGGTCAGTTGAAAACACAGCCAGATAGCTTTTTTTAAACCAACTTCGATAAATTGTAGTAAGGAGAAGTTAGGAGAGAGTTGCTTCCGAGACGGCGAGGTGCGTGTAGCTGTGCCGCCCGCCGCCCTCTAACGCTTCCTAACCAACGACAAGGTAATGAACGCACGCGATGCCGCATGAGAGCGCATAAGCCTTCACTCAGAATTGCAGAAGTCTCATCTGTTACACCCCCGTTTTGCGTAATACCAGTGTCGATCGTCAATTAAAGCTCATGGTATTCACATTTGCTACGTGAAGTTAAAATCTGAAACTCGATGATTTTTCTATTATATAATTATTGAGAAGCCACATCAGCCACTGTAATTTACGACAAGTTAAATAAGTAATTTAAGATAATTGAGGTTCACTGTAGACCATTTTGATAGTTTTACCTTTTATGAAACTTAACTTAAACCTAGATTATACATGTGATATGGCATAAGACATCCTTTTATCCGTTCTAGAACTTGGAAACCCATTCAGGGAATATTCGTTCACATTTTTGTTGAACACAGTTGGTTTTTATCATCCTGTATTAAAATATTTCCTTTATCAATAGTGCAGTTTATAAACAATGTTTTGTGAGTATAATAAAATTTCCTATGGTAAACTTAACTGCTTTTTCGACGTTATTTTACCAACTAATTACAAATAGGAAAACCTCGAACCCCTTCCACTAAATTTAGTTAGTATTAAGATTCTTTTACAGGGATTGCAGTGGAGCTGACGCTGAAATCATTAAGTATTTGATTATATCATCGCTAGTCTCACTGAACTCTTCTGAACTCTACATGTCAAGTGTGGTCTGGCGTCTCCTTACCAGCAACAGGTCCCAGGTTCAAACTAGTCAATTCCCTAAAAAAACACGCTCAGAGCGTCGTTGCGCGAAAGTGGTAGGGAGACACGACTTAGAACAGACAGACACCACGCAGGATGTTAGAACGTGAGCAAATAAAACAAGATGTGGGAAACGTTCAGTGTAAATAAGACTTGCTGCAACGGCATTGGAATTGATTATCAGCACCATATCACAGATGCATTTATACAAGTTCTTTAACGTAAATCAATTCATTGTAGTCTTGTATTACCATTACCGCCGTTGCTACCGTATCACAACGGATAATTTGAGAACGCAAACAGAATAGCCTAGCGGAGCGAGGGTAGGATCGACAAAGCCAACCGCTGTGGCGAGATACTTCACCGAGGTGAAGAATAGGTGAAATGTTGGTAAGAGGGTGTGTGACTACCTTCCCATTGTGTGAATTGTTCACAGTGGTGAAGGGCAGTATTTTTTTTTAAATTTGGTGCCAATGTGACATGATTAACTCACATTAAACCCCACATGAGCTTCTGGGCTGCAGCCGTTTTTTGCATTTGTCGATACCTTGTTGTTCGAAGCGTAACCACCGAGGCAGTAGGTGACGTCGCAGGGCGCCACGCTTTTGCACTGTTACAGACGAATATCGTAGGCACCTGTGAGTCAAATTTCAAACTTAAGCGTCGGAGTGGGAGAGAATTACGCGGTTTCGAAACAGCGATCCTTCAGTCTTGTAGCACAGTGTAGTTGCGAGGAAGCTCATTTCGTGGAGAAGCGTCGCGGGCAGAGAGACAGATTACGTAGAGACCCTGAAAGGCTACTTAGCGCTCCCAGCGGTCTCACGCTGTACGATCAGCCGCCATGTTTTGTGTACGCATTCTGCGGTGGAGAGACGATGAATATTGTTAGTGGGCGTTCCCAGGGGTAATATTGTTTCTAGCAATAACTGTTAACGCTAAAAGTTGAGATATGCTTCGTAATTTCCTTACACGTTATCGTGTACCACGCCTTTTGCTTACGCACTACATGGGGGAGGGTTGTTCAGTTTGCTTCACTCTTGCCGTGATATTGCCTCTCTGTGGTATTCTCTCTCTTCGATCGTGGCACGGAATCCACAGTCTCCGAAAGCATTTGAGAGCCATAATGAGCCAAAGGCCGCCAACAACACACAGAGATAGGCGTGAGCTGCTTCCAAGTCACGCACTTCTCGCTCTATGGTGACCCGGATGCGGTAATTAGGATTGGGTTCTCGTGAACTGGGAGACCACATGTGTGTCAAGTGTTTCTCAAAGCGTTGCTATTTCCCAACATTTACAGCACTCTGAAGAAAAATATTAAAACAGCAGAATATAGTCATAACACAGAGATACTCGTATGTTACTCGGGGATGCGGTAATTAGTTGCGAATATGCCAAATCAGTTGGCGAAATTGCGAAAGCACATATATACACTCTAAGACAAGAAGAAACCATGGAGGAATTATCTGAATGGGACGGAAATTGGCAGATGTGATGTACATATACAAGGAAACAAATTATTACAATTTCAGAAAAAAATTGCTGATTTATTAAAGAGAAAAAGCTTCACAGATTGAGAAAGTTAACGCGCTGACCTCTATGCAAGCAGGTACTGGGCTTGGCATTGATTAACAGAGTTGTTGGATGTCCTCCTGAGGCATATCGAGCACTGTTCTCTCCAATTAGCGGGTTAGATCATCAAAACTCCGAGCTGGTTAGAGGGCTCTGCGCGCCCCATAACGCTCCAAACGTTCTCTATTGAAGAGAGATCCGGCGACCTTGCTAGCCGAGGTACGGTTTGGCAAGGACGAGGGCAAGTAGTAAAAGCTCGCACCGTGCACGGGCTGTTATTATCATGCTGAAGAGTAAGCTCAGAATGGCTTGTCATGAAGAGCAACAAAACAGGACATGGAATATCGTCAACGCACCGCTGTGCTGTAAGGGTGACACGGATGACAACCAAAGGAGTCCTGCAGTGACAAGAAACCGCACCCCAGACCATCGCTTCTGGTTGTCGGGCTGTATGATGGGCGACAGTCAGATAGGTCTTCCCTGGTCGTCGATCTCACTTCAAAGCGAACTCATTACTGAAGACAATTCCAGTCCAGTCAGTGAGGTTCCAGGCCTCGACGACCAGCGAAGATGTGTCTGGAAACGCCCGAGACGACAGTGGGATACCAACCTTACTGCCGCCCATTATACAGCCCGGCAGCTGGGAGTGATGGTCTGGGGTGCCATATCTTTTCATAGTCGCACCCCATTGGTTGTTATCCGCGCCACCCTTACAGCACAGGGGCAATATTCTACGCCACGTTTCTTTTGCCCTTCACAGCGATCCATTCCAGGCTTACAAATCAGCAAGATACTGCCCGGTCGCGAGCGGTGAGAATTTCTACTACTTCTCTTCGTACTTTCCTCGGTCAGCAAGTTCACTGGATCTCTCTCCAACTGAGAAAGTTTGGAACATTATGGGCAGGGCCCTCCGACCAGTTCGTTATTTTGATGATCTAACGCCCTAGTAGGGCGGAAAAGCACTCTGTATCCCTCAGGAGGACATCCAAGAACTCTGTCAATCAGTGCCAAGCCGGATAACTGATTGCATAATGGCCGGAGGTGAGCCAACACGGCGCTGCAGTCATGGACTGTGCAGCTGGTCCCGGCGGAGGTTCCAGTCCTCCCTCGGGCATGGGTGCGTGTGTTTGTCCTTAGGATAATTTAGGTTAAGTAGTGAGTAGGCTTAGGAACTGATGACCTTAGCAGTTCAGTCCCATAAGGTTTCACACACATTTGAACATCTTTTTGAGCCGACACGTTCTTAACTTATTTTGTGAAGTTCTTTCTCTTGAATAAACCATCCAATTTTTCTGACATTGTAATAATTAGCTTGTCTGTACTTGTACATAACCTCTACTGATTCCCGTCCCATTCAGATAATTTCTTCGTGGTGCGTCGTTACTTGGTCATGTATCGTTCAATGTGCGCTATAATGAACATTGTACGAGGAATGTTCAGTAAAAACGAGCGCTGAATTTTTTTTCGTTTCCATTAAGTGCTTGCTTGCGACATCTGTCCGCGCGCCGTTGAATTACGTACTGCAAATTTCACTGCGGTGTATATACAGTTGGGTGTCAGCAGCTTAGGATAGTACGTATTTCATATTCGTCTCCAAATATCGTCATGCCCGACTGTCGAGGATAGTTTAATGCAATAAAGTTTTGTATTCTCTTAAAAAACAAGAAAAGCTACCGAAACCTAAGACGAGCTGAAGTGAGCTTACGGAAACTCTGCAATGTCTCCTCGAGCATGTTTCCGTTGGAATCATGTTTGCAAACGTGGCAGGGGAAATGCTGAACTGTAGGGAGGAGAAGGGGCACTTGTTACTGCCGTTACAGAAACAACCACCAACACAGCAAGTGCTATTATTTGCGACGGCTCACGTCTCACTATGACACAACTTGTGCACATCCTTGGGATATCAGTTGTGAGAACTAGCATAAGTTTAAGAGAGCACTTGCCAATGTCTAGAATGTGTTCACGATGGGTGCCACTATTGCTTACTCCACAGAAAATGCAAGCTCACGTCGATGTGTGTCACCATTGGAAACAATGTGTTGAGGGCGAGTACGATGCCTGGTGGCAAAACGTCATGCTGATGAAACATGGGTCTACTGTTACAGCCCAGAGATGAAGCGGAGCAGCACAGAATGAGTAATACGGTCAGCGCCCACCACAAGAGGCTCGAACGCGGAAGTCAGCCAATAAGGCCATGGTCATCACTCTTTTTTGTTATTACCAGAAGATGGTATACACTCATACGGTCCCAAGACGCACGAATGTCACTTCAAATTATTGTAAGGTCGTTCTGAAGCAGCTGGTAAAGGATGAAATCACCAAAAACCGAAATAAACCTGTTGGATAATGGAAGCTACGTCACAACAATCCTAGGTCATATGTTTGCTAATGCTGTTACCGAGTTTCTGGCTCAAAAAAGCGTCTCTGCGGTACCCCATCCGCCTTATAGCCCCAAGTGGCTCCGTGTGACTTTTTTTTAACCAGACGGCCCGAAATGAACTCACGGGACGCCGTTTCGACAAGAAGACCAAGGCAATGAAAGCCTTAGAGGCAATGTCGAGGAATGGCTTCCTGCACGTCTTCCAGGAATGCCAAATGAAGTGGGACACATGCATTGCATTAAAATAGTAGTATTTTGAGGGAGACGAAAGTGTGTACTAGTGATTTTTTTAAATGTTTACAATAAACTGTTGTATGAGTATTAATTTCAATCTTTATTGAACGTCCTTTGTAATGTAAGTTCTCATTGTACGTCGGTAGTGGAACATTTAATCGCAACCAGATATCCCATGGAAGAAACTCAGAATAGAATGAGCGTAATCCACACAGCACATGAAGCTTTTTTGTTCATTTTTCTACAAGAATTGGAGATATTTACTGAAAGAATGGACACCCGTGAAATTTATTAAATGAGCACGATGAGTTCCGCTTGCTGTATGAGGTGTTATAGAAGATTACGGCAGTACGTGGTACATATCGATACGACTCTTACGCTCCAGTTCAGATATTAGGCACTTTCATCCTACACCCGACCAACGAGCCTTCAGTAAGCGTTACGTAACTGAACTTCAGTTATAAACTTTATATGGTGTTGCTAAACACCGTGATTTTCACAGATCTGACTACGCTCGCGTCCGCTGAGCAAAGCTAGTTACAAAATCAAGTTGTGTGCCATTTGTGGCTGTTTCATCCAGTATTACGTAAAGCGTTTAAGTAACGAGTGATTTGCTGCACTGTTGGCCGTCTGTTCACTGTTTTAATCCACGACATCCAATGCCGACGATTGCCGTCATAATGGCGATGCCCACGACAGTTGACGGCGGTTTTGCCCGGATCGAGGCATTCATGATACTCCCTTTACACGGTGGCAACTGAAAAACCTTCACAAGCTTAGAGTCTCATCCGTTGGCCACCAAAGATACAGCACTATATAATGCGCTGATTCTGCGTGTGTTGGTAATCCTGCACTCTCCTATATATAGATATGACAACATTCCATTCAAGTGACAGGCCGAACTATTCCTTTTCTCTGTGCAGACAGAAGTGTTGTCTCGCCTAAACAGGTAAATGCTGGAGAACGTGTAGCTGAAAATTAGTCTTCGCCTTCACATTTTGCAAATTTTACAGTGACTGGTCAAACGTTTCGCTGAAAACTATTAAAATTAGAGTGTAATTATACCTTTTATCTCCAAGAGCTGCTGAATGCCTTTAAAATGTACGCATTTCCTTGTAATAGGGAACATTGTTGCTAAACTGTCTCGGTAGGTACAAAAATTACATGTGCTGACCACATGGCACTATAATCATCCATCTAATCTATCTAATCGTGTCTTAATTTATATTTTCTAGTACAGTTTAATCCTGTAAGTAATATCATAATTCAGACGCCACGCACCGCGAGTATTTTTGCTGGCTTACGTCCCACTGAAGCAATGCCAGGAGCATATTTAAACTCTCATTCGTTAAACTATTTTGACTACCGCGTGAGAACGTGTTGACTCATACAGATTCGTATCACGTGCCTTGCAGTGGACACAGCTCCTCATAGACAGTTTGCGTATTTCCTCTTTCCAGCTCTCCTAAGGCGTTGGAGACAGTGTATGAAGCAATACCACATAGTAAAATTAACAGAAATGAAAGAATCCCCAGATAAAAGCAAAGAAAGCCGACTCGATGGAATTCAGTCTGATTGCGTACTGCATCTGCAGTAGAACTAGAACGTCTTCCAGTCTCTATTTATTGCAGATGAAACCGTGTGAGACCATCTCACCTACGTTTTGAATACAGATATAAACATTGGCCCGCAGAACTACAATATGCTGTAAATATTTTATTGAAATGTGACGATTTTCCTCTAGGTCAATCTGCTCCTCTGTTGGAATTAGTTCTTAAAACTAGAACGTCTTCCAGTCTCTATTTATTGCAGATGAAACCGTGTGAGACCATCTCACCTACGTTTTGAATACAGATATAAACATTGGCCCGCAGAACTACAATATGCTGTAAATATTTTATTGAAATGTGACGATTTTCCTCTAGGTCAATCTGCTCCTCTGTTGGAATTAGTTCTTAAAATCAAGCGCCTCCTGTTCAATCCATTTTTTGTAAGGTAAGTAAGACAATAAAAAACTGGGAAGTTAAAAATACATACTGAGGTGACAAAAGTCATGGCTAATGCAGCAGTTTGATCTGGCATGGACAAAACAAGAAGTTGGAAGTCCCTTACAGAAATATTGAGCCATGCTGCCTCTATAGCCGTCCATAATTGCGAAAGTATTGACGATGCAGGATTTTGGCAAGAAGTGACCTGTCGATTTTGTCCCATACTATTCGATGAAATTCATGTCGGGCGATCAGGGTGGCCAGATAATTCATTCCAATTGTCCAGTGTGTTCTTCAAATCGACAGCGAACAGTTGTGGGCAGGTTACATGGCGCATTATCACCTTTAAAAACTCCATTGCTTTTTGGGAACGTGAAGTCGATGAGTGGCTGCAAATGGTCACCAAGTACCCGAACATAGCCAATGACCTGTTGAGTTGGACCAGAGGATCAAGTCCATTCCATGCAAATACAGCCCACACCATTATGCAGCCACCACTAGGTTGCAAAGTGATTTGTTCACAGCTTGGTTCCGTGGCTTTTCAGAGTCTACTCCACACTGTGAATCTACCATCAGTTCTTACCAAGTGAGATCGTAACTCATCTGACCCGTACACGATTTTCCAATCGTGTAGCGTCCAACCGATATGGACATGAACTCAGGAGAGGTGCTGCAGGAGAAGTCATGCTGTTGGCAAAGGCACCCGTATCGGTAGTATGCTGCCCATACCCCATTAACGCCAAATTTCGCCGCACTGTCCTAAGGGATATGTTCGTTGTACGTCCCACGTTGATTTCTACGGTTATTTCACAGTGTTGCTTGTCCCTTAGCACCGACAACTCTAAGCAAACGCCGCTGCTCTTGGGCGTTCAGTGAAAGACTTGGGCCAGTGCGTTGTCCGTAGTGAGAGGTAACGCCCGAAATTTGGTATTCTCGGCACACTCACACTGTGGACCTCGGAATATTGAATTTCTAAAGATTTCCGAGATGGAATATCTCATGCGTCTAGCTCCAAGTGCCATTTCACGTTCAAAGTCTGTTAATTCCCGTTGTGCTGCCATAATCACGTCGGAAAACTTTTCACAAGAAACACCTGAGTACAAATGACAGCACGGCCAATGCAATGCCCTTTTACATCTTGTGCACGCTATACTACGGGCATCTTTATATGTGCATATCGCTGTGCAATTACTTACGCCACCGCAGTGTACAGCAATAAGTGATATCAAGGATGTCCTGTTGTATAAAACTCAATGTCTATTTACAGAATGCCTAGCGTACCTCACAGATGCGTTACTGGGTGTCTAGTAGTCATTGTACACATAAACGAATTATTTGATGGTTCCATAAGCTCACTGATATTTATTGTTGAAGATTGTTTAGCGGATTGAATTTTCCATCATTTTTCAGGTGCACGTTAGGAATATCAACGCTTCCTCTGACTATATATCGGCTGTGAAACTCACAGCTATCTTCACAGGGCGGTTTAAAAAGTACAAGAGTGCCTATTTATACGATGGTATGCCAAACCACATGATAAAAAAGTGTCGTGTGGAACAACAGCCTAGTGCAAGTTTTTGAATTGGACTCCACTTGGGCGGCTTACACGTCCTTAAAACCAACAGCACTCCGTTTTTCCGGAACGATCACTCATCCAAGTACCAGTCGGGCCAACTACACTACTGGCCACAAAAATTGCTACACCAAGAAGAAATGCAGATGATAAACGGGTATTCATTGGACAAATATATTATACTAGAACTGACATGTGATTACATTTTCACACGATTTGGGTGCATAGATTCTGAGAAATCAGTACCCAAAACAACCACCTCTGGCCATAATAACGGCCTTGATACGCCTGGGCATTGAGTCAAACAGAGCTTGGATGGCGTGTACACGCACAGCTGCCCATGCAGCTTCAACACGATACCACAGTTCATCATGAGTAGTGACTGGCGTATTGAGAGGAGCCAGTTGCTCGGCCACCATTGACCAGACGTTTTCAATTGGTGAGAGATCTGGAGAATGTGCTTGCCAGGGCAGCAGTCGAACATTTTCTGTATCCAGAAAGGCACGTACAGGACCTGCAACATGCGGTAGTGTGTTATCCTGCTGAAATGTAGGGTTTCGCAGGGATCGAATGAAGGGTAGAGGCACGGGTCGTAACACATCTGAAATGTAACGTCCACTGTTCAAAGTGCCGTCAATGCGAACAAGAGTGACCGAGACGTGTAACCAGTGGCACCCTATACCATCACGCGGGGTGATACGTCAGTATGGCGATGACGAATACAAGCTTCCAATGTGCGTTCACCACGATATCGCCAAACACGGATGCGACCATCATGATGCTGTAAACAGAAACTGGATTCATCCGAAAAAATGACGTTTAGCCATTCGTGCACCCAGGTTTGTCGTTCAGTACACCATCGCAGGCGCTCCTGTCTGTGATGCAGCGTCAAGGGTAACCGTAGCCACGGTCTCGGAGCTGATAGTCCATGCTGCTGCAAACGTCGTCGAGCTGTTCGTGCAGTTGGTTGTTGTCTTGCATAAGTCCCCATCTGTTGACTCACGGATCGAGACGTGGCCGCACGATCCGTTACAGCCATGCGGATAAGATGCCTATCATCTCGACTGTTAGTGATACGAGGCCGTTGAGATCCAGCACGGCGTTCCGTATTACCCTCCTGAATCCACCGATTCCATAGTCTGCTAACAGTCATTGGATCTCGACCAATGCGAGCAGCAATGTCGCGATATGATAAACCACAATCACGATAGGTTACAATCCGACCTTTATCAAAGTCGGAAACGTGATGGTACGCATTTCTCCTCCTTACACGAGGCATCACAACAACATTTCACCAGCCAACGCCGGTCACCTGCTGTTTTTGTGTATGACAAATCGGTTGTATACTTTCCTCATGTCAGCACGTTGTAGGTGTCGCCACCATCGCCAACCTTGTGTGAATGCTCTGAAAAGCTGATCATTTGCATATCACAGCATCTTCTTCCTATCGGTTAAATTTCGCGTCTTTAGCACGTCATCTTCGTGGTGTAGCATTTTTAATGGCCAGTAGTGTAACATTACAAGCACATGCACATATCATACCCAGGTGCCGCTTAACGCAGTCCTTGAGGGTGGTGCATTTCTCTCAAGCGGTGGAGTAATACTGTTATTGTTATTATTACTCTTTTCAGTTCTCATTTCCTAATAATGCCTAAACCAGTCTTTGTGCACCCGTATCATCTACCAGTATTCCTATCTTCTCACCCCCCCCCCCCCCCCCCCAACCCGTCTCACTCTCTCTCTCTCTCTCTCTCTCTCTCTCTCTCTCTCTCTCACACACACACACACACACACACACACACACACACACACACCTCCCGCATCCTTCTATCAACACTTCATTAAGTTTGAACGAGGTCGTTAAAGAAGTCTAAGAGGAGCTGGATGTTCCTTCTGCCATATTGCAACCACTGTACAATATTGCAGGCAGCTGCAGTCGCGAAAAACTACCGTCGCAAGAAGACGGGGCGCCGGACAGCTACGTGCCACTATCGAGTGGGAAGAGAACTGTGGGCGGCTTAAGGCTCTGGCGCATCGCACTGCCCCTGCAGCAGCAATTACAGCAGCAGTTGGCACCACAGTGACACAACGGACTGTTACAAATCGATTACTTCAAGGACAGCGCCGGCCGGTGTGACCGAGCGGTTCTAGACGCTTCAGTCTGGAACCGCGTGACCGCTACGGTCGCACGTTCGAATCCTGCATCGGGCATGGATGTGTGTGATGTCCTTAGGTTAGTTAGGTTTAAGTAGGTCTAAGTTCTAGGGGACTGATGACCTCAGAAGGTAAGTCCGATAGTGCTCAGAGCCTCTTTCAAGGACAGTTCCGAGGCAGATGCCCTGTATCGTGTATTCCAATGACCCTAAACCACTACCATTTGCGACTTGCAGTGGTGTCAAGCGAGAGCTCATTGGAGGGCAGAGTGGAGGTGTGTTGTGTTTTCTGATGGAAAGTGACTCTCTCTCGGTGCCAAAGATGGCTGCGAGTTGGTTAGGGAGGCCAGTTGAGGGCCTGCAACCTACCTTTCTGTGTGCTAGACACTGGACCTACACCTGGAGTCATGGTCTGAGGTGCGATTTAGCATGACAGCAGGAGCACTGTCCTGGTTATTCCGCGCACCCTGACGGCAAATTTGCACTTGGTGATTCGACCTGTTATGCTGCCATTTATGAACAGCAAACCAGGGTTTGTTTTCCAACAAGATAACACGCGTCCACATACCGCTGTTTTTACAGAACATTCTCTATAAGGCGTCGACATGTTGCCTTGGCCTGCTCGATCGCCAGATCTGTCTCCAATCGATCAGATATGGGACATCATCGGCCAACACTTCAACCTCAGCCACAAACAGAATTAACCATCCTTACATTGACTGACCAAGTGCAACATGCATGAAACAACATCCCACAAACTGACAACCATGCAACACAATGTATGCACGTGTGCATGCTTGCATTCAGCAGTCTGGTGGATAGACTGGTTATTAATGTACCAGCATTTCACGTTCGCAGTAGCTTATCTCACGCTTTCATCTTGCAACTTTAATCACTTACATATGTTAGCTACACAAATGCATTCCCGAAATTTCATTACTCTTCATTAATTAGTTTTCGGTATTCGATTTTTTTCCCTCAGCGTATATTGAAATGCTTCTGTTCGTATATATTACTTAAAAAATTTCTCTTCGTGACCCCTTTTGTTTTGCTGCCTTATTTATTTCCAATTTATTCTGCACTCCTTTAATTCAGATTTTTGTGGCAGTAATCTTTCCTCAAAGATATTCGAAAATCTGTTTCTTGAATACTTTTCAAACCTTCACAGAATATCAGCAGCCTCTTCCGTATTGCATCCGGTACATTTTTTTATCTTTTCATACATTTCTTTATCTCTCATACATTGCTTTATCTCTCTCCGTTCAAAGATGATCCACACAATTGTCTCCAAATCATTTCCTTATGTATCTTGATCAGAATATTATCTTACATGTTCTTTCTACTCATTAAATTTCCACTGCATAGCTATCTGGAGAAACGAGTATATCGCGAGATGTCTCATAACTTGACTGACATTTTCTTTTCATTATGTTGAAAAGAAAATAACTTTAGATAGGCAGTAATCTTAATTGCATCTTTATTTCATACACAATCGGTCCGTAAAATCCTTAATATACTCCTATACAGATACATTTCAAAGGCTTTGATCCCTTCTTCCAAATTGACTGTCAGAAACCAGGCTTCTGTACCATATTGCATTTCAAATAGTTAAACGCATCGGGTTCAGGCAGTCGCCGCTTTCATATCAGAGAGATCTCATTCAAACAAACGTGACTCTGGTTCTCTGAAACTGACATCTAATTCTCAGTTTTGGGCCACAGCTGTCACGGATGCGCTCGAGGGAGATCAGTAAGTTACCTATTAATTAACACTAGCCGAGGAAGACGTGTTAGTTCGCTTATTACCATATAACATGTGGTTAATAGAATGTCATATTCCTTACTTGCGGCTGACACGTGATTACATACTACAATACAACTCAAATTTCTTCCAGAGGCGAGTATTTCGTCACTGAGATTCCTGGCTGTAAATCTTTTCATAATCAAAACACAAATTTTTTAGTTAAGTTCATTATACTAGGTGATAAAAAAACTCGTAGAACGGGGGGAAGAAACAAAATGGAACTTAACGGACTGAGAAGGCGTGTGATGTTATTTCAGTGATTGCAAAATCGTCTTAAATTTTCGAAGATCTTAGCAGTGCAAGACCACGTATGAGTATAACGCTGCACCCCTCTGCCCTGATGGATATACTGATTCGCTTGGTAAGGGTTTCATTAAACCGTTGTGCTCTCTGTTGAAAATTGACCTTAATATCTTGGATTCTGCCACTGACAGACGTCCCACACGTGTTCTATTTGGGACAGATCTAGGCGTCTTGAGGCCACAGGAGTACCTCAGCATAACGCAGACAGTTCATAGAGCCATGTCTCATTTGTGGACAGGAATTGTCCTGTTGAAATATGGCCACAATACTGACTCATAAGAGGTAAAAAACGAAGACACAGACTGTAAGTGACATATCGTTGTGTCATTCTCGATGGCTCCCTACACCACGACGCCAGGAAGAACACCGCTGTGCCTCTCCATACCAATAGAAGAATGGAACCACTACGCAGATCGTCACCATACTCGCCGAAGATGGTAATCTGGGGTCGTGCAGGACCGCATTTCATTACTGAACAAAGTAGGACGCTCTTCATTAACAGTCAGTGCTTCCGAATTATGCCACCACTCCATGAACATTGGTTTGTGTTGTGGCGTTAACAGCACCCTATGAATGATATAATAGTTCTCTAATCTGGCTGCTGCTACTGCTCTCCTCTCCAGCCAATGGTGCAGAATGACCGTGAATGTTCTAGGAAGTCCTTTACTTGCTCTTGGTCGGCAGGCAGAGAAGTGAAGCGATTATAATGGGCTTTGCGCACAGTACAAGATCCTGCTTTATCGTGGTCAGACGTGTTTTACCGTAATCTTGAGTATGAGTATGCCTGCCCTCAAGTCCCAGTGCAGTCCAGTGTCAGACCATGTGAAAGGTCTCTGTTGGAATCCTTTCATGTTAATTTCTTAAATCTGTTGCCATTTACGACATAAATTCCTCTTCTGAATTTACTGTGGTGTTTCTGACTATCTGGGGGGAGCCTGAGCAGTGAAACGTGTTACTTTTACACATAAACAAGAACGATCTGTCACACTACTACACTTTAAAACACAGTTTATATGTAATTCATGTCACACTGTCTCATACGGAACCTACATCCGCTTTCTTTTATATACTGTATATGATAAGATACTGTCATCCCCTTTCCCTTCTGTGTGATAGGATGAATGAGCAAATGTATTTCTAGTTGCATGCTTGATGGTAGCAGACAAGCCTGTCTGCTAGAGATCAGTAGGACCAACGTCGGAACAGGTAGGTACGCTTTCTCAAAGCAGAGAGGTTTCTATGCTTAGTATGGTCCTGTCCGTCCCTTGTCATGTTGGTATAGGAAGCTGCCTCTGTGGTCACTTCCGTTTGTATCTGTTAAGCACGCTCGGTAAGGGACAGGTCAGTCTGTCCGCGGCGAGAGTCTCAAGCGGTAAGATCTCCTGCTAAGCGCGTCTCTGCTAAGTCCGTAGGACAATGGATTTCTTCAGTTCAGCCTAACTGAAAATTTAATCACCTTTATTTCAGGTTTAGCTCTAAAATATCTAATGTTATCTTAAATTGCAACGCATCAAAGTAGCCCTCAGCTCCTCTTTTCGGGAAGATTTCACAGAGAGTTAGTATGAATTTAGTATACCAGTGTGTGGTAATTTCATGACTGACTTGATTGCGCTACGAACGTAACTTCTTTGGGTGAAAATTGAATCGGTTGGTTGTGGTTGATTTCCTCTTGGATATGTTTCAATGTTCTTCGTGTGTTATTTTATGAATGCAGTGTTGTATGTAGTCTTCCAATCTTGGCTACCTATTTGATGTGTTCCGTTAGATTACAAACTCACATTTTCACAATCCTAAATAAGGCACCAGTTTAGTTATGAATCAAGTTTAATATGCAGAAATTTCAATGATCAATGTTAAAATAAATTTCCGAATATAAACTGATTTATTTCTTTTTATTTAAATTCTCTTTTATATAATCACCGGTTGTGGTATGACCATTAAAAGATAATAATTAATGTTAGTCTGGTTGGGAATTTGGGAAGCTAGACTCGATACCTGGTGAAACAGTTGCTCAGTAATGCAAGGTTAACTTCCCCAGACAGCCCACAGCTTTTAACCCGCTTTTATTGTCTATCAGCACCGCTTTCAGAACAAATTAAAGCAACAACATTACACATGTTCTTCTGATTGCCCCACAAATCGAGATATTGTACGATTCAACCAGCTCATCAAATGGAGACCCACAATAAGGCCCCTTTCAGAATCTGTCAGGTGGTGATAACGCTGTCTCACACGAGTAGGCAGCATCTCCTTGTTCTTCACAGTGATCACTCAACATCTGGCAACGTTCTCGTCACTTACATACCCTATCAGACCTGGTAAAACCATTAACATTAACAGCTGTAATGCACTCTTAGTAGTAGGGGATAGGGTGTGCACGGGGACAGTCTGCATATTTGGCTGATTTCCACCTACCCCTCCGACTCCCAACAAAGACATAATTGATATAAGAACGTAGGCTTCCGCGGCCGGTGTCAGTGATTAAAAATCTTCTTGGTATTATTCCACGTCATTGCTAAAGAGTAACAACAATAATAAACTAAAACCGACGTTTTGGCCGAATTACAACGGCCTTCCTCAGGGCACGTCTGGTTTTGCATGGGGATAGGTGCTTCTATTTATTACGGACTGTCGATGTCTGACGTCACTGTTGTAAAACTTTTAATTGGCCATCTAATATGATTGGCTAGTCATGACGTAAGGGAAGATGGAAGGAAAGAGACAATTCCTGGATCCGTAGAAGCACCTATCCCCAAGAAAACCAGTCGTGTCCCGGGGAAGGCCGTTGAAATTCGGCCAAAACGTCGGTTTTAGTTTGTTATTGTTGTTAGTTTTTAGCAATGACGCGGCATAATACACAGAAGAATTTTAATCACTAAGATATCAATCACTGTTATCAGATTTGCCTACCCCACCCAGACACCAAATGCCCCAGGTATAAAACGCCGGTAAATTGAAAATTTCGCAAGAGATTCAAAAAGCTGCATTCCTTTTGTCCAGGGAAATATGACGACTGCATCCATGATTTCCAGATTTTTTCTCCCTTCCACCGCGTGCCTAGACCTACACTGGTAGGCCAGAACATCTTGCCCACCTCCCTAATAGCCGGTATGTCCACCTTTGGCATGGATAACAGCGGCATTGTGTTGTGTCGTGGAAGCAGTGAGGCCTTGTTAGGTCACTGGAGGGAGTCACCACCACTTCTGCGCACATTAGTTACCTAATTCCCATAAATTTCGGAGAGGGTGGCGATGAGTTCTGACGTCGCATTGTCACATATCAGATGTGCTCGATCTGTTTCAGATCTGATGAGTTGGGGAGCCAGCAGATGAACTGGGAATCCCAACTGTGTTCCTGAAACAACTCTACTAAGCTCCTGGCCTTGTGATACGGTGCATTATCTTGTTGAAAAACACCAATGCCATTAGGGAACGTGGTGGCCGTGAAGGAGGTGTACGTCTTCTTGGTACGCCTTCAGCGTCATGGTGCCACACACGAGCTCCACTGGGCCCACGGATGCTCACGTGAATGTTCTCTAGAGCATAATGGAGCCGCTGCCAGCTTGTCTCCATCCAGCAGTACAGGTGTCAAGGAGCTGTTCCACTGGAAGAAGATGGATTCGTGCCCTCTTATCTGCGTGATGTCCGCCAGCGGTAGCTGAATGGTGAGCGTGACGGATTGTCAATCCTCTGGACCGAGGTTCGATTCCCAGCTGGGTCGGGGAATTCTCTTCGCCCAGGGACTGGGTGTTGTGCTGTCATGATCATCATCATCCTATCGTCTTCATCAACTGCAGGTCACCGAAGTGGCGTCAGATTGAAGGACCGTCACCCGACGAACGGTCGGCCCGATGGTGGGTCCTAGCCATACGATTAAATAAAATAAGTCGGGGTGATGGAGAAGATATCAGGATTCATCAGACCATGCAACTCGCTCCCACTTCGCCAACGTCTCCAGTGCCGGTGGTCAAGTGCCCATTTCAGTCGAAGTTGCTGATGTTATGGTGTTGGCCGGCCGGAGTGGCCGTGCGGTTCAAGGCGCTACAGTTTGGAGCCGAGCGACCACTACGGTAGCAGGTTCGAATCCTGCCTCGGGCATGGATGTGTGTGATGTCCTTAAGGTAGTTACGTTTAATTAGTTCTAAGTTATAGGCGACTGATGACCTCAGAAGTTAAGTCGCATAGTACTCAGAGCCATTTGAACCATTTCTTTTTCTTATCGTGTTAACATTTGCGCATGCATTGGTCGTCGGCTGCCGAGGATCAGGGTTTGAAGTATTCGGTGCACTGTCTCTTCAGACCCACTCACACTCTGCCCAGCATTAGAGTCTGATGTTGGTTTTACCACAGTTCGCGTCCTATCCTGTTTCGCCAGTCTGCTCATGTTACGACGTCCGATGCCTATAATGAGGGGTGGGCACCCCTCCTCACGATGTTTGGATGTGGTCTGACCTTCGTTTCGCCGCGTGTTGAAGACACTCACCACAACACTCCTCGAACCTAACGGCAGTTACCTAAATGCTCGTGTCGAGCCTCTGGGCCATCACAATCTGTCCTCGGTCAAACTCAGATAGATCGCTCACCTTCCCCATTCTACACACGGACAGCACGCTCACTGATGTTACATGCACCGTGCGTGTGTCCGACTAGCAGTCATTCCTCGCCAGGTTACGCTGCTATCGCGTGAACGTGTTTATATCGATATTTGGTAGCTAACCATAATATTCTGGCTGATCATTGTATTGTGTGGCTAAAAATGGTGGGAAGTTGTTCCTACTGGCTGGGGGGGGGGGGGGAGAGGGGGGAGGGAATGAAGATAACAGGATTTATCCTCCCCTTCCCCACATCTCTGGGTCAGTTATGTAGCTTAAAATGGCGGTAAAAGGTAAAGAGGTGGATGGGGCATTGTGATATTGGTTCATTGTATGAGTGCAGCAACTGTCACGTTGACATATGTCACTAATACTGTTCCTCTAGGTCAATCGGTTTATGGTTGAAAGTTACCCCATTGGTGTGACTCCCACCACCGGCCTTCCCCCGCCTCTCCCACTCAACTGGAGATGGTAGTCATCCTCTTGAGATACAATTAATGCCCTGTCCATTAGTTGATCAACATCAGAGGCCAGCCAATGCCCCCAGGCATAATAAAAGGAAACTGCACATTGGAATGTGGGTATTATTAACCCCTTCCTCTTATTACTATACTCCATTGCTATTCACAGTTTTAGTGCAGTTTGCTGCATTTTCGAAATGAATTGCTGAAACCTAGCAACATAAATTATACAGATATCACAAGTTCAGCAATTCCCACAGGATAATATTTAAGCAGATAACTCCTGCCGCCTCCTCGCTCCTCCAGTATGTCATGGGTGTCGTTAGGTTATGTTAAAATAAATCTATTGGTGTAATATGTTACAGTTTTTTGTTGAAACCTAACCGATTTTGTCCCAGTATTCCAAATACCTACCGAGCTCGAGTCTCGGTCAAGTACTCAGTTGTATTCTACCAGAAATTTTCTTACCTACTTCAACTACTTTCCAAGAATAATAGCACATTTGCCAGGTAACAAATTTACTATAAACAAATTACACGGATGTCTCACATTTAGCGAATACGGCAGGGCAATATTTAAACAAATACACTCTTGCTACGTACTTGGTAGGCTTTGGAGGCATTGGGAGGTCATTTAACACACTACTGGTGTGTGTCACATCCACGGTAAACAAAGCTACATTGATATTCCAAATTCATGTACTTTGCCCCAGCACAGTTGCCAGCCCACTGCGACAGAAAGGGACATTAACGTCTTTATTTAAAGAAAAACGAGAAATCCGAAGAGGAGTCCCACATGGTATCGTCTCTGGATTCACGTGCACCTCTTTCTGATATCAGCCGGCGCTACCGCAAAGTCTGCACCGTGCTCTAATGCACTGCGGTCGCAATGACCGCTGCGTTGTTTTTAAGGGTACGCCGCAAGTAGTGCCTATACGCCGACCACAAGTGCACACTTATCACTCATCGTCAGCGAAAGTGTGGATCTATGTTTGTGAGCATGTAGATAATCAGTTCACTGTGTAACAAGTTGGCATTAAGCGCCAAGCTCTCTAATAGTTATTATAACTCAGCTATCATTCGTTCGCGACCTTTTCACAAATGAAGTGTTACGAGGTGCATTCAAGTTCTAAGGCCTCCGATTTTTTTTGTAGTTAACTACTACCCCGAAATCGATGAAACTGACGTTACTTCTCGACGTAATCGCCCTGCAGACGTACACATTTTTCACAACGCTGACGCCTCGATTCCGTGGAAGCGACGAAGGCTTCTTTAGGAGTTTGTTTTGACCACTGGAAAATGGCTGAGGCAATAGCAGCACGGCTGGTGAATGTGCGGTCACGGAGGGTGTCTTTCATTGTTGGAAAAAGCCAAATGTCACTAGGAGCCAGGTCAGGTGAGTAGGGAGCATGAGGAATCACTTCAAAGTTGTTATTACGAAGAAACTGTTGCGTAACATTAGCTCGATGTGCGGGTGCGTTTTCTTGGTGAAACAGCACACGCGCAGCCCTTCCCGGACGTTTTTGTTGCAGTGCAGGAAAGTACTTGCTCTTCAAAAAATTTTCGTAGAATGCACCTGTTACCGTAGTGCCCTTTGGAACGCAATGGGTAAGGATTACGCCCTCGCTGTCCCAGAACATGGACACCATCATTTTTTCAGCACTGGCGGATAACCGAAATTTTTTTGGTGGCGGTGAATCTGTGTGCTTCCATTGAGCTGATTGGCGCTTAGTTTCTGGATTGAAAAATGACATCCACGTCTCATCCATTGTCACAACCGACGAAAAGAAAGTCCCATTCGTGCTGTCGTTGCGCGTCAATATTGCTTGGCAACATGCCACACGAGCAGCCATGTGGTCGTCCGTCAGCATTCGTGGCACCCACCTGGATGACACTTTTCGCATTTTCAGGTCGTCATGCAGGATTGTGTGCACAGAACCCACAGAAATGCCAACTCTGGAGGCTATTTGTTCAACAGTCATTCGGCGGTCCCCCAAAACAATTCTCTCCACTTTGTCGATCATGTCGTCAGACCGGCTTGTGCGAGCCCGAGGTTGTTTCGGTTTGTTGTCACACGATGTTCAGCCTTCATTAAACTGTCGCACCCACGAACGCATTTTCGTCACATCCATAACTTTATCACCACATGTCTCCTTCAACTGTCGATGAATCTCAATTGGTTTCACACCACGCAAATTCAGAAAACGAATGATTGCACGCTGTTCAAGTAAGGAAAACGTCGCCATTTTAAGTATTTAAAACAGTTCTCATTCTCGCCGCTGGCGGTAAAATTCCAGCTGCCGTACGGTGCTGCCATCTCAGGGACGTATTGACAATTAACGCGGCCTCATTTTAAAACAATGCGCATGTTTCTATCTCTTTCCAGTCCGGAGAAAAATATCGGAGGCCTTAGAACTTGAATGCACCTCTTATTAACATTCGGTCACCATAAAGTGTACTTCCGTAGTAGGTCATGTACAGTAAGCATTTTTACATCATCTGTATTGTACACAAAAACTCGTCATTCTCTTGTGGCATACACTATCTAAGCAAACGTATCTGGACACCTACTAGAGGACATTAGATGAGAATGTACCGGGGAGATGATACGAAAACAATATGATTTGCAGTGCTTTGCTTATTCTACGGGATGAAGGTGCTCTAACGGTTGTAACGTTCCATAGGTGGAGCACGTTACACTATCTCATACAGCTACTAGTAATGCTGCCTATCTTCACGATCAGAGGTAAAGTGTGTGCCTCGTAAAATAGTCGTCATGTGTTTCGGTATTATTTCGCAATTTGTAGCTGTAGTCAGCCCAGACATATACTGCTCGTCGGGTCTTCATTAGAAGGGTAGCAGTTGTACAGCAGGAGTACATAATTTTAGTTGTTTGTGATTGAATGTTATTCAGAGTTTGCCTACGAGAACATGCACTTAATAGCAGACTATACATAGTTGATTTTTTTTGTATTGCTTGATCCCTAGCCGGCCGGGGTGGCCGAGCGTATCTAGGCGCTACAGTCTGGAACCCCGCGACCGCTACTGTCGCAGGTTCCAACCCTGCCCCGTGTGTGTGATGTCCTTAGGTTTAAGTAGTTCTAAGTTCTAAGGGACTGAGACCTCAGATGTTAAGAGCAATTTGAACCCTTTTTTGATTCTTTAGGTGTGTAAGAATTATGTAGAAAACGAGCAACCTACCTTAACTTGTTATTGCTGTACTTCACGTAGACTTTGTTTTGACAGATTCTAACATAAAGACGGAATGCAACCTGATTTTTTGAGTTATGCGTTGAAATCAATGAATTTTTACCTTTAAATGGGTTTTTCAGAAGTTGGTATCCAGCAGCAAATTGTAGAGGTTGGATGATCGCTGCAGGGCTCTAGATACAGGTAAATGTAATATATTGCGTCTAAATAGACGAAGTGACCCACTACTGCACTATTACATTATTATCTGTTGCGAAGCATCGTACAACTGTCTCATGAATCGGTACTGAGAATGTTACAATCCAGTTGTTAAACGTGTGATATATCAAGCACAATATGTTCCGAGATTTCTTTATACGATAATCTAGTGCCTAACGGCACAGAATATAACCACGTTTGACAGCTGGTGTGTAACAGTTCACTGACAAGTTTTTCCCAACATTTTTAAGCCACACCATTGGTCTAGAAGTGTGGGGTAGGCGAGGACAAATCTATGTATCTTCAACCTCACGTCCCCTCCAACCCACCAGCCAATAGGAATAATTTCCCGCCATTTATAAGTCACATAATTGATGGAGGAGAGGATAAATCTGACAACCATACAGGCTGTCGTCATTCCTCCCCCCCCCCCCCCCCCCCCCTTCCTAGCCAAAAGGAATACACCTTTATAGATTTCTCAACAAATTTTGAATTTCCCAACAAATTCTAAATTTAAATTTCTCGACGTTTCATACGATTACGTACTAATTGCGTCTTATGACTTTCACTTCTTGTAAATCTTCATTATTATCGTAACCATCGCTGACCAGCTCCATTTTCATTACTAGGGGCGTTCAATAAGTATTGCAACCCTTTTTTTCTGGAAGAACGTTGTTGTTATTCAGGGTTCTAACACAGCATATTACTCCCCACTCTTTTGGCTACAAAACCCTAGTTTTCAACATAATCTCTGTTCAATATGACGCCCTACGCCACATTAATAGGAGGGGCTTTATGCCCGTATGGTACCACTCTACTGGTCGACGTCGGAGACAGTGTCTTGCTGCATCAATAACTTCCCCATCATCCACGTTCTTTTTCCCGAGGAGTGCATCCTTCGTTGGGCCAAACAGATGGAAGTCTGAAAGTGTGAGATTCCGGCTGTAGGATGGGTGAAGAAGAACAGTCCAATGAAGTTTTGTGAACTCCTCTCGGGTGCGCAGACTTGTGTAAGGCCTTGCTTTCTCATAGAGAAGAAGATCGTTTGCATTTTCGTGGCGTGGAACATGCTGAATTCGTTTTTTCAGTTTCCTGAGAGTGGCATAATACCCTTCAGAGTTCATTGTTGCACCATGAGGTAGGACATGAAACACAATAACCCCTTCCGAGTCTCAGAAGACCGTCACCATGACCGATCTTTCCTTCGAAGAGGGGTCACTAAATGAATTGGCGTTTTCTTTCCGGTTCGAAGTGATGAAGCTATGTTTCATCCCCTGCGATGATGATCGATAAAAACTGTCACGATCAACCTCGCAACGCACAAACAATTCCACACAGGTTGTAGTCCGTTGTGCTTTATGGTATTCAGTTAACCTTCGAGGAACCCAGCGTGCACAAACCTTTTAGTACCCAAACTGGTTGACGGATGTGTCAGCACTACCAACAGAGTCGTCCAGTTGAGCGGCCAGGTATTTAATTGCGATCCGTTGATCACCTCGAATGAGAGTGTCCGCACGTTCCAAAATTGCAGGTGTCACAGCTGAGTGTGGTCGTTAGCACGCGGGAGACCCGACAGGTTTGGGGGACCTTGTTGTGATGATAACAGACGCCTTTCCCAACAACTCACCGCGCTTTTATTCACTGCCAGGTCCTCGTAGACATTCTGCAGACGTTTGTACATAGTTACAATGGTCTGTTTTTCCGCCACAAGAAACTTAATGACCGCTAATTGGAACGCACCTTCTTCACATATGCCATTTTGAAGGCTACGTATAGTGCCATCACCTGTCGGAACTTCTTGAATCTGTTGCGGTTGAAGCGGGATTATTCCACAATGTCCCACAACAAATTCCCCATTTTTTTAACCGAAATCAGCTGAGAAAGAATGTTTGCATTACTTACTGAACGCCCCTTATATTACCATAACGTTTCCATCATCTTCTTGCCTAACGTGTAATACATCCGTTTATTAGTCAATACTAGAGAGCTATATAGACAGGTAGTGAACAATTCTCCGGAGGCGTGGAGGGGGCAGGAAAATATGGAAACAGTGCATGACGTCATAGGAGGAAAACAGAGTGGACTGGGATATCCTGCCTCAATTCAGACAGTCCTTATAAGTATCCTGCTTCCTACTCACTCTGCTGGCCGTTCTACCTGTCAGAGAGACTTACCGCTTTAATCATTTACATTCCCGTCAATCACGTATGTGTGAGTTTAAAATACCACGTCTTCTAGGTACTTCACTTTTTTGTCAGGCAGTGTATTTTTGCCATATTGTTCCTTTTAACATTAGCAGTTTCAGCTTCTAAGAACGTGTTTGACAAGAATAATACTAAAAAGTGCTTAGCCTAATAGTAATTTTTAACGTTTCTGCGGTTGTTGAATGCCTTATTTAATCAAACAAACCCGAATTCAGCAACCGACTTCAATCAGACAAACTATCTGTGACTAGCTGGCTACAATATGATTGTCTTTAAGCGACAAGGTGTGGGCGACAGTTTGGTCTTCGTCATGGAGTAGTATATTTTCATTTCCGGTATTCCGTGGTTTATTCGAATTTGCGGTGTGGCACGGTACCAACAGACTTCATTACAAAGATACTGGCGTAGCAAGTCGCTGTTTTTGGTAAGACCTTTCCATGTCTTTGTGTTGGATAGTACTCGTATTATAACCCTGAGCTTGCGATTTGTTCAAATCAGATAAGTAGTCCGACTGTTCAAAAATGGTTCAAATGGCACTGAGCACTATGCGACTTAACTTCTGAGGCCATCAGTGGCCTAGAACGTAGAACTAATTAAACCTAACTAACCTAAGGACATCACACACATCCATGCCCGAAGCAGGATTCGAACCTGCGACCGTAGCGGTCGCTGCCTATTGTTAATGGTTCAAATAGCTCTGAGCACGATGGGACTTAACATCTGAGGTCATCAGTCCCCTAGAACTTAGAACTACTTACACCTAACTAACCTAGGGACATCACACACATCCATGCCCGGAGCAGGATTCGAACCTGCGACCGTAGCGGTCGCGCGATTCCAAACTGAACTGCCTAGAACCGCTCGGCCACACCGGCTGGCGATTGTTAATATGTGTGCAATTAGGCCGAGCTGTGAATGGCATTTATTGAGATTTTGTGTACAATTATCGTACTCCAATAGAGTAGATCTGCCTTGGGTAGATCGCGCATATGGATGAATGGATACGATCAATACATTTCGGAATCGCATAGTACCTTTCTTAAATGATCCTTGTCAGGTACATGTGAATAGCAATCTTTACAAGCTATACTTTTCTGGACGCAATCTAATTTTCCTGTGGTAACGACCGTCGAATTTCAGTAGGTCTTTGTCTATATGTTGGCCACACACGCCCTATTCAGAAACTTCATTGGTTATTCCTTTGGTTACATCATTAACTTTTCTTAATGTTGACTTTGTTCTCGAACATGACTAGTTGTTTTCGTGTAACTGTGCCATATATGGAATCTTATAGTGATAGTTGATAGGAGTGTACCACATTGGTGCGTAGATTCGGGGAACGTGTTAAATGCATCCTGCGCCCAACGACGAGTCAGAGAACTAACGGTCATTTCCTGTCCTATTTTTTAACGATAACCGAGTACAGGTATCCACCTTGCTTTGATGTCTACTACTCTCCTGAATGACAACGTGCCGCAGCAGTATTTGACGTGTATACGTTTGTAGTCCTTCATTTATGAAAAGTGTGTTCGCGCAATGTAACTAGTTCACAACAACCACGAGAATCTTCCGTAAACCACTCTCGGCAGCTATAGTCGTAATGTACCTGGGGTATGTTGATTACCATGTATACAGTCACTTTAAACAGTATCAACATTCATATTATCTTACAGTACTGTAGCGAGATTGTATGGTCAACTTATACACATACAGGTGGGAACGTAGTCAGGTTAACTTAGTTACTGCTGATCGTATTGACATCGCGAGCGTGAGTCGCAAACGCGTGGGCCACTACAGCCTGCGTGGTTGAGTCACTGTAATACGGTGATTGTCGGCAGTCGTCGAGTTACCTGTGCAGACATAGTGCAACTCCGTTAAACGTTAGAATGGAAGAGAGATTTACTAACACTGAATTATGCGATATTCATTTAGTTGATGGCGACCCAAAATGTGCTGTACGAATTTATCGAGAACGCTTCCCACAACGAAGACTTTCTGAACGATCGACATCTGTCGCTGTTCACCAAAGGATAGTATAATCGTAATTCTCTACTTTTACTCGATTATTTTGCGATTCATTCGTAACAAAGTACAGTAGTGATTATTACTTTTAACCTGTATGCGAAACATAATGTCTGTTTTGATATGCTATCATATTGTTATTAAGTAAATCACAACAGAATACATACGCATTTAATGTGCGTAGACTGAGAGATACTGGCTCTTTTTCTACCGCGCGCGGAAGGCAGAGGTCTACAACGCGAAGAACGTACGTTGGAAGCTGAGGATCAAATTCTGGACCGCATCCACGAAGATCCTACTATGAGTATTAGAACCACCGCACTTTGAAAGAGGAGCGTCTGCAGCCTTACACATTCAACGTGTGCAAGCATTGCAAGAGCAAGATTTCCACCGCGATGAGACTTCTCAAGAGTGGTTTCTGTTACAAAGCCGCAGCATGCTTTTGTAAACAAAATACTCGTCACAGATGAAACGTGTTTGACTCGCGACGGATAACAAATTTCCATAACATATACACGTAGATGTGTAAAATCCACGCCATGCAGCAGCAACACATTTTCAGCGCAGCTTTTCCGTAAATATATGGGCGGGTATAATCGATGATTACAGTAGGGGGTGTATGTTTTAGCTGCACGATTGACGGGTAACAGCTACCGTACCTTTCTGGAGGAAACATTGCTACCAACTTCATCAGAAAATAATCCGTTAGTCGTACGTCATAACCCCACATTGGTCACAGAGTACGAAGATTTTCGAATAGATGACTTCCAGGACGATGGATAGGACGTTGTGGTACACGTCGATAGCCAGCACGCAGTCCTAATTTAAATCCACCGGATTTTTCCTTTCGGGACCATATGCAGGAATTTATTTATGCTCAGGAAATAAATAATTCTGGACGATGTTACGCAGAGGACTTTCGATGCTATCAATACCATAAAGGCAAATGCGCGTGTGTTTGAACGAGTGCTACGAAGTTGGATTCGCCGTAATGAAACATTTGTCGAATTGAATGGTGGGCATTTTGAACATTTATTGTAGTACTGGTGAAACATTAAACAATGTAATTTGGGTTTTGTTTTCGTTACAGTACTTTTCGAAAAAAGGAAAATAATCTGAATTTAATTTTCGTTACGATATAGTTCTAAAAAGGAAACAGTTGATTGTAATTAACAGACAATAAATTACCTGGTAACTGGTTGATTTTGTACTGAGGAACACACATTTTATTTGCCCACAGCTTTTCTTTACTACCGCGACCTTCGGAGTGGTAATGTTGTAAAAGCGAAAACGTCTGGTTGTACTTAATTCGTTGTTTACGTAAAACTCAGTGACTGTTTACGTTGCTTGTTTCGGTAGTGCCTAGCCGCCGCACCGCGTCGTCGTACACGTCCAACGTTTACATTTCTCTGGTTCGTCCGTTACCATTCTCTGACCGCCGCGTCGATGTTGGTAATACAAAAGCAAGGCCGTGTGCCATCTGCTGACACTATAAACAGAAATGTGTCCACTATGAAACCTACAAATATCTGTCTTTCAGAAATACAAAAATAAAGAACGTGATACAACTTCATTCAATTTGACTTTTTTTGTATGACACATCGAGATGTACCGTCTGTATAGTTTTGGTAGCTTATACCGTTTGCACCCTGTATATTCTCCTGCCAACGCTGGGGCAGCTTTCCGATTCCGTAACTATAAAGATGACGTGGTTTCGAGGAGAAGAACTCATCGAGCCATGTTCGGAGCTCATTTTCATCGAGATCGGAAGTTTCTTGAATATTGTTCGGAAAACGTGAAAAATTTGACGGCGCAAGATCAGGCGAAACAGTAGGTGCGGAATAACGTCCCAACCAAACAGCTGTATAATGTTTTTTGTCCGTGTAGCAGAATGCGGGCTTCACGGAATCCTGGTCGTTGTCCTTGGACAGCGTCTACAAGACGTCTCAGTTGTCGCTAGTAAGTGTCAGCAGTGATGGGTACACCTCGGGGAAGCAATTCGCAGTACACTGCACCGTCAATGTGCGTTACTGTTCCACTAGTTGCATAACACACTCTTTTGTGGAAGCGGGCGTGTCTTTGTACGGGGAGTTACTGCTTTTTCAGGTTTAACCATTCCTTACTTTCCTTATGTCAGCATAAAGCCGCGAGTTCTCGTCACAAATAGCGATACAGGGTAGGAATGATCGGAGGCGTTCACGAGCCAGTTCACGACGTGCAAACTGAGATGCAAGTATGGCTACCAGCCGCTTTTTTTTTTCTTAGAGCATGCGGTACCCATAAAACCGATTTTTGAACCTTCCCCACTGCATGAAAATGTCGTACGATGGTGGAATGATCACAATTCATCACATCTGCCACTTTTCGAGTACACTGACGTGGCTCATCGTGGATTAGTGCGTCTAAAATATCTTTGTCAAACCGCGAAGGTCTTCCTGAATGTGGACAGCCACTAATGTCAAAAAGATCGTCCTTAAAACGAGAAAATCGTGTTCTGGCCGTGCTGTGTCCAGCGACATTATCCCCATACAGGGCACAAACGCCGGCCGCGATGGCTGAGCGGTTCTAGGCGCTTCAGTCGGGAACCACGCGACTGCTACGGTCGCAGGTTCGAATCCTGCCTCGGGCATGGATGTGTGTGATGTCCTTAGATTAGTTAGGTTTAAGTAGGTCTACGTCTAGGGGACTGATGACCTCGGATGTTTAGTCCCAAAGTGACTTAGAGCCATTTGAACCATTTTTTACTGCTTCCGCTTCTGTCATCCCTGCAATGAACTCAAAGAGAAGAATATGTCGGAAATGTTCAGATTTCTCCACTTGGCACTCTATTTTATAGCCTCCACAGCTCCACTCTCTCCAGATGACAAAACGATGGTATGTAAACTCAGATAACAACAGTGAGCTACAAATAAGCAAATGACAATCGATTAACAAACCAATAGCAACAGGTATATCCACATGCAAAACAAATACGCTACGAACTTGTGAACCAACCTAATATATTCAGTTTGATACACAGGAAAAAAGTAAAATGGTTCAAATGGTTCTGAGCACTATGGGACTTAATACCTGAGGTCATCAGTCCCCTAGAACTTAGAACTACCTAAACCAAACCAACCTAAGGACATCACACACATCCAAGCCCTAGGCAGGACTCGAACCTGCGACCGTTGCGGTCTCGCGGTTCCAGACTGCAGCGCCTAGAACAGCTCGGCCACGCCTGCCGGCGAAAAAAAGTAAATACAAGTTGTATACATACAAGCTCTTAAAAATGTTTAAATGTGCTCACATTTTCACTCGCCCTCTTTATTCCTTTTAAACCCATAGTCCAGAGCATGTATTGCTACGCTTCTCACTTTCTAGTGTATCCACTGAAGGGGCACTAGTGCTCGTAGGTGAATCTTATATCACATACCATGTAACCGTTCCATACAGGTGTCCAATAATTTAATCGTAAAAGTTGAATTTTTTTTCTTTCACACGGTAAGTTACTTTACATTTTAATATATTCTTAATAGATTCGAAGATGCCCCTTAAAGAGTGCAGCTAGTAATGCTCAAGAGAAGGAGAGGTGGGAAGGAAGACTGGTGATTAACCTCCCGTCGACGACGAGGCTATCAGGGGTCGATCACAATCCGTGACAGTAAGAAGTTACATAGCTCTTGTTCGAATACTCGTATTTTTTATGTGTACACTGTGTAAAAATAACGTAACTGCAAATAGTACCGTAACTTCATGATCACCTCTGGCTCCAATGCACCTCTTCTGTCTTACCTGGAGAGGATCATAGGTGAAATATCATCCTTCATCTGTTGCAGCTACTTTCAAATAACAGACACTGTGTGATGTCGCACCCACGCTCAAAGACGAGCAACACTGATGATCACACTGGCCAGGAAAGGCGACGTAAATCTTGAAGAGAGTGAGGAGCTATGCTGAAAGTGTTGTCTTTATTAGACAGTCTGACACTGTATTCGAAACGATCGTTATTGACGCCAAGGAATACGTTGTTATAACTTTACGCATACACCTCCTAATATCGTGACAAACCTCCTTTTTCCCGGCGTAAGGCACAACCTGACGTGAGATGGACAAACAGGTCGATAGAAGTCCCTTGCAAATATATTGAACCCTGTTGCTTCTATAGCCGTCCATAATTGGGAAAGTGTTCCCGGTGCAGGGTTTTCTGCACAAACTGACCTGTCGATGATGTCCCATAAACTTTCGATGGTTTTCGTTTCGGGCGACCTGGGTGGCCAAATAATCCGCTTCATCTGTCCAGAATGTTCTTCAGACCATTCGTGAATAACGTCACAGTGATATGGCGCATTATCATCCATAAAAATTACATTCTTGAAAGGCAGCAGATGGTCTCAAAGTAGCCGAATACAACAATTTCCAGATAATGATCGGTTCAGTTAGAGCACAGTAGCCAGTCCATTCTCTGCATTCACACAACACGCCATTATTGAGCCACCACCAGCTTGCACAGGGCCTTGTTGACAACCCGGGTCCATGGCTCCGTGGGTCTGCTGCACACTGGAAATCCACCATCAGCTCTTAAGAACTAAAATCGGGACTCATGTGACCATCCCATGGTTTTCCAGTCGTCTAGGGTCCAATTAGTGTGATCACGAGCCCAGGAGAGGCGCTGGAAACGATGTCGTGCCGTTGGCAAAGGCACTCGCGTCGGTCGTTTGCTCCTGTAGCCCAGTAACACCACATTTCGCGCACTGTACTAAAGGATACGCTCGTCGTACGTCCAACATAGATTTCGGTGGTTATTTCACATAGTGTTGCTTGTCTTTTAGCACTGACAACTCTACATATACTTCGCTGTTCTTGTTCGGTAAATGTAAGCCGTCGGCCACTGCAGTGTCCGTGATGAGAGATAATAACTGTGATTTGGTATTCTCGGCACAGTCTTGACGCTGTGGATCTTGCAATATTCAATTCCTTAACCATTTCCGAAATGGAATGTCCCATGCGTCCAGCTCCAACTACCATAACGTAGTCAGAGTCTGTTAATTTCCGTCGTGCAGTCATAATCACGTTAGAAAGCTTTTGACATGAATTACCTGAACACAAATGACAGCTCCGCCAGTGCAATGCCCTTTTTACCTTGTGTAGGCGGTAATATTGCCATCTCTATATTAGAACATAGCTGACCCATGAATTTTGTCACCTGAGAGTATACAGCTTTATGCCATTCATAGATCGATCCGCCTCTCCCCTTCACCCCGGTTGGAGATTTCACTTTGATGGCGGGACGCATAACGAGCTGCACCGTATCTCCTAAACCAATGTCCATAAGATGACCCCTGCTACTTCCAGAGCCACGCGAGATTACCCGAGCGGTCTTGGGCGCTGCAGTCATGGACTGTGCGGCTGGTCCCGGCGGAGGTTCGAATCATCCCTCGGGCATGGGTGTGTGTGTTTGTCCTTAGGATAATTTAGATTAAGTAGTGTGTAAGCTTAGGGACTGATGACCTTATCAGTTAAGTCCCATAACATTTCACACACATTTGAACATTTTTTGCTACTTCCAGATGACGTCCAGGTTGTAACATTGACCTCTGGTTAACTGATACTTCTACATGATCTGCGGAAGTTGCTCATTTGTGAGCCGTGAATCCCTTCACAAGAAAGAAATAATTAAAACCTAGGAAAGCTATTCTGAAATCATTTTTAACGCAGTGGGAATGTTATCTGAAGATTAAAAGGTTAATACTTTCACTTTCTTGTACTTGTGTTTGCGGACGGTTGCTCGTTGAGTGCGAGCTTGTGCCACGTTGCTTTATCCTTGCTACGGTAACTGGAGGCACTCTAAATACGGGGGCGAACCTGACGTAAACGTATAACATCAGCATTTATTTCTCGCGGCTAACTGCACCACAAGGCTTTTGTAACTGTATGCAATGCTTCCACGCATCACTCTGGCACTTAACAGCCGGCCGCGGTGGTCTAGCGATTCTAGGCGCTCAATCCGGAACCGCGCGACCGCTACGGTCGCAGTTTCGAATCGTGCCTCGGGCATGGATGTGTGTGATGTCCTTAGGTTAGTTAGGTTTAAGTGGAACTAAGTTCTAGGGGACTTATGACCGACCACAGATGTTGAGTCCCATAGTGCTCAGAGCCATTTGAACCATTTTTTTTTTTTTTTTTTTTTTTTGTGGCACTTAACAACCGCCATCATTGCTGAAATAATGGGTTCTTGCAGTTAGTATTTTATGTTACGTCGTGACTCTTAATTAATTGTAATGAGAGAGATGCTTGGAGCTCTTGATACATGGATACTTAGTGTTGGTACTGTTTTGCTGAAGAATAAGTTATTTAAGGTATAGGTGATTGCTCGCGAACAATAAGATACACGGATCCGAATGCCAGTTCAAAAATGCGTGTGAAATCTTATGGGACTTAACTGCTAAGGTCATCAGTCCCTAAGCTTACACACTACTTAACCTAAATTAGCCGAAGGACAAACACACACATCCATGCCCGAGGGAGGACTCGAACCTCCGCCGGGACTAGTCGCGAATGCCAGTTTCGTACCAGTTATCAGCAGTCACAACATATTCATTGCATTGCAGTTCAGCGTTTTATGAGCATACTTCACAGATGTAATTCCATATAAGTGCATTTGAGTCTCAGATATTTAACCCAGTTCTTGTCAACAACACTAATTCGGTTGGTACTAAAGTTACAACAAAAATGTTTCAGTGAATGTGTACCAGTAGCCTCAGGGAATATTCCGAGAACAACACTAGTGGAGACACTTCTGTTCCTAACCTCGCTCGTTAAAAAGAAAGATGCAATTATACAGTCCTGTCAATGGCGAGGTTTTTAGAGATGAACCACAAAGTCGGATTTCTAGTGGCAAGCACAAAAGCATTCTCAAATGGTTCAAATGGCTCTGAGTACTATGGGACTCAACTGCTGGGGTCATCAGTCCCCTAGAACTTAGAACTACTTAAACCTAACTAACCTAAGGACATCATACACATCCATGCCCGAGGCAGGATTCGAACCTGCGACCGTAGCAGTCGCACGGCTCCGGACTGCGCGCCTAGAACCGCGAGACCACCGCGGCCGGCAAAGCATTATCATAAGTCACTTGGCAATGTTTTATTTGCCTGAAAGAAATAATTAAAACCCAGAAAAATTATTCTGAAATGACCTTTAACGCTGCGGGAATGTTATCCGCATTGATTTTGCAAGGGATAACTGCAATTATACTGCGTCTAAAAAAGGATATTTTTTGAGAAGAGAAAGTAGTTTCAATGTAGCATACTTACATTCGTATAGCTGGTGCGCCTAATACTTTTATTTCATGTTTATTGCAAGTGCTGCACTCATATTCAAGTGGTTTATACTTGATACATTTTACCATCATATGCTGGCTTGTCAAACTGCAACGTAATTAATACATCCAAACGTAATTTATATTTTAGGGTTCAACAAGTTGACCTCTACAGTCGTGGACCTGAATCTTCTCAATCTCAGGTCGGGACCAGAGCTCGAAATGTGGAAGGTCAAGAGAAATGAATTGATTGTGGGTTTAGCAGTCCGTCGAGTATGAATTGGGGTACAAGTTAAAGTTTCATGGAGGAAGCCATAACATCTGCTCACCTTCACTGTAGCGTTATTTTAACTTCGTTCTGTTGACATACTACGAATTTCATGCCATTTTACAATAGGACATGCGACTTTTCCAACATGCTGGGTTTCTGCATGGCATGTGCAACCGATTTCCACCGTCATGGATTTCCTCGTCATATTAATTTAACACAAGTAACTTTTTCGATTTTCTCTTCGTTATAATTTAACGAAACTGAAATACTATGAAATCTGCTCCATATTTATCTCACACAAACAACATTTCCGCTAAAGTTACATAGAAAACGTAGCAATCCAACAAATTTATCTCAGATCAAAATTGCCTCCATCATGACTGAAAGTGTTAGTGCCGAAGAAATCAAATTTAACGGAAATAAAGATTGGGTCCGCGTTGAACAACGGTGCTTGAACTACAGCAATCAGTATCAGCTATGCTGCTGAGTACTTCTAACACGAGGCGTAGTCGACCTGCTGTACTCGTGCTGTCGCACACTACGACCAGAAGTCTGCGACTGACCTTTCTTTTCTCTCCTCTTTCCGGTTAGAATCAACACTCCACTTGGGGCGTAGATGCTAAGCCCATAGTCTTTGTACGTGCTCTGAGTTAACACGTTGAACGTGAAATTGTGAAGCTGCATCTAAATATTTGAGTAGATTAAGTGGAACAAAGGAAAGAGCTCAGTTCACCACAATATCAGATTCACCGTGTCTGGAGAGAAGGAGTTAAGCTTTTTGAACGTAGTGCTCTAGAAACGCGTTCAGTACACTTATACTCCTGTCGCGTTATGAAGTCATTTTTTCCTCAGCTTCTTCCTCGTCTTGAGTTGAACTGCAATCACGACACAAACTCTTGTTTATACAATCGCACCGGATAAATTATTAGTCGCCCCATAAAACAGTATTCTGGTCGCTCTACAGCGCCAACGGTTATGTGACCCTCCAACTCTGGCCTAAATATTTCTTGCGTCACAACCTGTACTCGTACAAACGTTATTTAATTCCTGTATTGGAGAGAACATTTTAATTGAAAGTCGCTGCGTGGTATCAGTGTATATATACAGAATTGCAGTGCCTATGTTATTAAGCAGAACAATGCAGTGTTCGCTTGGACGTGAATGCATGTCCGAACGACGACATATAGTACTCGTAGTTTGGTTCTGGACGTGAGTCCTATACGGATAGCCAAAGCAGTTAAGGCGACTGCTCGCGTGAAGCGCGAAGTCCGGTTTCGAGTCCCGATCAGACGCAAGTTTTCCTTTTCGACTTTCCCTTGTACAGCTGGTACAGCTGACCGTTGTTCGTATTCGCAACTGCGAATACATTTCATGGAAAAAAATTAGTTCCAGTTTCGGCCACCAGGTGCAAATCTGGCGCTGTATAACATTTCGTCGACGTCTCCGATGCTCACATTGAGCAAACTTTGTAAACAGCTAATCAACTTTATGACTTTGTCACTTATTGCTAATCCATTACGTCTATCTCGCATTCACTGCGTCAAATTAGCACATGGTGGCCAAAATTGGAATTAATACTTCTTTCAACGTAAATCGCTTTCGCAGTAACGGATCTGAATATCTTTTACTGACAAGCTATTGTTACAGCCCATACTGGATACCTGTGAGTAGCTGCGCTTGAAATTATAACCTCCTGATATGAAACACGCAGACCCTCATATTCTTCGAATTGACGTCGTTGTCAAGGTTACAGATGGTGTTGCACGGTATTTGCGTGATGTCGTCTTGGGGTAATGAACGTTTTTTCCCAGTACATCTATCCATCTATGTATGTAGGGAGGATGTGAAGCAATGGATGAGAGGGAAGGGTTTAACAGAGGAGTGAAAGAGCGAAGGAAACGTATTGTAGGAACAGTACCCAACAAGTTTTTGGCGTATGTTTTCGTTCTAACTGCTAAAATAAAATCCGTTCCCGCATTACAACACTCTAATCCAAGACAGTGTGTTAGAAATCGAACGGACGGCAGTCAACTCGAATCTGGTGATGGGAAGACATTATTGTCATCAGTATTTATTTGTCCGGGAAAGGATAGAAGAATAGTAGCACGTTGTTCATCATCGTTACACCTCGCAACGATGCCCTCCAATACAGATAAATCTCTCCGAAATGTCTCATTAAGACTGGGTGCGTGACGCTGTTAACAGTAACGGTTCGTCGTCACAAGACGCTACACTTGGCAGCTCCTGTCGTGCTATTCGAATGGAGCTGGCTATGTGCCAGCACCAAGATTCGTCTCCCCTCTTCTTTACGTGCCACGATCATCCAGAACAACACACACAGACAACTACACTGCCGAAACAATCGTCTGTCGTCCAGCGAAAACAGTACCACATGATACATAGTAATAGGTCGGAGGAAAGCAACCGCAAACCACTTTCAGTACGGCCTTTCCCAGTACAGGGATGAGGAATTCCCACATTGTTAGCCTGCGAAAAGTGCGTTTTTAAGTGCGCGCCTTGCACCTTGTCAACGTGTTCCTGCGTTTGCGTGTGGGTCAACGGCTCTTACTCGACACGTGCACATGCGTGATGCCATTCACATCTAGATAAAACCACAAACGCTGTTCCATTGATCAAGATGTCCACTTTCCCCGCAGGAACTTCGCCACAGCTGGTATATTTAGAGATAAATACGAAATCGTAGAAAGAAGTACTAGTATATTTAAAATATTTTTTGCGCGAAGTAATAATGTTACCGAAGTCAACTGCAGAGTCTCTCTGTCACTGGCGACAAGATAAGCTCCAATACTTCTAATTCCTGCTACGAGGGCCAACACCCTAGTTTTCTGTTCCAGTTCATGGTATCTACATCCAAGTCTAATACCATTCCAGTTCATGACATTGGTGAATTGCTTAGAAAACTACATTGAGCTAATTTCATGAACATCTAATGTTTCTTCTTCTGGAAAACAAAATGCGTGTTTGATACTTACCACTTGCAGTAAATAGTACCGGAGGGTTATAATTAAACTTTCACTATTTAACACGTTATAACACGGAAACTAATTACCATACGAGGACCAAACTTGGTAGCATCGATGTCAAGGGCATGGGGAAGAGAAATAATGCGCAGTCAATTCAATTGAAACACTTTCAATGTGCTGCTACGGCACAACACACCATTACGTACCGGTACCATTACTGCTACAAAATGGGTTCAATGTGGCGCCCATCAGTGTCCAGAAGAGTCTGAGAGCGCTGGATTGCATTCTGTACAGCAGAACGAAGCGTGTCCGTAGGTATGCTGGCTACCTCTCTTGATATGCTGCGCTTCAGATAAGCACATGAGTGAACGTTCCCGGGTAAGCCCTGTCCTTCAGGTAGCCCCCCAACCAGAAATCACAGGGAGTGAGATCAGGTGATTGTGCCGGCCAAGCATTTGGAAACGATCGGCTGATAATGCGATCGTTTCCAAATGTGTTTCGCAGAGGCAGGTGAACCTCACGAGCGATGTGCGGTGGGGTCCCACCTTGCATGAAAACTGTTGAATTCAATGCGTCTGTCTCCTTTAGGGCAGGTATGACGTGCTGGCAAAGTATATCGCAGTAACGCTGGTCAGTCACACCACACTTCTTTGGTCCATGAGCGCAGTCCGTCCCCCCTCCCCCCCTCCCCCCTCCCCCCCCTCCCCCCCCTCCCCCCCAAAAAAATGCCAATGATGAACGTAGCCGTAAGCCACACCATAAGGTGACACGTTGACCATACAGAGGAAATTCATGCATAGTGACTGGAGGTAAAGATCCCCCACGCGGCAGTTCTGTGTGTTCACCTCATCCGTCTCTGAGAAAAATAAGCTTCGTCTACCCAAAGGATGATCCAGGGCCAGCCCTCGTCAACTTTAATCTTTACGAGAAAGTGAAGAGCATAGTCAACATGTCGTTGTGCGTTCAAATGGTTCAAATGGCTCTGAGAACTACGGGACTTAACTGCTGAGGTCATCAGTCCCCTACAACTTAGAACTACTTAAACCTAACTAACCTAAAGACATCACACACATCCATGCCCGAGGCACCATTCGAACCTGCGACCGTAGCGATCGCGCGGTTCCAGACTGTAGCGCCTAGAACCCGTCGGCCACCCCGGCCGGCTCGTTGTGCGTCTCTTGGTACTATATGGACCTTGTACGGATACCATTTGAGAATGGTTCGAAGCACCTTCCGTACAGCGGCCCACGGGATGTTCAACTATCGGGACACAGCAAGCGCACTGCCTGACGATCGGGAATTGCGCGCAGCGTTGTTTCCCATAGCAACAGCGATGTCATCAACCACCTGTGGTGCAACCGGCCGTCAGCCTCTTCCCGGAGCGACGCCCAGTTCTCCAGTTGATTCGAACATCCTACTCACGCTCCGCGCAGCAGGTGAAGAAAAAGGACTCTTCCGTAATCCTTTCAGCCGGCGATATTCTCGAAGTGCAGCATTACTGTGGTTTTGATAATACACTCCAACAATATTGCTCTGCTCCTTTCGTCCCAACTCATGTAGACACGTCAACAAGTGCATTGCGAGTTGTCAGCTGTGTCAAACTGTGAATTACGATGACTAATCGCAGCACCTGGTGACCATAGTTGACACTGGACGGTGCCGCTCTGACGCAAATGGTTCAAATGGCTCTGAGCACTATGGGAATTAACTTCTGTGGTCATCAGTCACCTAGAACTTAGAACTACTTCAACCTAACTAACCTAAGGACATCACACACATCCATGCCCGAGGCAGGACTCGAACCTGCGGCCGTAGCGGTAGCGCGGTTCCAGACTGTAGCGCCTAGAACCGCTTGGCCACCCCGGCCGGGCCGTACCGCATGGAAATCGTGCACCCAATACTCTTGAAATTAATGCTACCATGCTTGATACTCGTGCGGTATTTAGTTTCCGTGTTATAACGTGTTAAATATGGAAAGTTTAATTATAACTACCCAATATATGCTAATATGTATTTATGTAACACGGCTGGTGAGTATAGAATGGAAGCACTGAAAACGTAACACATTTACGTTTTACAACATATACGTCAGTCAACTTCCATCTCCAAACTACAGAGGAGAGATATTGGAAGTCTAGGAGATTTTGTATTGATGTGGCATTTCCGGAACTATTTGGGGACTTGGGATGGCAAACATTTGGTTCTACAGTACCCATAAAAAAGTGGAATCGGTTGTTTTCATTCTAAACACTATTTCAGTTTTCATTTATTTCATCTCGTTGACTCAAACTATTTATGAAACCAAGCTGCTCCTAAAGCAACCAGGACGGCTTCGGGACATCAAGTAACCCATAGTCATTCCTCTTGTTTAATATGTCTGTCAGAAGTACTGAGGAATACTTTTTATTTTATTTTAGTATGCCTTTGCTGTTTCCAGGTTTTAATTATGTTTGAGGAACGGTAGATAGTTGTATCGTTTAAGTCTTTCTTTATAGACATTGGAATTAACCAAACAGAAATAAGGAAATGTAGTATAGTGTAATGTTCTTCAAATCCCATGCGTTTCTGGTTAGACTACATGGCCAAAGTGCAAAAGGAAAGAAAATTTGAATGCGTGCAAAAAACTGGTTGGTTCAAATGGCTCTGAGCACTATGGGACTTAACATCTATCGTCATCAGTCCCCTAGAACCTAGAACTACTTAAACCTAACTAACCTAAGGACAACACACAACACCCAGCCATCACGAGGCAGAGAAAATCCCTGACCCCGCCGGGAATCGAACCCGGGAACCCGGGCGCGGGAAGCGAGAACGCTACCGCACGACCACGAGATGCGGGCCCAAAAAACTGGACCTTTTAACAGTGATTCGTAGTAAAAGCTATTTTTAAACCGCTTATCACTGATAAAATTACATCTGTCTGATTACCAGTTCTTTTAAAAAGTGCTAGAAGATTAGTTGCCTTGTTACAACGATTATTCAATTTATTGTAACTTACCACGGCAGCACGTTGTGTTCGCAGTGGAGACTAAAAGTAGAGTTTACTTGCGGGGAATGAATATTATGAGGGACCAAGACATAGTATTCTTCGCTGTGGACACAATGTGGTAGTGAGTGTCGCCGACCGAAATGTAATGATCGATCAGATCGATGCCGCGATTTGCAATGCGAATGAAGCTCATTCATATTACCCGGCCGCAAGGCATTTGCATAGCTAGCGCGGTGAATGGTCATTGACGCTGTTTGCTGAAGCACTTGGCAGTTAGGGTAAATCCGCAACCAGACCCAGAGGTCGCGCGCATACTGTACATTAGCCTTACCAACACGATATGCAGTCTATACGTTTGCTGTAATCGCGTTTAAACTGCTTAACATATCGTCGCATTCGCTACTATTCAGCCCAGTAGCCTCCCCTTGACGCTCAGAAGGCTGGGTCACCATCGTGACATGAGGTTCGCAGGTGCTATCGACCGCCCCAGCGGACACAGTGAAGCGCTCCAGGTCACACAGAAATGAATGAAGACGTAGAGGAAGCGAAGAAATTAAATTGCAAGAAGAGTTAAATAAAAAGTTGGAATCACCAATATTACTCTCACCCGCTGGAGTAGCCAAAAGAGGATGATCAAGGGTTAACGTCGTGAACACAACTGCGGATTTGTAAAGAACGGGGAAGGAAATCGACCGTGTTTTTTTCAAAGGAGCCACCACGGTATGTGCCTGAAGCGACTAAGGAATGCATGAAATCTGAATGACTGGACGGGAATTTGAATCACAGTCCTTCCGAATGCAAATCGAATGTCTCACGACTGCGCCACCTCGATCTACTGGCAAAGCTGCCGCACCGTGTATTTTTATTACCATCCGCAGATGCAGCAGCGGGGGGTTGTGGTTGTGGTTGTGGTGGTGGTGTTGGTGTTGGTAGTAGTAGTAGTAGTAGTAGTAGTATCTCTATTAGTTCTTAGTTAGTATTGTTGTTCATTAGATAGATTTTCAGAGCATTTTGATTCTACACTCCTGGAAATGGAAAAAAGAACACATTGACACCGGTGTGTCAGACCCACCATACTTGCTCCGGACACTGCGAGAGGGCTGTACAAGCAATGATCACACGCACGGCACAGCGGACACACCAGGAACTGGTGTTGGCCGTCGAATGGCGCTAGCTGCGCAGCATTTGTGCACCGCCGCCGTCAGTGTCAGCCAGTTTGCCGTGGCATACGGAGCTCCATCGCAGTCTTTAACACTGGTAGCATGCCGCGACAGCGTGGACGTGACCCGTATGTGCAGTTGACGGACTTTGAGCGAGGGCGTATAGTGGGCATGCGGGAGGCCGGGTGGACGTACCGCCGAATTGCTCAACACGTGGGGCGTGAGGTCTCCACAGTACATCGATGTTATCGCCAGTGGTCGGCGGAAGGTGCACGTGCCCGTCGACCTGGGACCGGACCGCAGCAACGCACGGATGCACGCCAAGACCGTAGGATCCTACGCAGTGCCGTAGGGGACCGCACCGCCACTTCCCAGCAAATTAGGGACACTGTTGCTCCTGGGGTATCGACGAGGACCATTCGCAACCGTCTCCATGAAGCTGGGCTACGGTCCCGCACACCGTTAGGCCGTCTTCCGCTCACGCCCCAACATCGTGCAGCCCGCCTCCAGTGGTGTCGCGACAGGCGTGATTGGAGGGACGAATGGAGACGTGTCGTCTTCAGCGATGAGAGTCGCTTCTGCGTTGGTGCCAATGATGGTCGTATGCGAGTTTGGTGCCGTGCAGGTGAGCGCCACAATCAGGACTGCATACGACCGAGGCACACAGGGCCAACACCCGGCATCATGGTGTGGGGAGCGATCTCCTACACTGGCCGTACACCTCTGGTGATCGTCGAGGGGACACTGAATAGTGCACGGTACATCCAAACCGTCATCGAACCCATCGTTCTACCATTCCTAGACCGGCAAGGGAACTTGCTGTTCCAACAGGACAATGCACGTCGCATGTATCCCGTGCCACCCAACGTGCTCTAGAAGGTGTAAGTCAACTACTCTGGCCAGCAAGATCTCCGGATCTGTCCCCCATTGAGCATGTTTGGGACTGGATGAAGCGTCGTCTCACGTGATCTGCACGTCCAGCACGAATGCTGGTCCAACTGAGGCGCTAGGTGGAAATGACATGGCAAGCCGTTCCACAGGACTACATCCAGCATCTCTACGATCGTCTCCATGGGAGAGTAGCAGCCTGTATTGCTGCGAAAGGTGGATATACACTGTACTAGTGCCGACATTGTGCATGCTCAGTTGCCTGTGTCTTTGTGCCTGTGGTTCTGTCAGTGTGATCATGTGATGTATCTGACCCCAGGAATGTGTCAATAAAGTTTCCCCTTCCTGGGACAATGAATTCACGGTGTTCTTATTTCAATTTCCAGGAGTGTATTATTATATTTTTATTATCATTTACGGCGTTAAACGTCTCATATTTTTATGTAGCTGCGATATAAAATTTAATATTGTGTGTAAAACCCTGGTACGGTGAAAGAGTCAGAGTCACAAGCATATAGGTCCGATAAGATTAAGCAAATAAATCGCAGCATGACCAGTCATCTTCCGTTTCAGTCTCCGTATGAGGTGGACAGATTTTAGCCATCACGGTAAACAGTTTTTTTAAATTTTATTTATTTATTTATTTTATTTTCATGTCTACTGTTGGTGTTACGTGATACTGTCCAGATTTTGTAGTTGATGGTAGTGTCCATACAGAAAATTTGTCGATACGTGAACGACTGCCTAACTTCGGCCTGACATCAGCGGTATCAGATGTCAATTTGATTTATCCCTAAAGGACATACATTTTCGTGTTTATACACGGTAAGAAAAAAAAAAGACGTACCACGAAAGAATTTCCAAAGTGGGACGGAGGTCGGTAGATGCGAAGTCAATGTACCGTCAAACAAACGATTATAATTTCAGAAAAATTGGATGATTTATTCAAGAGAAAAAGCTTCACTAATTGAGCAGTTCAGTAACCCGTTGTTCTACCTGTGACGTTATGCAAGAAGTTATTGGCTTTGGCGTTGACTGCTGTAGTTGTTGGATGCCCTTCTGAGGAATGTCGTGACAAATTCCGTCCATCTGACTTGTCACATCATCAAAATCCCGAGATGGTTAACAATCCCTGTCAGCAGTGCTCCAAATGGTTTCAATTGTGAAGATCGGGCGACTTTTATGGCCGAGGAACGGTTTGACAAGCACAAAGATAAGCAGTATAAAACCCTCCCCTTGTGCAGTCGGGCATTATCTTGCTGAAATGTAAGCCCTGGATGTCTTGCCATGAAGGGCAACAAAAGGGGGCGTAGAATTTCTTCGACATACCGTTGTGCAATAGAAGTGCCGGGGACGACAACCAAAGGGGTTCTGCTATGAAAAGGAGAGGCATCCCAGACTATCACCGCCGGTTGTAGCGCCGTAAGGCGGGCGACAGTCAGGGTAGAATCCACCGCTTACTGGGGATTCTCCAGACACGTCTTCGGCCTGGAATTTCGTTGCCTGGCGTAGAATTGTCTCCAGTAATGAGTCCCCCTTCGAACTGAGCTCCAATGACTAGCGAAGACGCGTCTGGAGACGCCCTGGAGGGTGGTGGGGTACCAACCTAACTGTCGCCCACCATACGGTCAAATAAGTTGGACTAATAGAGTGGGGTGCCATTTTGTTCATAGCAGGATATTGGGCATCCTTACGGCACAGCGATACAATGACGATACTCTATGCTCCGTTTTGTTGCCCTTCATGGCGAGTTACCCCGGGTTTAAGCGGTAAGCTGTAAGATGATGCCCACTCGCACACGGTGAGAGTTTCTGCTGTTTGTCTTCGTGCTTGCCAGTCCCTGCCTTGGCCAGAAAGCTCACCGAATTTCTCCCCAACTGAGAACTTTAGGAGCATTACGTGGAGGGCCCTCCAACCATCTCGGTAATTTCGAAGATCTAACGCGCAATTGGACAGAATTTGTCACGATATACTTCAGGATGGCATTCGGCAACTCTATTAATCAGTGCCAAGCAATATTACTGCTTGCGTAGGGTACCCTAAAGCACAGTCAACGACTGCACGTACAGGTTCCATAGTACAAAAGTAAGCCATTTTAGTATGACAGCCCTCAGCTTACACGTTTGCTATAACCCCTGGCGGCTATTTTCTTGTTTTGGAGACATGGTTTGCTCGAGTATAAAAAATATTTTTCTCCTATTTTTAGATCTCAAGGATGGAGAAGTGAATTTCACTTATGTCGGTGAATTCTAGTAACTTCTCTTGGCTTTGTTAGAAACCTCTTACATGTAGCGTAAATTTAAGTTTCTAATAATTTTCTTGCTTTTTTACTGATCGAAACTGATGAAGCTTAAAATAACTTAACTCTCACATAATTACACAGCAAACAAAAGGTAGGTAATGCAACTTGTTGTGTGTTATGCCATAAAACACGTGACAGCAGCAGTCGGAAACAAGGCATAAGTGCCGCGCGCGATTAGCCGAGCGGTCTTGGGCGCTGCAGTCATGGACTGTGCGGCTGGTCCAGACGGAGGACTCGAACCTCCGTCGGGCATGTGTGTGGGTGTGTGTGTGTGTGTGTGTGTGTGTGTGTGTGTGTGTGTGTGTGTGTGTGTTTGTCCTTAGGATAATTTAGGTTAAGTAGTGTGTAAGCTTAGGTACTGATGACCTAAGCAGTTAAGTCCCATAGGATTTCACACACATTTGAACATTTTAAGGCATAAGTGCCCGAGATCAGTAATGGCTGGTCTATGGAAAAGTGTTCCATATAATGGTGAACATTTGACCAACCATATTGTACTCATACCTCCTTCAAATACTTGCCCGATGGGATTTCACAATTTTTCTACCATTTTGTGCGGTTTGAGAAATTTTTGGCCATTCACGCTGGCCTTTTTGTATACTTTCGGTACCCTGTGGTATCCACAACCAGAATTAACTCCAAAAACGCCAGAGGGAGTAACTTCCTGAAGTTTCATATCAGCACACACTCCGTTGGAAGGTGAAAATCTCATTTTGGAAACATCCCTCAGGCTGTAGCCAAGCCATGTTTCCGCAATATCCTTTCTTCTAGGAGTGCTAGTTCTGAAAGTTTTTCAGGAGAGCTTCTGTGAAGTTTGGAAGTTAGGAAACGAGGTACTGGTGGAAGTAAAGCTGTGAGGACGGGTCGTGAGCCGAGCTTGGGTAGCTCAGCTGGTAGAGGACTTCCCGCGATAGGCAAAGGTCCCGATTTCGAGTCTCGGTTCGGCACACAGTTTTAATCTGATAGGAAGTTTCAGATTTCAGCCATCAGAGTTACTCTTAACAATACTTTAACTATGAATTTTTTATTTTAAAAGTCATGGGCAGTCGCAGTTTGTGAATGCTGTGTGCTTTTATAGTTGCGCTGTTAACAGGAACTGGAAAAAAATGGCTGACGCTGCTTCGTGTGTAAGGGCACTGCAGATTTCCTTCCTCATACTTCCCTAATCCAATGGGACAGATGACCTCACTGTTTGGATCCTCCCCCAAATCAACCAACCAACCAACAACCAACCAGCTGCTTCCTGCTCAATTATGGAACAACCGCGTGGAGCACAGTAAGAAAAAAGTGTATTCTTAAAGTTTTTCACAAGTTTAGAGAGGAAATTAGTTTGGAAGCTTTCCGAGTGACTGTGTTTACTAAAGTTAAGGCGCCTTAAATCTTGTGACGCGCGGCGAAAAAGGTACCGCAGAAGAATGGGCATTAGCTGAGGCGCCGATTGCGGGTTCGAATCTTCCTTTGTTTTTGTAAATTTTTTTCGTTTATTTCGAATACCTACATCGTTTTAATGTAAAATTCATCGGATATATGATTCTTAACGTATATCTAATATTTTAATGAAAAATCCACATCTAGTTTCCAAATTACATATACACCAATATTTCAATGCTCATTACAAATATAAATTCTTAATTGTCGATGTTTTATAAAAGATTGTTGGTAAAGTTTATTTAAATAATGATATCATTACAAATTATATTTTTGTGACAAAAATTAAAATCAAATACTTTTATTTGGACTATGTACATTATTTTATACCACAGAAGATGTGATCTCTCACGATCGAGAGTGACGAGTGTCGTACACACACGGCAAACTGTAATTCTCACGGATCGAGCACGCCGTGCAAATGCTGCTTTAAAGTTGCTACCGTTCAAGTGCAGTCTGAGTGCAATAGAATTGATGTGGTGCCAAGTTAAGGGATTTGTCACGAGAAATAAGACATTTAAGCTGCCAGACGCGCTAGAACTAATACATGAAACCCTGTCACACGCCACTGCCGAACGCTGACGGGATGCAGAACAGAACGTCATGAAAGAACAGAAAATGTGCCACTTGGATGACTTCGTGGACTATTAAAAACTATTGAGCAGCCGAGATCGCATAAAATATTTTTCTTTATGTAAGACAAACGGTCGAACCCGACTATGATGTCATCTTCAGGTCTTAAAATCTCTATTTTGGAAAACATGTTTATTTTACGCTGACATGACACAAAAATGTCAAGTGGATAAAAATAGCACATTATAAAAGGTTGGTCATCGCTACAATACGCTATTTTTATCCACTTCCTATGTCGTGTGTGATGTCAGCGTAAAATGAACATGTTTTACAACATAGAGATTTTAAGACCTGAAGATGACATCATAGTCTGTTGCAACCGGTTGTCATAAAAAAAGAAAAATATTTTATGCGATCTTGGCTGTTGACTGGTTCTTAACAATTAAACAGATCGCTCTTCAGCTCTCTCAAAATCAGAAAATTCAATTCGTGTATTATGTTGATCGCCTCGTCATCAGCCTGACAGTTCCAATACTGAACTGTAGTCCTCGGATTTGGATATGGAATGAGTTAAGATATCACCAAACGACTGACTACAAGTAATACCTTCAGTGGCTTCAATATTCAACTTTACTGTGAAATACCTGTAATACGGTTATACGTCACACACAGATCACGCAGAAAAATTGCCATGTATTTAAGTTAGGAATTTTCAGCACTTTTTCTTTTTTAACTGCAGTACGAGGTGCACTCAAGTTCTAAAGCCTCCGATTCTTTTTTCTCCGGACTGGAAAGAGATAGAAACATGCGCATTGTTTTAAAATGAGGCCGCGTTCATTGTCAATACGTCCCTGAGACGGCAGCACCGTATGGCAGATGGAATTTTAATGCCAGCGGCGAAAATGAGAACTGTTTTAAATACTTAAAATGGCGACGTTTCCCTTACTTGAACAGTGTGCAATCATTCGTTTTCTGAATTTGCGTGGTGTGAAACCAATTGAAATTCATCGACAGTTGAAGGAGACATGTGGTGATGGAGTTATGGATGTGTCGAAAATGCGTTCGTGGGTGCGACAGTTTAATGAAGGCAGAACATCGTGTGACAATAAACCGAAACAACTTCGGGCTCGCACAAGCCGGTCTGGCGACATGATCGAGAAAGTGGAGAGAATTGTTTTGGGGGATCGCCGAATGACTGTTGAACAGATCGCCTCCAGAGTTGGCATTTCTGTGGGTTCTGTGCACACAATCCTGCATGACGACCTGAAAATGCGAAAAGTGTCATCCAGGTGGGTGCCACGAATGCTGACGGACGACCACACGGCTGCCCGTGTGGCGTGTTGCCAAGCAATATTGACGCGCAACGACAGCACGAATGGGACTTTCTTTTCGTCGGTTGTGACAATGGATGAGACGTGGATGCCATTTTTCAATCCAGAAACTAAGCGCCAATCAGCTCAATGGAAGCACACAGATTCACCGCCACCAAAAAAAATTTCGGGTATCCGCCAGTGCTGAAAAAATGATGGTGTCCATGTTCTGGGACGGCGAGGGCGTAATCCTTACCCATTGCGTTCCAAAGGGCACTACGGTAACAGGTGCAGCCTACGAAAATTTTTTGAAGAGCAAATTCTTTCCTGCACTGCAACAAAAACGTCCGGGAAGGGCTGCGCGTGTGCTGTTTCACCAAGACAACGCACCCGCACATCGAGCTAACGTTACGCAACAGTTTCTTCGTGATAACAACTTTGAAGTAATTCCTCATGCTCCCTACTCACCTGACCTGGCTCCTAGTGACTTTTGGGTTTTTCCAACAATGAAAGACACCCTCCATGGCCGCACATTCACCAGCCGTGCTGTTATTGCCTCAGCAATTTTCCAGTGGTCAAAACAGACTCCTAAAGAAGTCTTCGCCACTGCCAGGGAATCATGGCGTCAGCGTTGTGAAAAATGTGTACGTCTGCAGGGCGATTACGTCGAGAAGTAACGCCAGTTTCATCGATTTCGGTTTAGTAGTTAATTAGAAACAAAATCGCAGGCCTTAGAACTTGAATGCACCTCGTACCATGTTAGGTAAGAAAGACAGAATGTTGTTTTCCGTCTGCTGCCGTACGAATTGTAATGCCGGAGTTTTGCTGTACATCATTTCATTCTGTTTAAAAATTAAACCACATTGGAAGTTATATTGTTTCTCTGCTGGTCTGTTTTATATCATAACTGCAACTGTTCACGTCACTGCAGTTTAGTTGGAACAGCTGGCTGGGCTGTGCTGTCCAAGTAAAATGCGCAGGTAAACCTGTCGTCCCGTATTAACGCTGAGTCGACGTGCGCGTAACTTATAAAATGTATCCTTGTTCTGGAACTTGACAGTACTCAAGACAGCTTGGCTTTCGCTCCACCTGAAGCGAAATCCAATGAGATTCCAGCCAAACACGGAAGAATACGTGTTATAATGTTTACCTCAGATCTATTCTTACGATAACGAAGTATAGTACATTGTTTCACAAACGGCTGACATAATGATTTTTAAATCGCATTGCAAGTACGTATTTTTAAGAGAAAGATCTGGAAGTCGAAAGAGTTAGAAGTAAAATACGGTTCTGTAAAGAGCGCTGTGAGTGGCAGGCTGACAGTAATGGAGGCAAGGCAAGTCGGGCGCCTGTGGCACTTGGCCGGCACCAGGGACCAACTTGGCAGCACGTGGCGCCAGCCCCGTCTTGGAACTGTTCCCGCTATGCCGCGCACCATGGCCTACCGTCATTTCCTTCGGCTCCGTAAGCTACCAGACACGTAATCCAGAGCCCGTGCCGTATATACGTCGGGGAAATAAACTCGGACGACCCGCAGCTGTATCTCACGTTATATGGACTTTCCGAATCTCTCTGCCGCTGTTTATTTGCGATAGATTAAAAGTGTGTACCAGCCCTGGGCCTGTACTGGATCATTGACTTTCGGCGGCAGTGTCACTTATTTCCCTCCATATTTCTTGAGAGCATTTCAGAGACGGTTCTGTAGTGAACCGAGACATGATAAAAACGGAAAATATTAGCTATTTTCAGTAAATTTTGAATTTTTTAACTTTTTAATTCCGATAATAGTCATAAACACATTTACCTTTATTAATTTGTAAGCTATACTTTACGAACTATGCAAAGTTCAACAAAAATTAATTTAAGTATTAAGTAATGCTAATGGAGAACATTTGCAACTTTGGTCGTAGTTTTTCAGTGCCAGTTGTTTATACAATAAGAATTTGCAGTTACACATGTAAGTAGGCTGTTTAGATTTTTATATCGGTAACGCCAAGCAGCGCTCTTTATGAAAATCACTGGCTGTGCTGTGTGCAGTCTGTGTCTGGTTTGCATGTAGGCTGTTTAGATTTTTATATTGGTAACGCCAAGTAGCGCTCTGTATGAAAATCACTGGCTGTGCTGTGTGCAGTCTGTGGATAGTTTGTATTGTTGAAAAATTCTCTATTGTAGTGGGCAGTTAGATGTGAACAGCGCGTAGGGTTGCGCAGTTGGAGGTGAGCCGCCACCAGTGGTGGATGTGGGGAGAGAGATGGTGGAGTTTTGAGAGCGGATGATCTGGACGTGTGTCCATCAGAGACAGTAAATTTGTAAGACTGGATATCATGAACTGATATATATCAGTAGTTACTGCCTTCAGTAGTTAGAATCTTTTATTTAGCTGGCAGTATTGGCGCTCGCTGTATTGCAGTAGCTCTAATAACGAAGATTTTTGTGAGGTAAGTGATTTGTGAAAGGTATAGGTCAATGTTACTCAGGGCCATTCTTTTGTAGGGATTATGAAAAGTCAGATTGCGTTGCGCTAAAAATATTGTGTGTCAGTTTAGTGTTGATCAGAATAAGTAAAGAGAGTAATGTCTGAGTACGTTCAATTTTGCTCAGCTGTTTGAAAAGCAAATAATGTAAGAGGTTTATCAGCAGAGTCAGTCATAAATTTTTCTAAGGGGATGTTTCACACATACCGTTGTTTTGGAAAAACAATGACAGAACTAAAAAATGAGTATAGTGCTTGAATAACAACATTCGCTTCTTCTGCACAAGAAAGAATACCGACATACTTCTGAGTATACTTAATAGCCGTAAGAAGTTTCTGATTGACTAAACTTTCGATGATCTTGTTTCTAACTGCGGAATAATCCGACAAGCGTCTGTGGTACAAACGAAAGGAAAGATTACTTCGTATCATTTTCAACTATTTTGCTCTCACATTTCTTTATAGTAATATTTTTCAGAATTTTCTCTTTAGTAATGAATCAGTGCGTTCTTGCAAAAGCGCCTTCAATCGAAACTGTGTAGAAATTACACAGAAGTGACAAAGGTCGTGAATAGCATTATGCACATACACGGATGGCGATAGTATTGCATACACAAGGAATATAATAGGAGTGTATTTGTGGAGCTGTCATTTCTACTCGCGTAATTCATCTGAAAAGATTTCCGACGTGATTATGGCCGGACGACGGGAATTAACAGACTATGAACGTGGAATAGTGGCTGGAGGTGAACGCATGGGACAGCTCATTTCGAAAATTATTGGTGAATTCAGTATTCCTATATCTAAAAGTTTCAAGAGCGTGCCGAGTATAGCAAATTTCAGGCATTAATCCCCCCTCCCCCCCGAGCACGGACAACGCAGTGTCGACGGCCTTCACTTAACGACCGAGAGCTGCTCGTCACCTTTATCAAGATCGTTATCCACAACGTATGTCTCCATTGCGTACCCTTTTGACCACAGTTACGCAACGCCTTCGAGAAAGGCGTACTTTCGCCGTCAACAGGCATGACAGTAGCGCTCCGAAAAATGGTTCAAATGACTCTGAGCACTATGGGACGTAACATCTCTAGTCATCAGTCCCCTAGAACGTAGAACTACTTAAACCTAACTAACCTAAGGACATCACACACATCCATGCCTGAGCAGCGCGGCTCCGTACTGAAGCGCCTAGAACCGCTCGGCCACATCGGACGGCTTGGCGCTCCAAAGAGGCGCCGAATATCAGAAGTGGAAGAGGACGTACTGCAGCACGTTGAGGAGAACACGGCAACTGTTACACGAGCAATTTTAAGTTCACGCCCAATAAATTACTTGTAAAATTGGTCACGTTACGAGCATGTTTCCAAATGGTTGTAGCACGGAAACGATACATTTGCGGGCATAGGCTCGTGTTCAAAATTTTGGTTTAAACATAGGGATCCTAGAGACACCACCTCTTAGTATACGTTACAGAGAAGTCATCTCATTCGTTAATCCTTAACAAGTTTTTCTTTTGCATAGAAGTGTCTGCTATATGGCCGGTTGCAAGCAAACATGAACATTATGTTACTTACTGTACACAGGTTCTGCAGAGGAAGATCGATTGGTGACGCTGTTAATATGACTCTATATATTGTACATACTTCGGTTTCGAGATGTGCACTTGAACTCATGACTGACGTCGCATGCGCCTACGATAAACTATGGTGGCCTTCTGTATTCGCGTGCGTATGAGACCTTAGGAACCCAAAATATTGTACAGCAGTTTTCCCGTTTACTGTAGAGGACGCTTCGTCTACTGACTCGCGAAGCATAACAGGCTAACAAAATAATTACTATTTTCTATTTTCCAGGTGCTGTAATTATTCAGCAGTTCTGTGGTATCAGCACTGAACTCCTCGTGTACCAGTTAGACGTGGAAGATGTTATTAAAGGGATAGCTGTTAACGTGATGGCTTCGTAACTGTGGTTGCGGATTCCAGGACGGGCTTCGAAAACGAATAATGAATGAAGTGCTCGTTGCAGCTGCATTGTTGGTGCACAGATAAAAAATTGGTTATAGCCTTACGTAAAACTACATACACACTTCTAGAACAAAGGTTCTCTCTCGCCATTCCCTGAGGCTTGGCAGAGTCCACGTAACTCGAACCATTATTTGCAGATATCGAAGCGGTCTTCTGGATTAGAGGAAAAACATTATGAAACTTTTGTAGTCTGTAGTTGAAATAAATGGAAATAGTTTGCCGACTACATACAGGGTGTTCGGAAAATCCCATTGCAAACTTCTAGGACTTAAAGAGGGTAGTGAGTACATAATATTTTGAATAGGAACCCACATCTGGAAATATACCGTATCCGTTCCACGAAGGTTTCAGTTCAGATGTGTAACGCGTCCACGTTTGCTGAGGTGAAGAGAAAAGATTCAGAGTTGCTTGTCCTGGTATGCAGTTGGGCAGACAGGATGACGTAAAGCTACGCCACTTAATGTCCGCCAGAAAATACGGTTTCAGCATGGTGGTGCATCACCTCACTCCTCATGAGCCATTCGGAGAGATCTTAACAGACAGTACGGTGAAAGATGGATAGGCCGAGGTGGTCCAATCTCGTGGCCTCCGCGATCGCTGCGCTAGACTCCTACGGCCTAGTTCTTGTTGGGTCCAATGCAAAGTTTAATTTGTGAAACTTCTGTATAGATAGACAAAGATGTGCTGGCACGAGTTTTGGCAGCTCCACTAGAGACTGAAGAGACACCATGTGAGATGGTGAGTGTGTGCCCGAACATGCTTCGTAGACACAGTGTCTTCGTAAATACAGTGTCTTCGTAGATAAAATGTCGGTGGTCGCCACATCGAGTCGCTATTGTAGTGCATCGGTACTGTTCTGTACGCACACTATACTGGGTTCTTTTTTGCTTTGGAATATTGTAAATACGTAATGTTTAAGTGTTAATACAAACAAATATGCTTAAGAGGTAAATGGATGTTTCGTTATGACTCCTTTCGAATTGTTGCTTAATAATTGCTCTACGTCACGCCTAATTCAATTCGTCAAGAAGAAGGTGATGAGCTGTACATCTGAATTGAAACCGTCGTAGAGCGGAAGCGGTACGTTTCCGGACGTGCGTTGCTATTCCTCTTTAGAAGTCCTAGAAGTTTGCAATGAGAGTTTCCGAACACCTGTATAAATTAGCAACGCATGTTAAATGCTCGTATTACGAATACATCTTTGCTTTTGTTTGGTGCACTTTAACACTGACGAGACTGATGAAGGAAATCGTATTGATGAGGTTTGCTGGTGATTTTCGCAATAAATTTGTTGAGGTTTTACTGTTGAACCTCGGGATACGTTCGTTAAATATTGTGATACGTGAAATAATTCTTTGGTCAGGGCGTGAACGATACGATCGACAATGAGATCACAGAAACGGTCAAACGTAATAAGATGCCACCAAATCTGGAGATGGGACGAATGTCAGTCTGACTGGAACCGCAAATTCTCAAGTATTGAGGAAAGAGTCATTATGCACACCATTGACCTTAATCGAATAACTTTTTATCTAATAGCAGATCACTGCTCACATCTTAAACTTCGGAATCTAGTAGGATGCACTACTACATCAGTCTGTGAAAGTGGAGAACGAGGTTCCGGTCGTCACGTTGTTCTGAAATTGCACAGTTCTAGAAAGAGAGAGAAACTAAACAGTTTGATTAAAAATTGCAAACCATTGTAGAAGACTAAAACTTGTGGATTGAAGTTAGTTTTAATATAAAATGTATATTAAAGAAGCAGCTGCTATACTATCTTTCTTTAAGGTGAGGTGAATACTCTGAAAGTCAGTCAAAGAACAGCAGGATCGATGGAGCAACTCAGATAAGCATGTTTAGAACAATAGTTTTGTAGTCATAACACAGTGGCTAGAACTGTTAGTTAGGTGCTGTAAAGAAAAGTTATTAAAGTCACTATGAGGAATATTATGGCCACCCCTACAGATGTAAGTTCTCTGCAGTGTTGTCGATATCGGCGTGGACCATGTGAAATATAGATACATTTTCAGCGAGTATCAGCTTGGTAGAACTCGATTCTTTCCACAGTAATCAGTAACCATCATCCATTAAAATCCAGGAAATTCAAGGTAAAAATTAATCAGTTGTTTTTAGGGTCTTTATTTTTATTTTGTGTTGATATTCATTGCTATTAACAATTTAGGAAACGAAAATTATCAGATGAACAACCTATTCTGATACAATCTACAATTTGTGTCAGTAATTTTAATTTTTATTAAACAATGGAAACTGTTGCATCGCGGTCCGGTTTCATATATAATCTTCCAGTGACAGTAAGTTCGTGCCAAGTACAAAGCAGCCACAGTAGCAGGACAGCAGCACGCTGCGGTGGTATTGTGAAAGGAGGAGATAACGTTGGCATAACGCGTGAGAAATACTGGAACAACACACCAGGGGCAGATGGAGACCAAGCGGCACTTGCTCTCCAACGTGATCTTCAGTACTAAGAGCGAAGAAAGTGCACTGACCGGTTCAGAGTTCGGTATCAACGATCCCACTTCCCCAGCTGGGCCCCCGTGTATGTATTTGATCACTAAAGCCTTTTTTTCTCGATGGAATGGTAAGCCCTAATCTTCCCTCCTTTCTAGTTTAACACAGTGCTTGAGGTAGATATAGCGTCCTGTTCAAATCAAATGGCTCTAAGCACTATGGGACTTAACATCTGAGGTTATCCGTCCCCTAGACTTAGAACTACCTAAACCTAACTAACCTAAAGACAGCACACACACTCCCATGCCCGAGGCAGTATTCGAACCTGCGACCGTAGCAACAGCGGGGTTCCGGGCTGAAGCGGCTAGAACCGCTCGGCCACCGCGGCCGGCTATAGCGTCGTGTGCAATGCAAAACAGTGTTTAATGTGTAGGCACATAAAGTGACGATGACAGTACATGTTTCTCAACAAGGCTAAGACTACTTTGCGGCTCCTTGTTCTCCAGGTGACCATTCAAAACAGTTAAAACCGGTAATGTAAAAAATAGTTCTGTGATTATGTGAGAAAATAAAAACTGCTTTAATAAATACAGTAATTTCGATTCCCAGCGTTTGATAAAAAGTCGTACTTCGGAGGTAGAGACTACCTAGGCAGATACCGAACTTCTACCACATGCACTGTGGTAACTACAGTCATGGGATAGCTCGTAATATCATGTCGGACCTCCTTTTTCCCAGAGTTGTGCAGCAACTCGACGTGTCATGGACTCAACTAATCGTTGGAAGTCTCCTGCAGACATATTAAGCCACACTGCCTCTATAGTCATCCATAGTTGAGAAACTGTTGCCACTGCAGGATTTTGTGCATGAATGGACCTCTCAATTGTGGGCCGGTAACATAGCGCATTGCCACCCGTAAAAATTCGATACTTGTTTGGGAACACGAAGTTTATGAGTGGCGGCGAATGGTCTTGGAGTAGCTGAACATAACCATTTCTAGCTGAACATAACCATTTTCATTCCGTGTTCGGTTCAGTTGGACCAGTGTGCCCAATCTATTTCAGGTAAACACAGCCCACACCATTATGGAGCGACCAACATCTTGCACAGAGCCATGTTGACAACTGGGGTATATACCTTCGTGGAGTCTGTGCCACACTCGAACCGTAGCGTCAGCTCTCACCAACTGACATCGGGACTAAGCTGACTAAGCCACCAATATGGCCAAGAGCCCAAGAGAGGCTCCACAGGCGATGTCATGCTGTTAGAAAGGGCCCATCTACGGCATATTTTGGGGCACTGTCCTAACGGGTCCGTTCGTCACACGTCTCATATTGATTTCTGCTGTTATTGGCTGTTAACATTGAAAATCCTACGCGAACGCGGCTGCTCTCGGGATGTGCGCTGTCCGTGGTGAGAGGGAATGCATCAAATTTGGTATTCTTGCCACACTCTTGACATCGTGAGTTTTCGCAGTGGAATGTCCCACGAATCTAGCATCAACTACCATTCTGCTTTCAAAGTCTATTAACTCCCGTGGTGGGGTAATAATAGCCGTTTCATATGACTCACCTAAGTACAAATGACGGCACCACCAATGAACTAATCTTTTATACATCGTGTGTGCGATACTACTGCCACCTGTATACGTGCATATCGCTACCCCCATGACTTTTGTCACCTCAGTGCACAGTGTGTTTCGTGTTCGTATTATATTTAAAGAGTTGTTACGGGAGTGGACAAGAGCTGGCATATAATCCTCGGATTATCTATTCTATTCAGATGCAAGAAATGAATAAAGGAACGATTGTGAATTTTTTGGTAATTGTGTGTAATTAATTTTAATTTGGAGTCAGATATTCGTTTCTTATGTTAGAATTCCAGCGTAGTACCTGGGGTGTGGACATACCAGCAAGAGCTGCAGCGTTGACGAATGCCTGTCATCCAATGCAGTCGCAGATTCCTTTCCGGGTGTGCTAGGTCTACACTGATCATAATTATGTTTATGTTAGTAGTGTTTGCACGTTCATTTCTGTGACTTTTTGACACTTTGCGCTTCCGGACACAGACTTACGTCTAGAGGGGTATTTCGCCAAGCTTATTAGAGGTTCCTGCGGCTTGGACTTCATATTAACTTTTGGGAGAACTGTTAACTTACTCACAACTACATGTAAAATATGATATACATAGCCGGTCAGAATCTTTGTGTGTTCGTGTGCCTACCACTGAGTAATACATTACGAATTTTCACCGTAAACTCGTCTGTCGTACGTAGTTTTTTTTTTCTTGTTTGCCAGGATCATCTTTATTGAATGAACTACCAGAGTTGAATTTACCTTCTCTTTTATATTCCCTTTATTAAACCTTTTAAAACGAAACATTTTACAACAATCCGTTTCTTAACTTTAGTCATTGTTACATAAATTTTAACAACATAATATGTTCGTGAATGCCACATACAAGTAACTGAATGTACATTTCCGAAACTTACAGTGCGCTACATAAAGAGTTTCAATTTTCAGAGATCATAGAATTCTAGTCACTTTCGTTTCATGCCTGATGTAGCCCGAGAACTCAGAGGAGATCCGTCAAAAGCTCACGCGGAAAACAGAATCAAATATTCACATCTTGCTGCGGAATTCATGCTACCGAAAATAAAAAACGCTGACATCAAACAGTACAAACTGTTCGCAGAATACGCGCTTTTGTTCCGTTATGTTTCACTGCTAGCTAAATATCGCAAACGATACCAGAGAGACAAATGATATCCCTGAGATATGGTCCGTCAGTTTTTTAATTTTGTCTGGATTACCTGGTATGGTCCGAAACGCATATTTTTCTTTAGCTGTGTTGTTGTGCCCAATTAAACTTCCTGACGTTTCGACACTGTATTTCCAGTTGGAAAACTGAACCTTCGAAGCTGCAGCAGTAGCCAGAATGAAACTTTCACTCTGCAGTGGAGTGTGCGCTGATATGAGACTTTTTGGCAGATTAAAACTGTGTGCCGAACTGAGACTCAAACTCGGGACCTTTTCCTTTCGCGGGCAAGAGCTCTTCCAACTAAACTACCCAAGCACTACTCACGCCTTTCCTCACAGCTTCAATTCTGCCAGCATCTCGACTCCTATCTTCCAAACTTGAAATAAGCTCTACTGCGAATCTGCCAGAAAGTTTCGTAACAGCACACACTCCGCTGTAGAGTGAAAACTTCATTCTGGAAACATCCCCAGTCTGTGGCTAAGCCGTGTCTCTGCCTATCCTTTCTTCCAGGAGTCCTATTTCTGCAAGGTTTTCAGGGGAGTTTCTGTGAAGTTTGGAAGGTAGGAGACGAGATTCGGGCAGAATTATAGCTGCGAGGACAGTCAGTCGTGCTTGGGTGGCTCAGTCGGTAGAGCACTTGTCCGCGAAAGGCAAAGTTTCCGAGTTCGAATCTCGGCCCAGCACACGGTTTTAATCTGCCGTGAAGTTTCTGTGGCAGCTGATTTGAAATCTGGTTTTCACTATGTGATAGTACAGCTGTGCGTACTCCATTTCCCTGTAGATGTCAGTATGATCTGCATCGGCTCGACTGACCAACAGTCAAATCGCTCCCCATGGGCTAACATACAGGGTGAAAAGTATTTAAACCGACAAACTCTGGGAGGTTGTAGGGGACATCAAAACAAATATTTTTCCTTAATGTCATTTTATCCTATGAGGATTATTTAAACCGGTGGAGGCTGTATTACGCTTTTCAGTTGTTAGGGGCCGTATTACGCTCTTCAATTATAAGCAACTGCTGTCCACAAGTGTAGTAGTGCATTGTCTCTGTTTACTAATGGATCGATACACCTGGAGCGAGTACACTGATGCGGTTGGTGCGTACTACGTAGCGCACCACAACGGACGAGCCACACAGCGGATTGATCAACAAGAAGTGCGGTTCTTCGTTAATGTGTGAATCGCTGTTTAATTGGGCCGTATCTGCTACCTAGACCATTAAATGGCAGGCACTATTACAATTTTTTCGCCAGAGCATTTCCAGACTTACTGGAAGACGTCCCGCTCCCTGCAAGACAACGCATGTGGTTGCAACATGACGGGGCGCCGGCACATTTCAGTTGTCATGTGCGTCGATTCCTGGACAGACGGTTCCCAAAAACGTGGATTGGCAGAGATGGTCCTGTACCATGACCTGCTCGATCCCCAGATATGTCCCCTCTGGACTTTTTTGTGTGGGGAGAGATGCGCAACCTTGTTTACACAACTCCTGTTGCATCAGAGGAGGATCTGGTTGCCCGGACAGTAGCAGCAGTAGGAACAATTCAGGATACTCCTGCGGTTTTTTCCCGTGTCAGACAGAACATGATCCGACGGTGTAAACTTTGTTTACATGCCAGTGGAGGCATTTTTGAAAATCTACTGTAATTTAAATTGGGTTATGTTAATGTGTTGTCTCTTGGTCAAAAAAAATGGAAAAGTGTTTTGTTGGTTTAATTAATTTGTCACCAGAGACATCTTCCTCTACCGGTTTAAATACTCCTCATAGGAAAAAATGACATTAGGGGAAAATATTTGTTTTGATGTCCCCTACAACCTCCCAGAGTTTGTCGGTTTAAATACATTTCATCCTGTATATTTAATAAAAGGTGTCACACACTGGATAACTAACACAACAGAAGTGGCTCTAAAATACATGAGGCATGGGTGTTGCACCTCACAAAGGATAACAAATAAAGTGTTCATCTAAGTACAAATGAAACCGTATTCCAAATTAGTCCCTGTTAATTACAAAGTTCCCTGATAACATGAATAGCAAATTATTACTGATCTGATGGACCACAAGAAATGCTAAGAACAAGAAAATTAACCATTACTGACAGGCGGCAGTACTAGAGTTGTAAAAGCATCTTAGCCTACCACAGACTATCATAAGTTAGGGTAGATCACGCTGGTTTTCCCAGTACACTTGGTCGGTTAATATCATACCCTCGTTTAGTGTATGTTACGTGTGTTGCATACACTTTTGGTTGTCGCCTCATTTCGATCGATTTGTTTACAAATGCGATAAGTGTCTTACTGCACTGTGTAACACAATTAAATGTTCACTTTCCTGAAACCCCGCAATTTTCTCGCATTTTTATTTTTAAGTTTGAAATTTGGCTCCAACGTGCCTACAACCTTCCTCTCTATTGGTGCAAAAGCATGGGGCGGTGCAACGTCATTCTCGGTCTCGGCGACCCTTAAAGCAGCAAGATGTCGACACGTGAGGAAATAAACCAGAGCTCAGAAGATCACGTGACTGTTAAGCTTGGTTAATGATGTCACATTGGCACCAAATTTTAATACAATTCTGCCCAACGGGTCACACGCTGGGCGTTGGACAGGTTCGTGGTGAAATTTTATGCCAGTGTGTCGTCATTAACCTACTGTACCTTACACGTCACATCAACTTCTGAGCTGTGGCCTTTCCTTCGTTTACTGTTCGAAGCGCCGTGGAGCGCGAGGATGACCTCGCAAGACGTCACGCTTTCGCAGCATTACATAAGAAGAAGCTTGTAGGTACCTCTGAGACAAATTCCAAACTTACACATAGCAGTGGGAAACAGTTACGGGGTTTCAGATAAGTGATGCTTTAATTGGGTTGCGCATTGTAAATTCCCTCGATACCGGAAGCGCTGAACCATCTAGAAACCGAGTAAGGATAATAAAGGGCTGCGTAACGTACACAACATTAACAAGCGATCAAAGTTCTTCAGCATGCGTCATCGTTTGGAAGTGAGAATTCTACAATACAAAGACCAACGAAAGAAATTACTGAGTCGCGCATCAATAGTGTGGCTGAACTCGGTTCGGGAGGATGATGGTTCAAACCCTTGTTCGGCCATCCAAATTTAGGTTTTCCGTGATTTCCTTAAATCACTCCTGCCAAATGGCGCGATGGTTCCTTTGAAAGGGCTCGGCCGACTTCCTTCCCCATCCTTCTCACAATCCGAGCTTATGCTCCGTATCTAATGACCTCGATGTCGCCGGGAAGTTAAACCCAATCTTTCTCCCTCCTTTTTGAGTACTATGCACCTATACAAATATCACAGTGCAGTGCCGACACATCTATGAGATAACCTCCAGAAGTGTAGACTCTGCCCACAATATATCAAACGTTTGGGACAGGAACCCTTACGGAGATTAGTAAAAATTACGAGTATCACTACTGAAACAAATAATGTAATGTCTATGTCTGCTGTATCTGCGACCTCACCTTATGGGCAATCTAGTGTCTCGAACTCAATAGCATCAGTTTCGCGATGCACTCCTACAGTAATTTCTGACAGAAGTAGGCGAATTCATTGCTAGAGTTGGTTCTACTTCACGAGCTTCATTATCGATGTTAGAGACCAAATACTGGAGGAAAGCTTTTCATTTAATGCGTTCTGTTTACGAGGCGCCTCAGCACCGTGCTATGAGTACCACGTTGTTCAACGTTAAATATCAACATGTTCACGCTGTTCAAAAAGAAGATTAAGTATTCAAATGCTCTCGCTGATGAATGGACGAATCTGTCCATACACAAACTGAATAAGTTCATTGTCACAACACCAGAACACGTTTTCTTCTGGTGAGTGCGGAGGAACAGTACAATTAATTATACAAAGTACGCAGTGGACTAACACTGAGCGATGTGCAGTTCTAATTATATGCAAAACGAACAAAGAAGCAAGAATACAAAGAGATGTTGTTGGTTCCCAGTTTCTTATATATATGCAATTTTGTCTGTTGTCCTACCAACGCTACAAAAACTATTGTTAATCCTACCATTTACTACGTCATTTGTGTACTGTTTCCAAAACTATCGCAATGTAGTTTTGGGGAAGCGCAACTGTAGGCAGTAATAATCTAGCAATTAAATGTCCTGGCAAGGAATGAATAATTTAGGTGAACGGGATCAACCCATAATCAGCGAATGGTTAGAGCAAAGTAAATTCACAGTGGACACATCGTGATTGCCTGAATACGTCAAACTTATGGCAAACAACTTCACTGATCGCATCTTGGATGAGCCTTCAGTCACTCGGGAAAAGAATAAAACACACTGAACGTACCTGATCCTAACAAAGCGCGTGCAAAAGCATGGTAATTCTCTGGCCCAAGCTGTAGTTTCTCACCATATTCTGCACACAGATGTGTGGAGAGTGGCGGGCACCGTGATTTGCTGCAGTATTTACAGATCAGGTACATGGTTTCCAGAAAAGGGCTCTCTGATTTCAAAATTAAATATCTCGAAAACAAATATCGATAGAGGAATGCAGTAAACGGTATGTTTATTGTGTGGCTTGTAAAACCCGAGAATCTGCCTGAGCGTACTTGTTCGTCACGCTATATTACACGACTTCTGTGAATGTAGGCTTGGACCGCATATTGTGAAGAGCGCATTGTGCGAAAAGTTGCAGGAACGCAACTATCAGACGCCCATACTAAACAACGGACGGGGTGTGGTCCGGTAGCTGCCCTGAGCGGTCAGCTTGCCTCATCCCCTCGCTCTTTCCTGTGATAGGCGAGCCGCAACTCCCCGGTGAGGTGGGTTTGGGGTTGGGGGGAGCTGTCGAAGACCAAGTAGCTGGCCTGGGCCTCTGTGACCAGCCTGGCTCATAACGGACACAGCTAAACTACGGACAATATTACATGCAAAACAGCCACTAAGAGAGAGGAGAAATTATTGTAAAAGTAGACAGCTAAATCCCAGATATCACTGGCGTTACTATTTAGAAGTGTTAGCTGTTTTATTAATTGTTGGAAATAAATTCAGATATTAATGACTTTTAAACAGTTGTGAATGAAACAGGAGACATGAGAGTCTTGCAATGTATTGATGCGCATAAACTACGCTAAGAAATCAACCCCGGGGCTGTTATTTTCGCTGTAAAATGTGGGATAGCTTACACGTCTGGAAACAAGTGTTAGGGAACCCGTCTGCTGTTGCTTTCGAATTTTAGTGGAGTTGAAACATCGCGATCTTGAACTCCGCAGGAAACTGGATTTTTGCAACATTCTCAGTATTATCAGAAAAGACTTTGCCTTGTCACCCCCTTTCATTACAGAACTCACATAAACGGAACAGTCGTTACTGTTGGGTTTGTTCCTTTACTGTGGTGCGAGTATAAAGTCTACAGTACGGTGATGTGGGGACTGGGTCATAGTTCATTTTCGATATCAAATCATTTTCACCTAACTGTGGAGTGCAAACCATGTGATCAGACCTCTCATGGATTTTCCTGTACCTTGCTGCGCAGCAGGCGCTGTATCGTGTAGCGTCTCTGTTTCAAATGACCCTTATGTATGGTAACTATCAGTTACCTGTGTGGATAGTAAACAGGAAAGCCCAAACAAGTTAAGGTGGTTAGAAGAGTGGAAATATACAACACTAGTGACAAACCCTGCAACTGTATGAGCAACTTTCCCTATTTTCGCAAGTTACATACATGTTTGTTTTGTATCTTAATGCCTTACATTCATGTACTTTTAAATTTATTAATGAATGAATTAAATCGTAGTTTTGGATTTTATTAATACTGTAGGTGGTTTCAGATTTAATAATGCAATTATTGATATTGAGTGAAGATTTTCCAATAAGGGTGTCGGGTGCCCTGTGCAGGAAATTATAATGTAGAGATGTGTGGACATAGAACGACTGAGAGCACATCAAAGGTTCACACTGAAATCTGTGTTGATGTAGGTCTGAGCTGGCCTCGTTTTGGAGCCATATGTGTCGCGTTAGTATTACGGGGCTGTTATTATCGCTGTGAAATGTGGGATAGCTTACACGTCTGGAAACAAGTGTTAGGGAACCCGTGTGCTGTTGCTTTCGAATTTTAGTGGAGTTGAAGCATCGTGTTCTTGAATGGCTGTAGCGGCTTGTTGCCCATAATCTGTTCATTCTCCGGAAACTAATTGTATTATATTTTCTGTGAACGTTTTTTTGAGGGTTTGTAATATATTAGATAAACGTAATATTAACGTTTTAATAAAGGTCACTCAGTAATCGTTTTTCCGAGTTAAATTTGAATAATTGAAGTTCCACGGCGCAAGACACAACTATGTGATAACACAGTTCCAAGAACTGAAGGTCCAAAACTCAAACCAAAACCAAACTCTCCCATTTTCCAGGAAACAATTAAGCTTATTCCCACTTTTGTGACTAGAAGTCCGTTAGTTCAATCGCATCGTCTCCAACTGACTATAAGTGTTTTAACACAAATCTGCCTCCAGCTAATACCACCAGCTTGGGATAAGTCACCGTATAAAATTATGCGTCCAGATCCCACTTGTCTGCATTCTTCCCTCCATGAAGATCCGCAACAAACTGTCGAGTTCGGAGCAAAGCACGAAATTTGTTAAAGCCCTCTTAGCCCGTCGCCGCTGTAGTTAGAGAACGCATGGTTGGCTGTTTGGTCGCCCACGGACGTTGTCGGTCACTCAGAGACAGCTAATACGAACGTCACACACGTGGCCAAATTGAGAAAATTATCTACTAGAAAACTGCACGTCACGGGAAATTCTCTAAATACTCCGTGCAGTGAAAGCGTGCCCTCGTGATTCACTAATCTCGTATTTTGTGAAATGTTCCCACCACATTCAGTCTACTTGCGAAGGGAGTATCAGAACGCCTGTCTAGTTACGACCGCCTTCCAAAAATTTTACTGTGACTCCCCCCTGTCTTAGTGACTACAGAAGCGCACCACATCGTAGTTTAAATACGTAAAATTATGCTGCGGTTTGATATCCGGATCGATGATCCCTTCTCCGACAACCAGCTTTTTAAGAGCACCGTTCTTACTCCGTGTAAGGTTGCTGCGACTGTTGCACTATTACATCACTCCTTGTAGACTCGTTGGACACCCCGCGTTGATACACCAACAAATCGGGCAACTTAATTCTAAGACTGGGTTTGGGCGAGTCCAAACAACAGTGAATCATTTCTGACTATTTAATACGTCTCCACATCGATCCACCTTACTGTACTGATACCGTAGAACCGGCTTGACCACACACGTTACTTCACTGCCACGGTTTGCGTCCGCAGTAGTTGGTGACATTACCGTCTGGTTCTAGTTCTAAACCATTTGCAACGTAATATTATCAGTTCACTCTTTTAACTGGGTGACTAGTGCTTTGTCCGTTTAGTTTATTTTGACGTTACTGTTTCGATGACAATTTCTAATAGGGAGCGTTTACAAATAGCGCGTCCTCCACTGAAAACTGGAGGATTCAGTCTGGAAACAATCCCTAGGCCGTGATAAACCCATCCCTCGAAAAAATGTCCTTTCTTACACGGATACATGTCCAGCAAGCTCGTACAGGCGACCTTTAATGAGGTTGAGAACTCTGTACTAAGCTACTCACTCAAATGGAGCAATGAAAACCGGTCGTATGTCCTGTCTGGGTGGGTTGATTCGATAAAAGCATTGATCCTAAAAGGCAGTATACCCTGTTGGACACTCAGTTTCGAAGTGTGAGGAAGTCTCGAAGCAGCATACATTCAAATGCAGCGTGAAAGGTACAGTCTGCTTGCGGTTTGTTTCGCTAATTTTTTTTATTTCTGTTACGGCTACATATTAATAGGTCGAAAGGATTTGAGAGCCGGCTGCGGTGGCCGTGCGGTTCTAGGCGCCTCAGTGCGGAACCGCGTAACTGCTACCGTCGCATGCCTCGGGCATGGATGTGTGTGGTGTCCTTAGGTTAGTTAGGTTTAAGTAGTTCTAAGTATTAGGGGACTGATGACATCAGATGTTAAGTCCCATAGTCTCAGAGCCATTTGAACCATTTGAAAGGATTTAAGAGATAAATTCAGTATACATTCACACACGAGTTAGCGTTCGTTACAAAACAGTGTACCTGTCATCTGAAGTTCAAATACAACAAAAATATCTAAAAAGAATTTAGAAATTACAAAGTCTGAACAAATATTGTAGCGCCGAGTAACAGCCTCAATAAAACGAAATACTTTTTCCCTCGCCTCTACACAGAGGTATCAGAACTCATGGGGTATCTCCTAATGTCGTGTCGGATATCCTCTGCACGGCGTAATGCAGCAGCTCGACGTCACGTGGACTCAGCAAGTGTTTGGAAATCCTCTGCAGAAATGTTGAGCTATGCTGCCTCTATAGCCGTCCGCAATCGTGAAAGTGTTGCCGGCGCAGGATATTGTGCACAAACTGACCTCTCGATTATATCCCATAAATATTTGATGGGATTTATGTCGGGAGATCTGGGTGGTCAAATCATTCGCTCGAATTGTGTAGAATGTTCTTTAAACCGGTCGAGAACAATTGTGGCACAATGAAATGAGGCATTGTCATCCATAGAAATTCCATCGTTGTTTGGTAACATGATGCCCATGAATGTCTGCAAATGGTCTCCAGGTGGCTGGACATAACCATTTCCAGTCAATTATCAGTTCACTTTGACCAGAGCACCCAATCCATTGCTTTTATGCACAGCCCACAGCAACCTCTAACTTGCACAGTGCCTTGCTTACAAATTGAGTCCATGGCTTCGTAGGGTCTGCGTCACACTCGAATCCTCCGACCAGCTCTAACTAACTGAAATCGGGACTCATACGACCAGGCCACTGTTAGCCAGTCTTTTAAGATCCCACCGATTTGGTCACGAGCCGAGGAGAGGCGCTGCAGGAGATACGGTGTTAGTGTAGGCACTCTAGTCGGTCGTCTGCTGCCAAAGTCCATTAATGCCAAATTTCGCCGCACTGTCCTAAATGACACGTTCGTGGTATTTCCCGCACTGATTCTACTGTTATTTGACGCAGTGTCGCTTGTTTGTTAGCTCTGATAACTCTACGCAAACGCTGATGCTGTCGGTCGTTAAGTGACCACTGCATTGTCCACGGTTAGAGGTCATTCCTGAAATCTTGTATTCGAGGCACACTCTTGATACTGTGAATCTCGGAATATTGAATTCCCTAACAATTTTCGGAATGGAATGTCCCATGCGTCCAGCTCCAACTACCATTCCAAGTTCAAAGTTTGTTGAGTCCTTTCGTGCGGCCATAATCACGTCGGAGATCTTTTCGCATGAATCACCTGAGTATAAATGACGGCTCCGCCAATGCAGTGCCTCCTTGTACCTTGTGTACGTGATTCTACCGCCACCTGTATATGTGCATCCATGATTTTTGTCACCTCAGTGTATGTCAAATAAATTACGAACTTAAAATGGAAAGATAAAGGCTGTGTAAATATTATAGCGCTGAGGCACTGCACCAATAAATTCAATCCGTCGCGTCTATCTTGTTAAAGGAATACGCATGTTCAGATCTGGTGATTATATGGCCGTTGTTTGCGCCCGCGCGCGCGCGCGTATGTGTGTGTGTGTGTGTGTGTGTGTGTGTGTGTGTGTGTGTGTGTGTGGGCTGTATCCATATTATTAATGCGTCTTCTAATAGTGTGATTTACATGCAAGAACTGAGAAGCTGTGTTCGCATCAGGCAACGGAATGCGATAGTGTGTTACAGAGACGCATATGCTCTTCTGATATGACCACTGCTGTATATGCATGTACAGCCAACCCGCTAATCCATGAAATGACTGCCAGATTAGTGATGCGCATCGATAGGTGCAACTGGGCAGTTAACACGCCCTTATCTTCAGCGGCATTTGTGAAGAGACTCTGTGCGTCCGTATCATCATGAGTAAGCGTCCTAGTTTGTTCTGAGTATAAACGGTGATCCTTTGATTGTAATAGGAAATATTGCTGTTCCGATTACGATGTGGTGCTCTATCACCCAAGTTTCAGGCTTATGGCATATTCATTCTGCCAGGAGGGATAGAACGCCTATGCAAATGACTTTTATTTACGCTACTTAATACTGCTTCAAATGTAAAACGTTTATTTTTGTCGTGGAAAGTAACTAAACAGTGTATTTTTGACAAGATTTCCTTCTTATAACGAGTAGTTCGGCCACTGTAATCAAAGGGTAACCTCCGGTTGCTTGATAATAATTCGTTCATTCAAAACCAGCTACCATCGCTTCTTGCCTCTACCCTCTTTCCAGATTGTTGCGTTTTCCATCATCATTGGCGGATTGGTGTCTTTTCATATGAAATGATTATCATTCTTATTTGAAATCATCTCGATAAAGCTGAAGTATCATTTTATTTCAAGGCCGCTGTTCTTGGTCGAGGAGAGAAGTTCTGCGAATCGTAGTCTTGAGGTTGGGTAGTTTGAAACAGAATATGAGAAATCCTAAGAAAAAATCCCACTTTTATATTTACCTGTACGCTGCTGCACAATCGACTCACGCGGATGAGACGTACACACATTCGGAATAAGAAATTTAATGATTTTATTTTCATGTTGTTGATCACTTAACACCAAGTCATTGATTGTCATGTGAAGGTATTAATAGGCTTAGACAAACACTTTATACAATTGTGTTTCCACAGAAGCTTAACACGCTGAAAAACTGGCCTATATTAATCGCAAACGGATAGCGAATATGTATCTGTAGCTTCTTTTACTTTAACGGGAACTCACTCTCCTTATTCCAACAAATTTCTACACAGATTTAAGAGACATTTACTAAACTCTTATAGCTAAACTCGTCAAGCGTATGAATTTTATTTATGTTCGTCGGGGTTTTATTAAACAATATGTGATAGGAGGAATGGTCAGTATTTATAGATACGACAGGAACGATCAATCGAAGTAAAAATGTCTAGTAAATATGAAATCTTAACGTGTATACGTTAGAAGCGTGAGCACTACTTCGCCTTCGATACTGTGGAACAAACAAATCTGTTCTGTTGAAAGCTCTTTGCTTTCCATTACTTGGGACGAGATAATATGGACCAAAACAAGAAATTTTTTTTCTAGAAAACACCGGCTCTAAAACGCGTACCTTACGAGGCATGAGCACTAGCGCAGTAGAAGAGATGTGTTTCACAGTAGCAAAGATGAATAAATGCACACATAGCTCTTAAGGTATGTACTTTACATCCCATCTCTAATTGACATTTTTTCTTGATTTGGTCTATACTACAACTTGTCAAATTATGGAAAGCAAAGAGCTTGGAGTAGGAGAGATTTGCTTCAAGGCATCAGAGATGTAGTGCTCATAGCTCATTGGTATGCATTGTAGAGCCCTTTCTTTACTAAACTTTTTTGCTTCGAATGATCGTTCATTTTAAAAATGCGGTACATAGGTACTAAGTCACCACCAAGACTTGACTTAATCTCCGGCGAGCGCCTCGTCTAGGGCTCGCCGGAGCTTAAGTCTTTGTGGTGACTTAGTACCTATGTACCGCATTTTTAAAAAGTAACTACGCCTATTCATGCTGTTTTAGTTTTATTTCTAGACCGTGCCCTCGTAGACATATTTATACAATCAGTTTTATCTTCTGAAGGAGGCTCAGTTACTTGAGCTGAAGCCTAGGTAAAGGTTGGTTTCATTATCGCAATCGAGACTGATAGTTTCTTATATATTAGATTATCACGATTGCTGGCTGGGTTGCAATGTAGAAAATACTAAAAGCATTCCTTTTCAGCAAGCCCTCGTATTATTTTAGTCTCCGAGGAGGTATTTTCACTCATCACAACGTAGATAGTATGAATCGTTCCAAGCACAAGTCCAGAATTTTTTATATATGGGAAATATTATATCCATTGGAGATGTATTTTAATAGTAGTAATCGTAAAATAACTTTCAATCAACTTCCGTTTACCGATGATTTGCCGGCCGTTGTGGCCGAGCGGTTCTAGGTGCTTCAGTCTGGAACCGCGCAACTGCTACAGTCCCAGGTTCGAATCGTACCTCGGGCATGGATGTATGTGATTTTCTTAGAATAGTTAGGTTTAAGTAGTTCTAAGTTCTAGGCGACTGATGGCCTCAGATGTTAAGTCCTATAGTGCTCAGAGCCATTTGAACTATTTACCGATGATTTGTTCGAAACTAGTTCTTGGCGTTTCAAGTATATACCATTCAACTAACTCGTTATTACATCGGTTGTGCATAAAAAGATTAAAAAACTTCGCTAAGGATATACAGTGCTCTTATCATCTGATAATAATGGCTATAGCACTTCGTGATATCTGGAAACAAACACAGTTTTTCAATTATTAAGGAAAGAAAAGCAAAATATTGAGGAGACATATATATTTTTTAAATCATATTGTTACTTAATCTTCTAGTTTTACAGTGGCATTGATAAGTAAAGATTTTAATAACTCCTAGGTATGAAATTATCGGTAGACCAACAATTCATGTTATGGCAGATGTCTTTTATGACATTAGATGCTCCGTTTTATGTCAGTTTTTGACGAACTTAGAAAAAATGGGGAACCATGTATCTGCTGAGCGCATCTATGAGCCACACAAACGAAATGTGAAGTTTTCCAGAAGAAATTAGAGAGTCGTCTGTCATTATTAATAGAAAATGTACGATTTATGACTCTTTACAGATGATTTAGATAGAGACATTGTTTTTTTAATCTGTTCTTCTTATCACAGTCCACAATCCCATGGTAATTAAAGTTTAGGTTATGGTGAAGCTAGTTCTCTAACTATTAGGCAAATTGTTTACGTTCACTAGAAGTAGCTCCAGACTGTTCAACGTTTTAAAAAGCAAATGTTTCCCTTCGTACTGTTTCTACACATGAAATTGCGAGATGATCACACGGTACGTCTCAAGCAAATGTGACCTCTAGATTTTTTGTCGGGCACTGAGTAGAAATGTATTAACGGCTCCTTGACTTATTATCTTTCTGTCTATTAGAACAGCTGTTTCTGAGATAAAAATAATGACAGTTCACATGTGTGTCTTCAGATTGTTATTTAATCACACTACTCCTAAGAGCTAAGTATGTTACTGATAACAAATCGCTGACGTAGAACAGAGGGACTGTCATTGGACTTTCTCATAAAATAGCTTATGAGGACTCGTATGTAAACAGTGAACATTATGTTTCAAATGGCTCTTTGCACTATGGGACTTAACACCTATGGCCATCAGTCCCCTAGAACTTAGAACTACTTAAACCTAACTAACCTAAGGACATCACGCAACACCCAGCCATCACGAGGCGGAGAAAATCCCTCACCCCGCCGGGAATCGAACCCGGAAACCCGGGCGTGGGAAGCGAGAACGCTATCGCACGACCACGAGATGCGGGCATTATGTTTTTTCTCATGTACACCATTGCATTTATTCAGAAACAGTGACATCCGGAGCGGTACTTTTGCTAACAAGGTAAATGAAACAGTAGTCGGCAGCCTCCAGCAAAGGAAAATTGAAAATTTAACTGAAGTAATGTGACGGGAAAAAGAGAAACCTATTCGAGTGTGCCAGTAACATTATCAAAAGAAACATCCTTCTCTTTATGAAAGCCGTTAGTGTTTCAAAATGTGTGTGTGTGTGTGTGTGTGTGTGTGTGTGTGTGTGTGTGTGTGTGTGTGTGTGTGTGTGAAATCTTATGGGACTTAACTGCTAAGGTCATCAGTCCCTAACCTTACACACTACGTAACCTAAATTATCCTAAGCACACACACACACACACACACACACACACACACACACACACACACACACACACATGCCCGAGGGAGGACTCGAACCTACTCCGGGACCAGCCGCATACTCCATGAGTGCAGCTCCCCAGACCGCGCGGCCGTTAGTGTTCCAGCACCTCGAACTTTCACAGAGAAATTGTCTTGTAGTGGAAAACTTGGGATAGAAATGTACAGTCTGAAACCATCTGTATGTCGAAGGTAACCCACGTCTAAACAACACGAACATGGGTTCGCGTTAGATATTTCAGATTAGTTACTCTCGGTTGGCTGAAATATCACAATTACGATGGCTCTCCAGCTCTCTAAGGGATACCTACTAACGAATTATGTACGGGTAGCTTGTAGCTTTGTCAGTCCTGACTGTACGTTAATGGATGTTGATAAGCAGTGGACACTCGGTGCACCTTTACCATATGACAGCTAGGCCTCACTGCAATGAAGTGTGTGTCACGAAATTGCTAGTAGGATAAATTGATTTAGACCGTGTTATGACAAGAAATTTTGCGCTGTATGTTCCCTATATGGTGTGACAGGTCGCCCAAATAGCTGCGGCGTGCAGCGAAACCTTTTATCTTATCGCTGTTGTCAGTGTGCCACTGCCGTGCGGGTGGTGCTGAGATACCATATAGCTCAAGCCGCGGTGTCTACACAGGAACAGTCTCGCTAGTCCAGAACAGATTTTTTGTGCGCGCACCAGATACTCAGTAGCTATCTGGGTCCTCCGCTGATTCCGTTATGATTAATCTTACCCCTTGAAAATCATAGTAACTCAGTCTCCAAAATATATTAATTATCTAGATTCCACTTACTACATAAACCAAGATACACGTGATTGAAACGACATTTATACCAAATATTAGATACATAACAAACCAAGAAAGTTAATGAAAGACCTCTCCATTTGCTGACATATACTTCATTTGAGTCCAATTCCAGTATACACCTTCACATCCACGCCATTTTCCATTGGATCTGAAAGTACCATTGTTAATGCGTAATTCAATTTGTACGCAGGGGAATTTCAAAAATTCTTATATAGACTTTCGGGACAAGTTCCTCACAGCAGAACAAAAAAAAAAAAAAATACAACTGTAATACATAGGCTCTAAAATGCATAACTTACGACTATGAGCAGTTCTTCATCTTCTATACTGTGAAATATATCTCTTCCACTGCAAGTTCTTCGCTTTTCATGTTTTTGGAGTATTTGCATGGACCGAAACAAGAAAAAATGTTCAGGAAACAAGAGTTCTAAAATACATCTTTACGAGCTATGAGCAGTTGCTCATCTTCGCTATTGTGAAACACTTCTCTTCTATTGAACAAGTACTCACAGATTTTCAGTTATGCAGTTTAGAGCCCATGTTTACTAAACTTTTTTTCTTGTTTTTGTCCATAGTACCTTTTCCTAAAGTTTGGAAAGCAAAGAGCTTGCAGCAGGTGTGTTTCACAGACTCGAAGGTGGAGGAGGAGATTAGTGTTTAATGTCCCATCGACAACGACGTCATTCGAGTCGGAGCACAAGGTCGGATTAGAGAAGGACGGAGAAGGAAAGCAGCCGTGCCCTTTCGAAGGAACTTCCCTTGCATTTGCCTTAAGCGGTGTAGGGAAATCACGGAAAATGTAAATCACGGTGACTGGATGCAGGTTTGAACCGTCCTCCTTCCGAATGCGAGCCCAGTATCGAAAATGAATAGGTGCTCATAGCTAATAAGTTCTGCATATTAAAGTACATGTTTAATGAACACTTTTTCATATATTGGTGTAAGAATGTGGTCCCCAAGTTTTGTAGAAGTAATTTTAAAACACCGTGTATAATTATTTTACATAATAGGAAATGGGGACAAATCTTGCACGTGTACAGTACACGTACAAAATAAATATACACTGAAGAGCCAAAGAAACTGTTACACCTTCCTAGTATCGTGTAGGGCCCCCGTGAGCACGCAGAAGTGCGGCAACACGACGTGGCTTGGATTTGATTAATGTCTGAATTAGTGCTGGAGGGAATCGCCTCCATGATTTCTGCAGGGCTGTCCATAAATCCTTAAGAGTACGAGAGGGTGGAGATCTCTTCTGAACAGCAAGTTGCAAGCCATCCCACATAAGCTGAATGATGATCATGTTGTGGAAGGTTCGTGGCCAGCGGAAGTGGTCAAACACAGAAGAGTGGTCCTGGAGCTACTCTGTAGCAATTCTGGACCTGTGGGGTGTCGCATTGTCCTGCTGGAATTGTCAAAGTCCGTCGGAATGCCCAATGGACATGAATGGATGCAGGTGATCAGACAGGATGCTTAGGTACAGGTCACCTGGCAGAGTCGTATGTAGATGTATCAGGGGCCCCCTATCACCCCAACTGTACACGCTCCACACCATTACAGAGCCTCCACCAGCTTGAACAGTCCCCTGCTCACATTCAGGGTCCATGGATTCATGAGGTTGTCTCCACACCCGTACAGTCCATCCGCTCGATACAATTTAAAACGAGATTCGTCCGAGCAGGCAACAAGTTTCCAGTCGTCAACAGTCCAATGTCAGTGGTAACGGTCCAAGACGAAGCGTAAAGCTTTGTGTCGTGCAGCCATCAAGGGGACACGGATGGCCTTCGGCTCCGAAAGCCCATATCGATGATGTTTAGTTGAATGGTTCGTACGCTGACACTAGCTGATTGCTCAGCATTAAAATCTGCAGTAATTTGCAGAAAGGTTGCACTTCTGTCACGCTGAACGATTCTCCTCAGTCGTCGTTGGTCCCTTTCTTGCAGCATCTTTCTCCGGCCGCGGCGATGTCAGAGATTTGATGTTTTACCGGATTCCTGGTATTCACGGTACAGTCGTGAAATAGACGGTCGTACGGAAAAAAATGCGCCACACACTTTTGTTTCACATAGGTGTTGCCGACTGCATCGCCGTATTCTGCCTGTCCACATATTTCTGTATTTGAATACGCATGTCTATACCAGTTTCTTTGTCGCCCCACGGGGTATCCACGCGGTCTGGTCGCCTTGCCACGGTTCGCGTCGCCTTGCCAAGGTTCGCGTGGCTCCCACCATTGGAGGATTGAGTCCTCCCTCGGGCATTTGGGTGTGTATTGTCCTTAGCGTAAGTTATTTTCAGTTAGTTTAAGTAGTGTGTAAGCGTACGGACCGATGACGTCAGCAGTTTGGTCCCATAGCAACTTACAACAAATATCCAACTTCTTTGGCGCTTCACTGTATATCTTCCATTGTGCAGTTGTGAAGCAATGTCACTATAGAAAAATGAAAGTCTTCTGGATTTAAAAGTTATATGCCCAATGATATGACGAGAAAAATGAGCGTGTCATAATTAAAAAAAATGCAGAATTCTATACATCGAATGTACTGGCTTGCTTTAGCTTAGAAAGTAGTTATATTCTGAGATAATCGAAATTAAAAATTTCAAGCTTTACCAATAAAAGACAAAGTCGGATTAGATTTCATAACAATCTGGGTTGCAATGGACGGTGTGTTGAGGTCGAGCGTAAAGTTACATCATGTAGCGTGAGCGGGCCAAACTTAGCACACAGTGTGGTGCAGAGAGTGCTAGCGTGTTTTGGGCGCAACGTGCATTGCATACAAGAACACGTTCACTAACATCTAGATGCAGCTACGAACAGTGGAATCTCTCTAATAGAAGATATCAGTAATGCGGCCTCATATGTCCAAGAATCCGGCGTATATATAATAGTCCTCACGTACATGACTATATATAGATGCTACTAGGTATTTTCTTGTAACGTGCCCACGCTGAGACCAAAACACACTAGAGCCCTTTACAGTTTCCCGTGTTTTAGATTTTGTCCGTTCACGCTAGGGGAGGTAACTTTATACTCGACCTGGATGCGTGGTGTGTTGAAACTATTTTACACTCCTGGAAATGGAAAAAAGAACACATTGACACCGGTGTGTCAGACCCACCATACTTGCTCCGGACACTGCGAGAGGGCTGTACAAGCAATGATCACACGCACGGCACAGCGGACACACCAGGAACCGCGGTGTTGGCCGTCGAATGGCGCTAGCTGCGCAGCATTTGTGCACCGCCGCCGTCAATGTCAGCCAGTTTGCCGTGGCATACGGAGCTCCATCGCAGTCTTTAACACTGGTAGCATGCCGCGACAGCGTGGACGTGAACCGTATGTGCAGTTGACGGACTTTGAGCGAGGGCGTATAGTGGGCATGCGGGAGGCCGGGTGGACGTACCGCCGAATTGTTCAACACGTGGGGCGTGAGGTCTCCACAGTACATCGATGTTGTCGCCAGTGGTCGGCGGAAGATGCACGTGCCCGTCGACCTGGGACCGGACCGCAGCGACGCACGGATGCACACCAAGACCGTAGGATCCTACGCAGTGCCGTAGGGGACCGCACCGCCACTTCCCAGCAAATTAGGGACACTGTTGCTCCTGGGGTATCGGCGAGGACCATTCGCAACCGTCTCCATGAAGCTGGGCTACGGTCCCGCACACCGTTAGGCCGTCTTCCGCTCACGCCCCAACATCGTGCAGCCCGCCTCCAGTGGAGTCGCGACAGGCGTGAATGGAGGGACGAATGGAGACGTGTCGTCTTCAGCGATGAGAGTCGCTTCTGCCTTGGTGCCAATGATGGTCGTATGCGTGTTTGGCGCCTTGCAGATGAGCGCCACAATCAGGACTGCATACGACCGAGGCACACAGGGCCAACACCCGGCATCATGGTGTGGGGAGCGATCTCCTACACTGGCCGTACACCTCTGGTGATCGTCGAGGGGACACTGAATAGTGCACGGTACATCCGTTCGAGCTCTGACTTCTCTTATTTTATTATGATGATCATTTCTCCCTACGTAGGTGGGTGTCAACAAAATAGTTACGCAATCGGAAGAGAAAGTTGGCGATTGAAATTTCGTAAATAGATCTCGCCCCAAAGGAAACCGCCTTTGTTTCAGTGACTGCCACCCCAACTCGCGTATCATATTAGTGACACTCTCACCCCTATTGGGCAATAACACGAAACGAGCTGCCCTTCTTTGCACTTTTTCGATGCACTCCGTCAATCCTACCTGATAAGGATCCCGTACCACGCAGCAATATTCCAGCAGACGACGGACAAGTGTAATGTAGTCTGTCTCTTTAGTGGGTTTGTCGTATCTTCTAAGTGTTCTGCAACAAAGCGTAGTCTTCGTTTCGCCTTCCCCACAATATTATCTATTTGGTCTTTCCAATTTAAGTTGCTCGTAATTGTAATTCATAGATATTTAGTCGAATTGACAGCCCTTATATTTGTGCGATTTATCGTATAACCAAATTTATCGGATTTCTTTTAGTACCCATGTGGATGACCTCCACTTTTCTTTGTTTAGTACTAATTACCACTTTTCACACCATACAGAAATTCTCTCTACATCATTTTGTAATTGGAATTGATCGTCTGATGATTTCTTCAAACAAGTGGCAATCGTGGCTCAATGACATGGGACATTGTCATCCTCAGAAATTCCGTCATTGTTTGGGGCATGAAGTCCATGAACGACTGCAGATGGTTCCATGTAGCCGAATATAACCATTTCCAGTCAATTATCAATTCAATTTGACCAGAGGATCGAGACAATTGCATGTAAACACACCCCACACCAACATGAAGCTACCGCCAGCTTGCACAATGCCGTGTTGACAACTTGGGTCTATGGCTTCGTGCGGTGTGCGCCATACTCGAACCCTCCCATCAGCTCTTACCAACAGAAATCGGGACTCGAGTCCAGGGGGGGGGGGGGGGGGGGGGGGGGCACTGCAGGCAATGTCGCGGTGTTACGCTAAGCGCAAATTGAGACGCGTATAGCAAGTGTGAAGTGACACGACAACGCAGGGAAACGCGTGGTTTACACATGGTTTACCCTGCCGGTTGGCGATGCGCTACGCTGACAGCATCGAAGCGCGTACCCTGTACCATTTCTTAACCGATTTTACAGAAATTGTTCGGTAACTTGGTTTTGCGTTACTTGCACCGTTGTGTGTCAGCTTTGTGGTGAAATGCTCATCATGTCACTAATGATCATACTCATTGTGATATACACATTTAAGTAATAAGCTACGTGAAATTCTAAAAGTTTGTAATGAAAAACAGGGGTCACTTTGATTTTGCGTTTGTTGCATGTTACATCATATGTTGCTGCATACGAAATTTAACCAACATACTGAATTTTTCTTTAGACTTTGCGGGAGGCCTCGAGAAAATGGATCGTATGTAACACTTCCGATTGCATGCCTGCGAGAATGAAACGATCACAACATACCTCATATTTCCTAAACCGCTCGAGAAAACGAAAGCAGATTTTGGCGAAAGATTGCAGACAAGGAGGAGAGTGTTTTTTCCAGTTCGTAAACACACGGAACTTTCTTGTCTATGGCAATATATCAGAAGTGCTACAGTCTATTTTTTTTCACTACAATAACTCTAATTTTTTAAGAGTCATTGATAGCTAGTGAAATTAGAACTTCCTAGTAAAAAAGTAAACATGAAATTTCTTCTGCGACTTGCCAAACTGACAATGTGTGATTCGCGAATAAAATAGTAGTTATTGAGAAAAGTAAAAAACTGATCCGTCGCACATCAGAACGGTCAGCGTATTGTCAGCAGCCGAGAATAATGCGCGCGACAGGAATGCCTTGTGAGGGGAAAAGTTCATTCAGTTAGAAAAGCATTGTCATGAATGTAGGTTTGGCTGTGTCAGCAATACATTTCAACGAATTAAATATATCAAATCAGTACACTCTTTCAGGATAATCGTCCTTTCGGAATAATATCGAGCACTTCTTCATTTGTGTTGCCTGTTGTATAGTCAGTTTATCAATGCTGATACTGTGCATGCATCCACTGAAATGCTTTTCCTCGTCACGACCAGCCAATTAAAATATTGCCATTCGTGAGAGTTTCTCGACTGTTTCTGGCTTGCAGTGGAAATGTGATGTCCACATGTACGAAGTATAACGGCTATTAGTTCACCTGTTTCCAAGTAATCATAGCGAAACTTATGTACTTTAGATCTTGTGCGTTTTTTACAAGAAGCCCATAGGGGTCATACCTACGGACATCACCCCTTTTTGTAACAGATCGTAGAGATACGCTAGCATAGTAGGCAGCAAGTAGATAACCTTGTTTTACTTTCCTGCATTGTTTGTTGATGACATTATTTTATAATATGAATCGTCTGTCCTTTCTTACAATCTGAAAACATGGTGGAAGCAGAAGATATAATCGCAGTCGCTAATGCCTCACCAGTTATGGAACTGTGCATTGTTCTTGACAAAAGAATGAACAAAACAAAACAAATCTCTACAGTTACAAGTGACTGCAAAGTACTAACGAAAAGACATGTGGTGCTTACACGGCGAATTCGAAACACTACTCAATGACAATAAAATTCAGTGTTCTGTAATGCTGTATTTTTCGGATGGCCAATACTTCCACTGTCCATATGCGTCATGCCGATGTGAGCATATGGCAGCACTTTTTTTCCGCTCCCCGCCTCAACCATCCCGTATTGCTAGCGGGCTACGCGGCGCGAAAAACTATGCCACAACCACAGCGTGTTGTGTCCCCATCGCGTCGCGTCCAATTTGCGCGGTCCCATTTGAACCTGTGAAGTTACAAAAATGCCTGCAGTCATGCACCTCGCCACACACTCTACACGCATCTGAATTTGCGCCTATCGTTAGAATAGCCACCCGCTGCCAAAGTCCATTAACGCCAAAGTTCGCCGCACTGTCCTAAGGGACATGTTCGTCATACGTCCCACACTGATTTCTGTAGTTATTTGACTCAGTGTCACTTGTTTGTTAGCACCGACATCTCTACGCAAACTCCGCTGCTCTCGGTCGTTAAGTGAAGACCGTGACGACTGCTTTGTCCGAGTGAGAGATAATGCCTGAGATTTGGTATTCTCGGCAAACTCTTAACACTGTGGATCTCGGAATATTGAATTCCCAAACGATTTCCGAAACATAATTTTCCGTGAGTCTAGCTCCAACCACCATTCCACATTCCAAAATCTGTTAATCCCGTTCGTGCAGCAATAGTCATGTACACCATTATGGCTGCATCTCCAGCTTGCATATTGTCGTGTCGACGACTTGGGTCCATTGCTTGTAGGGTCCTGCGCGACATCAGAACCCTACCACCAGCTCTTACCAACTGAAACAGGGATTCATCTGACCAGGCCAGTCGTTTAGGAGCAAAACGATACGGTCTCGAGCCCAGGAGAGGCGCTTCCTGCTGTTAGTAAAGGCACCCCTTTCGGTCGTCAGCTGCCACAGGCCATTAATGCCAACTCTCACTGCAGTGTCATAACGGATAAGTTCATCATACGTCCCACATTAATTTCTACGGTTTTCTGAAGCAGTATTGCTTGTCCATTGGCACAACAATTACGGGCATTGCGTAGTCCTTGGTGAGACGTAATGTTTGAACAGTGATATTCTCGGCCCACTGTTGACTCTTTGGATCTCAGGGTATTGAATTCCTTAACGGTTTCCGAAATGGAATGTCGCATGCGTCTAGCTCTAGCAGCCATTCCACGTTTAAAGTCAGTTAATTCCTTTTCTCATGACTTTTGTCATCTCAGGGTAAAACTGTAACACTTGGAATAATATAACTAAATTTATATTATTTAACGTTTAGTGCGTATATAGTGTATTAGGAAGGTTTTGGGGCTATACAAGTACACCTATGAAACATAGTACACATTTCCACGTAACAGTTGCAGGATCTCGACCAATGTGGGCACCGTGGAATGATAGGCCACAATCCTTCCGTTGTCGATCTGCGACACACGATAGTGTTTTCTTCCCCTTTTTCACGAGGCATAACGCGACCTTCTCACAATCAACCAACATTCAACTTTGTAGTGGAAGAGTAAAAACTCAACAGTACATAAATAACAATGTAGTAGACAGGAAAACTTTTAGTACAAAATAGAAATAGCATGCCTACATAACAGTCTCTATTAATAAACAAAACTGATAAAATAAAATTAGCACTAGACAAGGCTGCATCAGGAGGTATGAAACATGGAGAGTGATACAAAACCAATTAAAATAAGAGACAGTTATCAATGTAAATACAGAATACATAAGGAACTTAAGCAATATCAATAAGATAAACAGAAATAAATAAATGCAGGAAAATGGAGGTATTTGAGGGAACCTACAGTTTGAGAGTGTGGTGGTACTGCAGTTTAACATTAACATTATAATCAAAGCAGTGGCTGTGTAACAGTTCTCATTAAATAAATGAGCAAAGTAAAATATCAACAGTATTTGATGAGACAACTACAAGGGGTGTTAAACATGGACAGTAATACAAGTACCAGTTAAAAGAATGCCTTAACTATTGAAACTACAGTCTATGTGGAATACAAAGACAACTTCAACAAAACAAAACAACTTAATGAATACAGGAAAATGGGAATATGTAGTACGAGAGAGTGTGGGAAGTAATGAACAACAAAGATGATTATATGAAGTTTAGGTAAGGGGAAGTGTTAAGGTGTGTCTGGTCATTTAGGATGAGATCTGGACTGTGTGCAAGATGTTTGTTAATTTCCAGGCTTCTAGCAGGTTGAATTTATGGCCTTTGTTTGCTAAGTGAAGTACATGGGACACTGGCTGGTAGTTGTGTCCCTCACACAGTACATGCTCAGCAAATGCGGAGTCTGAATTCTGCAACCTCCAGCTGCGTTCATGTTCAGCCAGCTTAGTTGATATGTCTCTGCCTGACTGACCAATGTAAAATTTTGTCACAATCAGAACAGGTGATTTTGTATAACCCACTGTTGGTTAATCACTGTATCTTGTCTTTGCTATTAAAAAGACACTGGGATGTCGTGTTCCTGACATGGTAGGAAAGCCTATACTAGCAGGATTTCAGTGCTTTGGGTACAATCTGTGATGCCTGACCTAGAAATGGTAGTGTACACCATTTCATGCAGACAGTGGATGCGGAAGCAGGTGGGGTATAGAGGAGGGGTATAATTTTCCGCTTTTGTTTCCTGTTCAAGATGTGGTCAATAAGAACTGGATTGTAGCCATTGGTTGTGGCAATAAATTTTATTGTATCTAACTCAGCTTTAAAATCATCTCTGGACATGGGGATAGATATGAGACGGTGTACCATTGAGTGGAAAGTTGCATGTTTCTGAGCTATGGGGTGTTGTGAGCAAGAAGGTATTACTGTGTCTGTAGTTGTTGTTTCTACGTAAATTTTGAAACCATGTGTGTGTGTGTACTGATGTCAATGGTGAGATCTAAGAAGTTTATAGATTTGTTGCCAATCCCCATAGTGAACTGGGCATTTTTATGTTGACTGTTTAGGCTTTTCAAGAATGTGTTGAGTTGTTTTGTAGTACCAGTCCACATACACAGGACATCATCTATCTAAACCAGTATTTGATGTTTGCACTCAAAGATTCTGTTTTTAGAAAATTTTGTTCAAAATGGTCCATAAATATTCCAGCCAACAGTGGACTTAGAGGGAAACCCATAGCTAAGCCATATAAATGTTTATAAAGAGTCCCTTGGAGCTCTAAATAGTTTTGTGCGAGGCATGTCTGTGTGGCCAGTCTCAAGTTATTCAATTCTACAGGACTGACATTAGACTTGTGCATCAGCTTTGTCAGGATATCAATGCATTCTACTAATGGTATGTTCTAAAACAAACTGCTGACATCAAAGGATACTAATTTATCACTGTGTGAGACAGATATACTTTTTAACTTGTTTACTAGGTCCACAGAGTTTGAAATACCATGTTTTGGATTGAATTTAGTCTTGCTCTTAATTAGGAGATCCAGTTTACTGGATAGTTTGTAAGATGGAGCAGGAACGAATAGGAACATCTTGTATATGCAGTTTAGGAAGCCCGTACATTCTAGGAGGCACTGGGTTTCATATTAGTTAAAAGTTTTGCTTCAAATTCAGAGAGTATGCTATTGCGTGAATTGATTGCATATTTAACATCCTCTTTCAACAATTTAGTAGGGTCTTTAGGAAGCACTTGGAAGCCTGTGGTATTCAGGAAATCATTAACTTTATCCACATAATCACATTTGTTCAAAAGCACAATACTGTTGCCTTTAGCAGATTTTGTAGCAATGATACCTTGGTGTTGTAATTTCTGTTTTAAGGACTCGGTTTCGTTCTTTAGTGCATTGACGAGTATATATTTTGCAGTGGTGTCTTTCGTTAGGGCATATTCAATATCAACTTTCATAACATCCAGTTGTTTTTCTGATGGAGGGTGGGGAGGAGCATATTTAAATCCTTTCTGAAGCACTTTTTGTTAGTTTGGAGACAGAACCAAGTTCGATAAGTTAATTACGAGTTGCGAAAAATTTTGTTTGCAGTTTGAAGTTAAAGGTACACTCACCTTCCTAATCATAGATAATTTCAAGTCCTGCCGCAAGAATACGTCGTGAATAAGATCGCTTACACTTTGACGTATTTCTCAATCGAAAACGTCGAAATCACAGGGGTGTAACTTAGATGTGATTGCCATATGTGCCATATTTAAATATGCACAGCCGACCAGTTCCAATCATTCCACCAGCCAGGGGGTACACAGCTCGTGTTGTCTGTAGTTCAATCATATCTAAACGGTCAACACCGCTGATCGATCGCGTCCGCATTGTTACCTTGTGCCAGGAAGGTTTCTCAACAAGGGAACTGTCCAGGAGTCTCGGAATGAACCAAAGCGATGTTGTTCGGACATGGAGGAGATAAAGAGAGACAGGAACTGTCGATGACATGCCTCGCTCACCCCTCCCAAGGGCTATTACTGCAGTAGATGACCGCTACCTACGGATAATGGCTCGGAGGAACACTGACAACAACACCACCATGTTGAATAAAGCTTTTCGTGCAGCCACAGGGCGTCGTGTTACGACTCACACTGTGCATAATAGGTTGCATAATGCGCAACTTCGCTCCCGACGTCCGTGGCGAGATTCATTTTTGCAACCACGAAACCATGAAGCGCGATACAGATGGATCCAAAAACATGCTGAATAGACCGCTCAGGATTGGCAGTGAGTGACGCATATATCTTCAACCAGACCCGGTCAGGGTGAACGCCTTAGACACACTGTCCAGCGAGTGCAGCAAGGTGGAGTTTCCCTGCTGTTTTCGGGTTGCATTATGTGGGGCCGACGTACGCCGCTGGTGGTCATGGAAGGCGCCGTAACGGCTCTACGATACGTGAACGCCATCCTCTGACCAACAGTGCAACCATATCGGCAGCATATTGGAGAGGCATTCGTCTTCATGGGCGACAATTCGCATCCCCGTCGTGCACATCTTGTGAATGACTTCCTTCAGAATAAAGACATCACTCGACTAGAGTGGCCAACATGTTCTCCAGACATGAACCCTATCGAACACGCCTGGGATAGATTGAAACAGCTGTTTATGGACGACGTGATCCACCACTCTGAGTGAACTACGCCGAATCGCTGTTGAGGAGTGGGGCAATCTGGACCAACAGTGCCTTGATGAACTTGTGGATGGTATGCCATGACGAATACAGGCATGCATTACTGCAAGAGGACGTGCTACTGGGTATTAGAGGTACCGGTGAGTACAGCAATCTGGACCACAACACTATATGACGGTACAACATACAGTGTTTGGTTTTCATGAGCTAGCAAAAGGGCGGAAATGATGTTTACGTTGATTTCTACTCCAGTTTTCTGTACATGTTCCGTAACTCGCGGAACCGAGGTGATGCAAAACTTTTTTCAATGTATGTATATTAAATCAAAGCACACAAGAGAAACTGTATCATGACCACCACACATGTAGTCATTGCCATATGTGAAAAAAGCTGGAGCAATCAAAACAAAACATTTGGTTCACTTTAAAATTATACTTGTAACATAAAACACAATCTACAGCAGTTTTAGATTTGACAAAGGGGAAAATATCAGACAAGATTCGACTGAAAACATACAGATTAACGCACAAAAACCATATATAGAACTTCATAAAAGCGTTGTAAGGAACGAATGACAGCAGCAAGGAACCTAAATGGTGCAGGCTATTCGCTAGCCAAGTATAAATGCACAACAGCATACGTAAATACGATGTCTGGAACAGACTAACTCTGAGGAAGAAAAGTAACGACCTGATCAAAAATCAGCTGTAAATATAAAAAGCTTTACATAATGGTTAATTCTGGAATCACGAGTGCCATATACACTATTTTGTCAGGACGTATTAAACTCAACTCTTAATGCTACGACAATCTTCATGTACCTCAACCTCATTCAATAAAAATATCCTGGGTAAAATCAGTTAATCTATGTCACGGCCAACATACCTGCAACAGTGCATAGATAGTGTGGTACCAGTATACCTAGATATCTACGTTTTATCAGTTTTCGGGAGCAAAGTACGGAACACTTTCTGGTATCCTTTGAATTCTTACCATACGCAGCACATATAAATGACCAGTCATATGTACAACAGCACATTCTCCAAGAACAGTGTAGATAACAATTAAGTGTAACAGAATTTGGGAAGTTACAGTCAAAATCATACGTTATGTGCACTTGTGAAAACGGTACAACAAGGATACAACCGCAAAAACGCCATTTACATCATATATGGTGATGTAATGCATATAGAACAATAAGGAAAAAGAAACCACACGGAAAGTATTATGGCGTAACAAAAAGGTGTACGATGAGAGTAAACCAGTAATAGAAACATGAAGCATCAGAATGGTCACAATCCGCCATCGTAAGAAATGGTCAAACCTATCCCGAAAGGAAAAAAAAAGCTAATGTTGGGGAATAACATACGCACACCACAGAACAAGTAGTGTGATAAAATTTGACGATCTGTTACAAACATTATCTGCAGAATGATAGACAAAAATCGAAACCTGGACACTCTACTAGTTGACTCAGAGTTGGTAATAAACATGCTAGCTACAAACACTGTTGAACGTGACTTAACATTCACCAGGTAACAACGAATAGAATTTCTAAGAAAGACCGATTAAATCTGTCGTTAAATAAAACCAAAACTCTTCCACAGAACGCTCTATAATCCCAAAGTATGAATATCAGCTGATACTCGAAGCTGCTACTAACGTGGCAAGTGATACATGAAGGTATCCAGAGCTGCAAAGTGAAATCACAGTGAGGTAAAACAGGTAGTAGGATAGCATAGGTAAGGGAGGGAATGGTGGTAGGTAACAAGGCAAAGAACAATGGTTACTGAAATGTAACTGCAGCTGTATGTCAATTTAACCAGTCGTACTAATACAAGAGAAATGTACCATTGAAACACATACAGCGCTAAGTTTGAATTCTATAGGCTAATGCATATGTCAAAACATAAGTAGGGACGTTGAAAAAAAAAAAAAGCAATCATGAGTGCTTCAACAAGCCCATCTCCATACTATAAAAATGTAACAGCCAAAGCCAATGAAGAAGATCAGTGATGAAAAATATATTTAAAAGTATTAAAAGCGTAAAACATATGGACATACATTTACATAGTTTAAAGCATAGGCGTCTGAAAATGATGAAGTAACGCAACACCAATAAAAAGGACGTAAAATAGCTTAATTTTACAGAGGCTTTAAAGTATACCATATTTCCATTTTTTAATTTGATATTGTTACCGATACAGAATTTTATATGTTTACTTTATAGTTTCTCCGCCATGCTTTTATGACACTTTCTTTCCCCCCTTCCACAGTCGAGCAGCCTCTCAATCTCCTTTTTTGTTCCATGACATTTCTTTGGACATTGTAGTTTGTTCGATTATTTTCTCCGTATTGTTGGATGCAAAGAGCTGCTCACACTTGATGTGCCTGTCTTCTTCAATTACGGTGAGAACCAGGACTAATGCTGGTGTGTTGCGATATCGGTAGTCTGTTAATGGCCAGATGTTTTCGTGTTTTTCTCTTCTTCATGGAGATAGCGTTTGACTAGTTTTTATTGAAGTTCCGTGCGTCATCGTTTTCTAATCACCTGGGTTCCATGTTTTTAGCATTCATATAGGCTTCTTGTATGAGCTGTATATTTGGTTTATTTTTATGTGCGTCGTTATAAGGTATCACAACAGCTGCTTTATTCCTCGCTAGCGACCCACCTCTTTTAGTTACATTTTCTGGCTGTATTTTTGGGATGAAGTACCCATTCTCATTGTGGTTCTTTTTCAGTATGAATTCAATAGTATATTCTTACTTGTTACAGTGAATTGGTTGTATGTGATTTCTCTCTTGCTTTTTCTGTAAGGTAGTGAGTCCTTTTATTCTTTACTCGATCCAGTAATATTACATAGTATAGTTCAGTGTGGATTTTTTTATCGTATTCAAATGCTATGCCTTTAATGGTGCCATTGGCACAAAATTTCACCTACGATTATTGATATTGAGTTTACTTTATCATTTTTAGACGGCTATGCTTTAAACTATGTAAATGTATTTTCACGTGTTATACTTTTAAATAATTTTAAAAATAATTTGGATCAGTATCCTTCTTCCTCGGTTTCGGTTGTTTCGTTTTTATATTATGGATATGGGCTCGTTGTAGTTCCCATAGTTTCTTTGTTCCACATACCTACTTTTATTTTGATACATAAAGACATCAAAAAAAGTTTTGCATCATCTCGGTTCCGAGAGTACCGGAACGTGTACAGAAAACTGGAATAGACATCAACTTGAACATCGTTTCCGCCTTTTTAATGCTTATAAAAACCACAAATTGCATGTGGCACCACCCTACAACGAAACATTCAGAGGTGGTGGTCCAGATTGTTGTGCAAACGCGTACCCCTAATACCCAGTAACACGACCTCTTGCGTTGATGCATGCCTGTATTCGTCCTGGCATAAAATCCATAAGTTCATCAACGCACTGTTGGTCCAGATTATCCCACTCCTCAACAGCGATTCGGCGTAGATCACTCAGAGTAGTTGGTGGATCACTTCGTCCATAAACAGCCCTTTTCAACCTATCCCAGGCGTGTTCTATAGGATTCATGTCTGGAGAACATGCTTGCCACTCTAGTCGAGTGATGTCTTTATCTTGAAGGAAGTAATTGTCAAGATGTGCACGACGGGGGTGCGAATTGTCGTCCATGAAGACGAATGCCTCTCCAATATGCTGCCGATATTGTTGCACTATCGGTCGGAGGATGGCATTCACGTATCGTAAAGCCGTTATGAAGCCTTCCATGACCACCAGCGGCGTACGTCGGCCCCACATAATGCAACCCGAAAACAGCAGGGAAACTCCACCTTGCTGCACTCGCTGGACAGTGTGTCTAAGGCGTTCACCCTGACCGGGTCTGGTTGAAGGTATATGCGCCACTCATCGGTGAAGAGAACATGATGCCAATCCTGAGCGGTCTAGTAGGCATGTTTTTTGGGCCCATCTGTATCGCGCTACATGGTGTCGTGGTTGCAAAGATGGACCTCGCCACGGACGTCGGGAATGAAGTTGCGCATTATGCAACCTATTGTGCACAGTTTGAGTCGTAACACTGCGCCCTGTGGGTGCACGAAAAGCTTTATTCAACATGGTGGCGTTGCTGTTGGTGTTCCTCCGAGCCATTATCCGTAGATAGCGGTCATCCACTGCAGTAATGGCCCTTGGGCGGGCTGAGCGAGGCATGTCATCGACAGTTCCTGTCTCTCTGTGTCTTCTCCATATCCGAACAACATCGCTTTGGTTCACACCGACACGCCTGCACGCTTCACTTGTTGAGAACCCTTCCTGGCACAAGGTAAAATACGGACGCAATCGAACCGCGGTATTGACCGTCTAGGCATGGTTGAGCTACAGACAACGCGAGCCGTGTACCTCCTTCCTGGTGGAATGACTGGAACTGTTCGTCTGTCGGACCCCTCCGTCTAATACGCGCTGTTCATGCATGGTTGTTTACGTCTTTGGGCGAGTTTAGTGACATCTCTGAACAGTCAAAGGCACTGTGCCTGTGATACGATATCCACACTTAACATCTATATTCAGAAGTTCTGGTAACCGAAGTGATTCAAAACTTTTTTTTATGTGTGTACATTAGCCAGCGTAACTTACTCGTAGCGCCTTACCTGTATCAGTGGTACATTTCCCTTGTATCAGTATAACTGGTTAAATTGACATACAGCTCTAATTACGTTTCAGTAACCTTGGTTGTTTGACGTGTTACCTATCATTATTACCGTTCCTGCCTATACTATCCTGCCGCCTGCTTTATCTTATTGCAGTTTAACCTTATATGTCTGGATATCTTTACATATGAGCTGATAAGGTTGTAACAGCTGAGACTATCAATTGGTATTTATTCTTTGGGATAATAGGCCGCTCTGTCAAAGCTATTTTGATTTTATTTAACAACAGCTTTATTCGGTCTTTTACTCGAAGTTCTTTTCGTAGTTACCTGGCGAATGTTAAGTCACTTTCACCAGTGTTTTTAGTTCAGTACAGGGCTAACTTGTTACCAACTCGTACTCTCAATTGGTTGAGTGTGCTGGTTTCGATTTTTGTCTAGCATTCTGTGGATATTGTTTATAAGAGAGAGTCATATTTTATCACACTGTATGTTCTATGGTTTGCATAAGTAATTCCTCAACAATAGCTTCTCTTTCCTTTCGAGACAGGTTTGTCCATTTCCGAGGATTAGGGATTGAAACTTTCTCAGTTTAGTTGTGGCCACTCTTATGCAACGCTTTTTGTTACCGGTTTACTTTCTTCGTACATATTTTTGATATGCCATGAGGCTTTACGTGTTGGTTTCATACGATTCCAGAGCCAAACTGCGTTCCTTTTTCCTTGTGGTTTTCTATAAGTAACTTTCCATATACTGTTGCATTTTATTGTTTTCTACACTTTTCCTGGAAACTGTGCTGTTGTACATATGACTGACCATTTATATGTGCCGTTTATGGTAAGAATTCAAGTGGGCGCAAATAATGTTCTATACTTTGGTTCCCAGTACTGATACAACGTAGCTATGAAATGCTAGGTATTTTGATACTACACTGTCTATGTACTGGTGCAGGTATGTTGGCCGTGACATTGATTAACTGATTTCACCCAGGATATTTTTATTGAATGAGGCTGAGGTACATGAAGAATGTCTTTGGACATTTACATTTAGTTTTCTTACCATTACGAGTATACGCCACTCGTGATTCCAGCATTAACAGTTACGTAAAGGTTTTCATATTTACCACTGATTTTTGATCAGGTCGTTACTTTTCTTCCTCGGAGGTCATCTGTCCCAGACATAGTATTTACGTATGTTGTTGTGCATTTATATTTGACTAGCGACTAGCCTGAACCATTTAGGTTTCTTGCTGCTTTCTTTCATTCCTTGCATTATGACGTTCTACCTGTATTTTTTGTACATTTTTGTGCATATGTTTTCAGTGGGTCGTGTCTGACACTTTGGCATTTCGATAAATCTAAGATTGCTGTAGAGTGTGTTGTATATTTTAAAGTGCGCCAAATGTCATCTTTTGAATTTTCCACCTTAAACACATATGGTAATAACTACATATATGGTGGTTGTGATATAATTTCGATTGCGTTCTTTTAGGTTCAAATATTTTCACCCATCTTATGGTTGTAGTTACGGTTATGTTAAAAATTGTGTATTCGTCATACACACCCATAGTGTAACTGTTGTTGTTCCATTTATATTTTTAGTGCTTTTGTGATATACTGATTTTATATTAATTTAGTTATTACACTTAAACATGGTAGCTACTTAAATTGTTCTTTGGTATACGGGACATGAAGATGGCATAAGTGTTGCACCGAAACTACTAGTTAGAAATAAATTTCTTTGATGATCTGGCTGTGTTGTTGCGTGTTCTTTACTTATACAAAAGGAAGTCCACGATGTATTCAACTTCTGTGGAAGATAATGGCGAAGGGTAGTATAGATTTGACAAGTCCTAGACCTCCTGTCAGCGATATACAAAAATATCAGCCACCTGTAAAAGAACCTTTAACTGGAACTTCGAGTCACTTGACACAATAGCACTTCTTTTTACACACGAAGTGTTGCGACATGCGAAAGCAGCGTCATAATGGAACGAGCCAATTGTGACGCGAATATCCGACGGATGCTCGAGGAAGAAACGTACTAAAAACTGTCTCTGGACCCAACATCCAGAATAGCGAGGAAGACTTCGGACCTTCTCAAACGGTCGTCACTGGGAGAGATTGGTATTAAAAACCCCGTCACTCAGGCACAAAGACCACACACGTTCTGCGGCCTGCAAAAGTTACGTAAGAAAGATACACCTTTTTTTAGGTCTATAGTGAGCACCATCGCCGATCTATAGACTTTCAAAGCATTTGGGCAACCTCTTGTCGACGTATGGGTTGGACATTGTGCACACCATATACAGCACACGGCGGACTTCATCGATCGAATTAAGCGTCTACGCCTTGGTGTAAGGGATATCATAGTTATTTTTTATGTGGTTTCTCTGTTGATGTGTGTGCCCATCACAGACTCTGTAGAATTGCTGTCCTGGCTCTTTGAAGACACCATCGTGGACTTATTTAAACATAGCCTGACGTCATTATATTTTTTACATGGTAGAGAATATTTCAACCAGATGGACGGCGTCGCGATGGGGAACCCACTGGCTCCAGTTCCAGCAAACTTCTTTATGGAGCATTTTGAGGAGATCTCCTTGGTCACGGTTTCTGAAAAAGCCTAGTTGTTTTTATCGCTACGTGAACGATATCTCCGTCATATTGCCTCATTGACATGAAAAGCTCAAAGAGATCCTGGAAACACATCAACAACATCCTTAACCACATAATGTTCACAATGAAAGTAGAGAAGGACGGTTCATAGCCGCTCCTGGACGTCCTTGACCACCGAAAACTCAGTGGGTGTCTCGGTCACAGCGTTTACCACAAGCCCACCCAACGAATCGATATCTGTGAACCACCAGCTACCACCACCAAGCACGGAAACTGACTGTACTGAGGACCTTAGTGCATCGAGATGAAACCGTCTCAGACGCCGAAAACTTGCGGAGAGAACTGAAAGACTCGCGTGAAGTTTTCAAGGAAAACGGTTACAATGAGAGACAAGAGGCAGCCACGGTTTTAATGTAAATATTTTTTTTCATTATCTGGTGATTGCCGAAAACGTGCGACGATGTGTCCAGCTACCTGCGCTAGACGGGCTGCCTAACTACAGCCGATGTGTGCTGTGATCGACAGCGGGTGGCGCTCGTGGCTACACTGGTGGGCATTTTAAAGTGTGACGTCAGCGGGCCTAGCACGTGTTCTGCTCGCTTCTATCTCAGTAGCCGCGCCGCACCACGTGTTTTAATATTAGCGTCTGCCACTGCCATTAACAGTTTGCTTGCGTCACGAACAAGAGATAGACCTCCACGGCCTACACTGTTTCCTGCATGTGAAATTTACATTCGGATTCATTCTTCGATTTAGAAAAGGTAGAAAAACAAACACTGTGTTCCACTGATCCGTCATGTCGAACGAGCAAAAATAAAGTAAAATTGTTGAACTGGCTACCATAAACAGTTTCTGAATGCAATGTGAATTCAAGGATGTATGTTCTGTCTGTGCAACAAAATGAAAGACGATGGCTACTGAGCTCTTGGCTTACCTTATATTTCAGAATAATGTAATAGAACCAGTTGCTACTTCAAAAATTCCGTACAAACAACAGGCGTCCACATACGGAAGACTTACGCCTGTATTCGGTCACCGGCACCGGAAATAACCTGTCGCACGTTTCCATATAACACGGTAGTGCCCAGTCATGTGTTCGGCTTCCGTTTATCTCTAGGTGGACTGCTCGCTATCCTTGACGATATCCATAGCTTACGCCGCTCTACTAGAAGACGATACTTTCGGCTCGTTCGTCACACCCTCTCAACCGCTGCGAAGTCTTTTATCATCTCTAGAATCATTTTATATTGTTAATGGCGCAGTTCTCTTTGTATTGTAGGCTTCGTCGTTTGATTTGCTGTTCTTTGGCAGTTTTTAAACTTCAATTCTTCCGTTTGATGATGGCGACACCACGGGCGAATGAAATATTTTGCCTTTTGGACACTGACAACCGGAAGTGCACCTGAGGATTATTTCGTTAATGTTGTGTTGTTTGTTGCTTGGTCCTTCTGTTATGAAAAACGTAGTATCTCTTTGCTCGGTCATAGCGTGAAAGTAGACTCCGCTCAAGCTGAAAAGCACGCGAAACTCCCATTTCAGTCTAGAACCGCGGGACCACTACGGTCGCAGGTTCGAATCCTGCCTCGGGCATGGATGTGTGTGATGTCCTTAGGTTAGTTAGGTTTAAGTAGTTCTAAGTTCTAGGGGAATGATGACCTCAGATGTTAAGTCCCATAGTGCTCAGAGCCATTTGAACCATTTGAAACTCCCATGAAGAGAAGCGGCCTATGATCTACCGTCAGAACAGAACGATGCATAAGTAAAAGGCTTACAATGAAAAACTGAAGTTAGAGCATAGTGACACCACGTCAGTGACTTTTCACATCAGAAACAAAATGAAAAATCTCGCAGAACGTTTTGCCAGAGAGCAAACATTAAGACCGTTGGAAGAAAAACCGCCGCGATACATTGAGAAAGTGAGGAGGGATTCAGAAAAATGCCGTTCTTGTGACACTCAACTATCTCTTTATTCTCACAACGTAATGAGTGCTATCGAAAGGAGACGTCAAATTGATTCCATATTTTTTAGATTTCCTGAAGTCTTTTGATACCTCTAATGAAACAGTGCCTACGGAGTATCGTCTCAGTTGTAAAACTGGATTCGGATTCCCTGTCAGTAAGGCACAGTTCGAATTTACTGACGGAAACTCATCGTGTAAAACAAAAGTACCTGGAAGTGTTATGGGCCGTCTGCTGTTCCTGATATAAAGAAACTATTTAGGAGACAACCTTGGCAGCCCTCTTAGAGTTTTTGCATTTACCGTCTTACAAAGTCATCAGATGATCAACGCAGGTTGCAAGATGATTTAAACAAAATATCTACATGGTGCGAAAAGTGACAACTGACTCTAAATAATCAAGAGTTTGAAGTCAACTACATGAGCACTAAAAGAAATCAGCTAAATTTCGGTTACAGGGTAAAACACACAAATCAAAAGACTGTAAATTCAACTAAATACTTAGGTATTACTTTTAAGAATAACGTAAGTTGGATGGATCACATAGAAAATGTTGTCGTAAAGCAAACTAAAGACTGCGATTTATTGGCAAAACACACTTGGCAGAACACGGAAGCTCGTTTTGTATTATCGTGAAACAGGGAGAGAGGTGCCACGGATATGATACCCGAATTAGGGTGTCAATCGTTAAAGCAAAGGTGATATTCATTGCTGCAGGATCTTTTCATGAAATTTCAATCACCAGCATTCTGCTCAGAGTATGGAAATATTTTTTTGGCTCTCATCTACATAGAAAGAAATTATCAGCATAATAAAATAAGAGAAATAAGAGTACGAATGGAAACATTTAATAACTTGTTTTTCCCACGCGCTCTTCGAGAGTGTAACGGTAGATAAATAGTTTTAGGTGGTTCGATGAACCCTCTGTTAGGGACTTAATTGTGAACTGCAGAGTAATCATATAGAGGTACAACTTGATGTAAATGAAGTCAGTGGAAATAGCAAGAACCGTAAAATATGTAGTAGAATGCGCCTAGAGATACCTAACGTGGGACAGTCATATAAAACAAGTTGTAGAAAAAGCAAATGACGTATTTTGATTCCCTGAAGGCATGGAAAGCAAATTTAGTTAACTCACCACATATTTTTCAGCATTCTTTGCCAATCTTGTACTCTTTCCACATAGAATTAATAGAGGAGACAGAGAAGATCGAAGGAAGAGAAACACACTCAGTCTCCGGTTAGGTTAGTAAACGGGGAAGCGTCGCTGAAATTCTCGTCCAACTTCAGTGCTAGACTTTACCGCAGAGACGTGATAATTCTGAGAGCGTGCGTTTCAGGAAGAGTAATGCAACGTGTTACTTCCTTCAGCACACATTTCCTTAACTGACCTTGACAGTGCAGTCAGATACACTGGTGCTCATGTTCAGGCTCGCCGACATTCGTTCTTCCCACGCACCATTTGCAGCGGCGCAGTACAGATGTAAATGACAGCATTCACAATGCCACGTCAAATATTATTTGAAAAATTCCAGAAAGCTTTCCTCATTTAAGGCTGCTAAGTAATATTCCCTATACCATTGTTGTATGTCGTATACATGTAGGAATGAAGACTACATCATGTTATTTACAGCTAACATGCAACTATAGAATCCGTCTTGGCTGCTCCCACATACAGAAAGCGAAGGATTTCCTCAATACTAATAAAGTGGCCTATACTAAGTATTTCCATGAAGATAGAACAGACTTGTAAATTCTTGCAGTAATCACAAAAAAGCAAAATAGAAAGAAAAATCTTTTTGCGGAAGTATCCCATTCTTACTTTTCTACTTCCGTCTTTTTCCTCCGAAGCTCGTCTCTTTGTCGTGAAAACATCGTTGTCTCATTCAGTCAACACTGATTTGATAAAAAAAGCAAAAAAAATCCAGTTTTACTCCACAAGCTATCTTACCGCGTGTAGCAAAAGGTACAGCACGACCCACTTCTCCCTCCCCTATCCTTTTTCATTCGCCATTGATATATCGTTACGCTTCTGTATACAGAAGCTCCAGTTTCTCTGCACTTGCTGTCGCTGTCACTCCTGAAATATGTGTTGCCCAAAATAACGATTTACGCCTGGCAAGTGAACTTCAGGAATACCAGCAGTATCCTCACCGTGATGGACACAGCGCCTCTCTCGTTACGTTTGCCACCGGACATAGAGCACCCCCTGCGGGTTCGGGTGTTAGAATAGGCCCGCCGAATTCCTGCCTGTCGTAAGAGGCGACTAAAAGGAGTCTCAAACTTTTCGGCCTTATATGATGGTCCCCTGTTGGGTTTGACCTCCATCTCTCAAAATTTTCCGGAGAGCGAGCCGATTGGGGAAGGGCGCCTTACTTGGTACATTGTGTCCATCTTGCGATCAGAACTTCGGCAGCTTAAACACCGTTGAACTGCAGTCCTGTCCGCTCTCCATCTCTTGGGCATGACTCTGTTTCTGCGTGCAGATTACACCTTCCACTGTGCAGTGCCTCTTTCTGTACCGACGGCGACCATGGAGCACATGTTACCTAACATCCAGCACGGTAGCCAGTCCGTTGTGGTGGGGCCGCCATGTACCCTGTTGGTTGTAGCCCCCTGACAACACAGGGATCGCTCTACTGATGCCTGCGCCGTTAACTCCCCACGTATGCCAAGGAGTAGATGCCTATTCTCCTGGGGTATCGGGACTCCCGGCAACGGCCATCCTGCCAGGTGGCTCTTGCCGTGGCTGGGTGGCGCCCGTGGGGAGGGCCCTTGGTCGGAGTAGGTGGCAGCAGTGCGGATGACCCGCAATGAAGCGTGGTACATCGTCCCTCGCTGGCGTCCAGCCGCCAGCAGTCTCTAAGCGTTCTCGGGCTCAGTTTAACGCTCAGAAGTACGATCTGAAAACGTTCCCCTCCCTGGCCACACCGTGGGAGGAACGTAAGTCTGTGGATGGCAGTAGCAGTTATTCGCCCCGCTTCTTAGTTTGTACGAGGGCTGATGGGGAGTCTTTTCTCTCCACAAAGCATCAGTTCCTTCGTCGAGCATTTAGAGGACAAGTTTGGGGAGGTGGAGGGCTTGTCAAAAATGCGCTCTGGGTCAGTCCTGATACAAACGGCATCCTCTGCCCAGTCACGACGGTTACTCGCTTGTGACAAGTTGGGGGACGTTGCCGTTACAATCACACACCATAAGAGTTTAAATATGGTCCAGGGAGTTATTTACCATAGGGATCTTCTTTTGTAGTCTGATTAAGAGCTGCGCGCCAATTTAGAGCGCCGAGGTGTACATTTCGTCCGGCGCGTTCATCGGGGTCCGAAGGAAAATTAGATTGCTACCGGTGCCTTCATCTTGGCCTTCGAAGGGGATACATTACCGAAAAAGGTCAAGGTGATGGTCTACCGATGTAACGTTAAGCCCTATATCCCTCCCCCGATGCGGTGCTTTAAGTGCTGGAAGTTCGGCCATATGTCTTCTCGCTGCACTTCCAGCCTCACATGTCGAGATTGCGGACGCCCATCTCATCCCAATACTCCATGTGCCCCGCCTCCCATCTGTGTCAACTGTGGGGAGCACCATTCACCTTGCTCGCCAGACTGCCGAATTTTCCAGAAAGAGCGTAAAATCATGGAATACAAGACCCTGGACCGACTAACCTATACTGAGACCAAAAGGAAATACGACCGACTCCATCCTGTGAGAATGACATCTTCCTACGCTGCTGCTACAACACCTGTGCTAGCCCCGTCTGTTTCTCCAATTGTGGCCGGATCGACGAGTAGTACAACTCCTCCTGCGCCCTCGCCAGTGGGGGGCTCTACCCACTGGGTTGCTCCTGCGCCACCTACCTCAGGAGCAACACCATCCCACCCATCGGGGACGTCCGTCCCCACTTCTAAGCCGGAGAAGAGTCCAACTTCTTCGGCTTCTCACGCTCGCAAGGGGTCCCTTGGGTCCCTCGCTTCCCAGGTTTCCGCCAGCCAGAAGGCTGACGACCGACAGTGGCGTAAGTGCCCGCAATCAGCTGGTCGTAGGGCTTCACGATCCTCCTCCGTCTCGGTGACTGAATCGGTGAAGCCCTCCCAGCCGGTGCGACCAAAGGAACGGCGTGAGAAACCCAAGAAGAGCTCTCAGCCCAAGGAACTCGCGGTGGCAGCCGTCCCACCGAAACCTTCCAGCTCTGCGTCTGAGGATGCAGTGGAGATTCTGGCGTCCGCTGAGGACCTCGATCTAGCCGGTCCATCAGACGCCATGGAAAAAGCACTATCACAGGTGCTAAATCGGAGGCAGCAGGTGACTCAGCGGCGTAATCTCCCTTCCCAGCCCCGTCACGCGTTTCTCAGCCATGGACAACACCATCCTCCAGTGGAACTGCAGTGGTTTCTACCACAATCTAGCTGAGCTCCGCCAACTTATCAGCCTTCACCCTTTCCTCTGCATTGCTCTGCAGGAAACTTGGTTTCCGGCAATGCGAACCCACGCCCTCCGTGGCTACCGGGGTTATTATAAGAACCGGGCAGCTTATGAAAGGGTGTCTGGCGGCGTCTACATATATGTCCTGAACTCTCTTCACAGCGAGTCTGTACCTCTCCAAACACCTTTAGAGGCTGTCGCTGTTCGGGTGTGGACGCCATAGGCTGATAGGCTGTTACCGTCTGCAGTCTTTACCTTCCACCGGATGGTGATGTCGCGCAGCATGTCCTGGCTGCTCTGATAGCCCAGTTGCCGCCACCTTTCTTGTTACTGGGCGACTTTAACGCCCATAACCATCTGTGGGGTGGGTCGGTGGCAACAGGTCGAGGCGCCATCGTTGAGCATTTATTGGCGCAGCTCGATCTCTCGATATTAAATGTTGGTGCCTTCACACACTTCAGTGTGGCGCATGGCACATACTCCGCCATTGACTTTTCGATCTGTATCCCTAGCCTCTTACCGTCTGTCCAATGGAGAGTGCATGACGACCTTTGTGGTAGTGACCACTTTCCGATCTTTCTGTCACTACCACAGCGTCAGTCTTCTGGGCGCCCTAGCAGATGGGCTCTGAATAAGGCTGACTGGGACTTGTTCTCCTCCACTGCCGCTATTGAGCCTCTCTCTAATGATGACATTAATGCAGTGGTTCAATCGGTCACCACCGGCATCATTACTGCCGCCGAATCTGCCATTCCCCGTTCTTCTGGGTCCCCTCGGCGGCGGACTGTGCCTTGGTGGTCGCCTGAGATCGCTGAAGCGATTAAAGCTCGCCGGCGGGCGCTCCAGCGTTACAAGCGACATCCCTCAATCAAACACCTTATCGCCTTCAAACGGCTGCGTGCGCGAGCCCGCCGCATTATCCGCCAACGCAAGCAGGAGTGCTGGGAGCGGTATGTGTCCACCATTGGCCTCCATGTCACTCCATCGCAGGTCTGGGCCAAGATTCGCCGCCTCTATGGCTATCGGACCTCTGTGAGCGTCCCTGCGCTCTCACTGAATGGAGCAGTTTGTACTCACTGCGACGTCATTGCAAACCGCTTGGCAGAGCACTGTGCTCTGAATTCCGCTTCCACTCCATTAAAGAGCGGATAGAACGTAGGAGTCTTTCTTTTTGCACCCACCATCCTGAATTGTACAATGTTCCATTCAGTGAGAGGGAATTCCGCAGTGCCCTCGACGCTTGTCCTGATACCGCTCCTGGCCCATATAGCATCCACTCTCAGATGCTGAAACACCTTTCAGTGGACTGCCAGCGACGCCTCCTCGACCTTCACAACCGCATTTGGGTCGAGGGTGAGTTTCCGTCGCAATGGCGGGAAAGTCTTGTTGTCCCCATTCTGAAACCGGGGAAGAACCGTTTGGAGGTGAACAGCTACCGTCCCATTAGCCTCACCAACGTTCTTTGAAAGTTGCTTGAACGGATGGTGAGCCGTTGCTTGAATTGGGTACTGGAGTCTCGGGGCCTTCTGGCTCCGTCTCAGGGTGGGTTCTGTGAAGGCCGCTCCGCCGCCGACAATCTGGTGAGCCTGGAGTCGGCCATCCGTACTGCCTTTGTCCACCGTCAGCATCTGGTCGCTGTCTTTTTCGATATGCGGAAGGCGTATGATACGACATGGCGTCATCACATCCTTTCTACGCTTCATGGATGGGGCCTTCGGGGCCCTCTGCCGATCTATATCCGCAATTCTCTGTCGTATCGTACCTTAAGCGTGCACGTCGCGGCCTCATATAGTTCCTCCCAAGTCCAAGAGAACGGTGTGTCACAACGTTCTGTTCTAAGTGTCCGTCTGTTTTTAATAGCCATTAACGGGCTCGCTGCGTCCGTGGGAAATACTGTCTCCGCTTCCCTGTATGCTGATGACTTCTGCCTTTACTATAGCTCTATTGGCTTTGCAGCTGCTGAACGTCAGCTACAGGGCGCAATCCGCAAGGCGCAGTCTTGGGCTGTAGCGCATGGTTTTCAGTTTTCGGCAGCCAAGACCTGCGTTATGCATTTCTGCCGGCGACGCACTGTTCACCCGGAGCCGCGGCTTTATCTTGACGGCGAGCTTCTTACAGTGGTGGAGTTACATAGGTTTTTGGGGGTGGTTTTTGATGCCCGGTTGACTTGGCTGCCTCATATTCGGCAGCTTAAACAGACGTGTTGGCGGCAACTAAATGCTCTGCGATGGCTGAGTGACACCAGGTGGGGCGCCGACCGATTTACTCTCCTACGGCTTTACCAGGCGTTAATCCAGTCCCGTCTGGACTATGGGAGTCTGGCTTACGGCTCAGCATCCCCTTCTGCGTTGCGGCTGCTGGACCCAATCCTCCACAGCGGGATACGCCTTGCCACTGGCGCCTTCCGGACCATCCCTGTGGACAGCATACTTGTGGAGGCAGGTGTCCGTCCACTGTGGTTACGACGCCAACAATTACTGGCTGCTTATTCTGCCCATGTTTTTAGCTTGCCCGGGCATCCAAATTATCGTGTCCTGTTCCCGCAGTCAGTCGTCCGTTTGCCAGAACGTCGGCCCCGGTTGGGTTGTCCGATCACCGTACGCGTCAAACAGCTTCTCTACGGGCTTGGGTGTTTCCCTGTACCACCTCCTTTCCGGGTCCCTCTGCGTACACCCCCGTGGTGTGTACCTCGCCCTTGCCTTCGGCTCGACTTGGCACAGGGCCCGAAGGACTCAGTCCCTCCGGTGGCCTTCCAACGCCGCTTTTATTCCATCCTGGACACGTATCAGGGCTCTGGCGTTGTCTATACCGACGGTTGCTGGTAGTGTCGGTTATGCACTAACTCTATGGGACCATTCTGAACAACGTTCGTTGCCGACTGGCTGCAGTGTTTACACTGCTGAGCTGGTCGCCATCTTTCGTGCCCTAGAGTATATCCGCTCCTGCTCAGGTGAGTCCTTCGTTATCTGTAGCGATTCCCTGAGCGGTTTACGAGCTCTCGACCAGTGTTTCCCTTGTTCTCGTGTGGTGATGGCTATCCAGGAGTCCCTGCATACTCTTGCCCGTTGCGGCAGATCTGTGGTCTTTGTTTGGATCCCGGGCCATGTTGGGATACCCGGAAATGAAACTGTTGACCGCCTGGCGAAAGAGGCCACTAGTGCGCCATCTCTGGAGATTGGGCTCCCGGCGACTGATTTGCGGGCACTATTACGCCGCAAAGTTTTCGATTTATGGGACACTGATTGGCGCAACCTGCCCGTGCCAAACAAACTCCGCCGTATCAAGGAGACGACTACTGTGTGGCGGTCATCCATGCGAGTCAATCGCAGGGAATCAGTCGTCCTTTATCGGCTCCGCATTGGCCTTACCCGACTCACGCACAGTTATTTACTGTGTCGTGAGGATCCCCCTCTTTGTCGTTGTGGGGCGTCCTTGACAGTGGTCCATATTCTGCTGGAGTGCGCCCTTTTAACTGTGCTCAGGCAGACTTTTGCGCTGCCTGATACGCTCTCTGCGCTTTTATCTGACGACTCTTCCATAGCGGACATAGTTCTGCGTTTTATTCGGGCAGGGGGATTTTATCGCTTAATGTAAGTGTGTGAGTTTCTGGCCTATGGCCTACGATTTGTCTGTTTTTTTTTTTCATGTGTTTCTCGGTGGTTGGCTTTTCCCTTTTGGTTTGTATGGTCGGCCAACCACCGTCACACTCTGTGTGATTTTAGTTCGTCTTGTCTGGTCTTTGTCTACGTTTCTCTTGTTCTGTGTCGTCTGTCTTATCGTCTGTTGATCGTTTTTATTCTCTGTGGGTGTTTTTAGTATTTGGAAAAAGGGACCGATGACCGTAGCAGTCTGGTCCCTTTAACTCCCACAAACCAACCAACCAGACATAGAGCATCTTATCTAACAGAAATGGCCGTCTCGTGCTATGTTCACAAACCCGTATAGAAATGCACAGCTTTTCCTTGAACCTCCTCTCATTCCTCTCTTCTATCAGTCATGGCTGGTAAGATTAGCAAACTGGCGAACAATACTAATGATTCGGTCGAACGTCGATTTTTTACGCTACCTGCTATCTTCTTCGTGGATGAAACAAGATTCCTCAAAATTCTTCGAATGATGCTGTGTCTGTCATATGTCATTCCTGCAAAAACCTTGTGTAGTTTTCCCATCTTAAATCGTCCAGGACTCCATAGATTAGTAGCCATTTGTATATTTATTTGCAATACACTGATGTGGCCAAAGTCATGGGGTATCTCCTAATATCGTGTCGGATGTCCTTTTGTTCTGCGTAGTGGCATGGACTCAATACGTCAATGGGAGCCCCCTGCAGATATACTGAGCGATGCTGCCTCTCTAGGCGTCCATAACTGCAAAAACGTTGGCAGTGCAGTATTTTGTGCACGAGCTAACACCTCGATTATGTCCCATAAATGTTCAGTGGGATTCATGTCGGGCGATCTGAGTGGCGAAATCATTCGCTCGAATTGTCTAGAACGCCCTCCAACCGATGACATAGTGCATTGACATCCCTAAAAATTGCATCGTTGTGTGGAAGCATGAAGGCCATGAATGGCTGCAAATGGTCTCAAAGTAGCCGAACATAAGCATTTCCAGTCAACGATCGGTTCAGTTGGACCAGAGAACCCAGTCTGTTCCATGTAAACACAGCCCACACCGTGGGAGCCACTATCAGCTTTCACAGTGCCTTGTTGACAACTTAGGTCTATCGTTTCGTGACGTCAACACATTATTTGTGCCAACAGACCACAATTATCACTCAGTACATGTGATAAAAGTATCCTTCACAGTATTTTTACTTTGAGCTAGTTCTCCCATGTTGTTAGGGAGTATAAAAATTATTTTAAATTCTATGATTCTTCCAATCTGATATCACTTTGTGAAAAGAGTTTGTAACCGACTACGTAGAAATCCTAATTTTGATCTGACCGATAAGCATTACAATCAGGCTAGGCTTATGGACAGGTACTGTGCACTATTCACAATGTTTACAGAGGAGGAATAAAATAGGCAACATATTCAACAAACGAATATGAACCGTCCAGTTGCTGTAGAATGAAACAATAGCTCTACAGTAGCTTGTGATCTACTTGATTAAAATAAGAGCAGTCGGCTGCCACGGTGGACCTCAAGACGTATCAAGTCTCTTAAAACATTTGTGATCTCAAGCATGTCACGTGCTGTCCCTTTTATTTTCCTAGTTCTTTTGACTCTAATTACAGGGAAAATTTTGAAATCTCTCAGAAACTATTTTGCGCGTAGAAGAACGAATTTTACCAAAAACTTGATTAGGAGCATACCTCGTACGAAAAAATATTGACAAACTTATTTCCTTGAATTATCGTTAACGAAGAAGATTAATATCCTCAAGCAAATTCTCTCCCCAACAAAAAAGTGTAAAGGTAGTAACAGACTCCAAGAAACGTGAAAGAAAGAAATCGCTTTTGCCGACTAGGAAGAGAAAATACTATTATGGCTCTGAACACTATGGGACTTAATATCTGAGGTCATCAGTTTGCTAGAACTTAGAACTACTTAAACCTAACGAACCTAAGGACATCACACACATCCATGTCCGAGGCTGGATTCGAACCTGCGACCGCAGCAGTCACGCGGTTCCGGACTGAAGTGCCTAGAACCGCTCGGCCACCTCGGCCGGCAAAATACTATTATCATAATAAGATTTTGTTACTCTAAAGTAGTCGTGTTTGCAGAAAAACCGAGTTTCATAGTGAGCTTTAGTTCGTTATGAATTGTAGCTACATAATAAACATACCGCAGTAAAAAGAGGTGTTTCATCTGTCGAAGGCCTTTAGTCTGTTGGCAGCCAAGTCTGGGATTATGCCTTAGCGACTCCACGCACTTTGCCGAATATCATCCTGTAAATGGTTAGCCTTTTGAAGAAAAGTGCCTTTAGCCACCGGTCGGATGTAATACAATCGCAGCTGGGAGATTGCGCAGTGGCGGTGTCTCCGAAGCATCCCCACATAGACTCCAAATTGGCCACACCTACCCACTGTCGACCTCACGTTTCCCCAGCTTCTAAGGTGCCCGAACTTTAGTACTCCAGTTAACAAGCCTAACGAGTCTCTGGCGAGGTCAGATGTAACACTTCTACAGGAAAAGTACAGCCATCTCCTCTGCACTTGTTGTTATCTACAGTTCCTATTCGGCTTTAATTTGAAGCATTTACTTTTTCTAATTGGTTGTCAGGTTTAAAAGTATTTAGAGCTGCAACATTCTTAAACTTCTTTAAAATAAAACGAAGTCAAAGATACTTCTTATCATGTAAAAGTACGATTTCATATTATGGAGCTACGACCTACCTTAGCAAATAGGTGACAAGTCATTTGTAAATGGCTGAAAATAAAATTAAAATAAAAAAAAAAATGTTCCTCTCTCGCTGAATTCCAGTCGCGTGACACTCCCGGCTATTTTGAATCTTGCTTTTACGTGTGTAACATAAGACGTGTTATGCATTTTGGGAACCATCCACCGAAACAGTGCCACAGTGCTGTGCTTTAGGCTGCACTTTTCGAGACCAGAAGCAAAGGGAACTTCACCGAATTCCTAATGAAAGGGGGGATGCAGAAAGCTAATTTTTGGTGAATAACATGAATCATCTTAAGATTTATGATACGGCAACGAGTATGTCAAGTAATTAGCTGCAGTGTATTTAGCTTTAACACATTCGTGTTTAAAATTGCTGTGTAATGGTGTGAAATTAAATTCTTGACTCATAAGTGCTGTTTACTTACCAGCAGACGATTGATACACTTATCTAATGATGACGACTGAACCAACACATCTGATTACTGTTCCATTCCATTTTGTAGTTAATGTTAAATTCTTAAACACTGCGGTGTGCTTTTCTTATTCGTTTAATTGCAGTTACTGTGTAGTTACAGGTGTAAAATAAATAAAATAGAATAAGAAAAGCTTAAAAGGAATGTAAACGTAACTGGAACAGTACGGGTTACTTCTTCAAATCTTCTTTACTCTGCAGCTTTTTTATGCTAGACTACGCAGTTTCAAACGCAAACACTTGGTACAATACGTGTCACAAGCAATGTCTTTTTATATAGCAAGTAATGCATCTAAATACAGTGAGTGATCTGTGTATGACCTATTTGTTAACTACGTTATACTGGAGATATTCTGATATGGGATGTTAGCTATCAATCAAGGAAATGGCGAGTTGCTTCATGCTTTGATAATACAGCTGTAAGGAGTAGATCGCTCATTGAATGCCCATTATTCCTAAGGGATTTGTGTTTTGTACAATACTTTACTTCAGTAAAACTTGCCTGACAAACATATAGCAGCATCACTACGCACATGGCATATGACGACTTGTGGCTCCGTCTCGGTAGTAAATGACAGCTTACGACAGCATTCCAGTAGATATCCATATAGAAGAAAAACTCATCTGGCGTCTTAATCAAACTTTGTTGCCTGAGGAGCATGGTTTCTGTGCTAGTAAATGCTTCCTGGAGTGTGTTTCAAATTTCGTTACTGAAAACCGCTCCACAAGTCTGGAGTTCATCTTGTAGCTTTGATTTTTGTTTGTAAAAACGATGTTTTCCTACTTAATATTAGTTGTGTTTTCACACTGCTGATGCTGACGATTCAAGATAATCAGTTTAAGGCTAATTACGACAACGCTAGACATTTCAGCCCTCTTTAATAACAGAAATTACAAAATAGGTCGCTGTTAATACATGACAGCAGCATGACAATTGAGGTTCATCTTCATTACCAAAGATATTTTGTGACACTTTTTTCTTCAGTGTTTTGTTTCTGAATATACCAGTAGTTCAGTTTCAAGCCAGTGCTCTACCCTAGTCATTGACGAGGTTCTTTAGTAGAAACAACTAAATCCAGCAGAGCGATGGCATCCCCCATAGTAAGCTGGCCTACTTTCCCTATACAGAGTTCCAACCTATCTGCTACCGGTATACACGCGAGTCCCCACTTACACTCTGAAAAAAAAGAAGAAAAAACTACGCATCACGAAGGAATTACCCGAGTAGGAAAGTAAGAGGTATGTGCGATGTACATGTACAGACAAACAAATTATTACTATTTCAGAACAAAATGGGTGATCCATTCAAGGGGACGAACTACACAAATTGATTAAGTCAGTAACATGTTGGTCCAATTTTGGCCCTTATCCATGCAGTTCTTCGGCTTGGCAGTGATTGACCGAGTTGCTGGATGTCCTTCTGAAGGTTATCGGGCCAAATTCTGTCCAACTGGCGCGTTAGATCGTCAAAATGCGGAGGTGGTTGGAGGGCCCTGACCATAATTCTCCAAACGCTCTCAACTGAGGAGAGATCCGGTGGCCATACTGTCCAAGGTAAGGTTTTGCATGCACGAAGACACTCAGTATAGAATCTCTCACCCTGTGTAGTCGGGAATTATATTGGTCGAATGTAAGCCCGGAATGGCTTACTGTGAAGCGCAACAAAACAGGGCATAGAATATAAATCGTCGAAGTACCGTTGTGCTGTACAGGTGACTACAACCAAAGAGGTCTTGCAATGAAATGAAACGGCACTTCTGTTTGTTGGGCCGTATGGCGGGCGACAGTCAGTTTGGTATCATACCTCTGTTCGGGACGTCTCCAGACACGTATTCGGCCTGGAATCTCATTGACTGGAATATAATTGTTTTCATTAAAGAGCCCCGCATCGAACTGAGCCCCGCTTCGAAATGAGCCTCGACAACCAGCGAAGACATGTCTAGAGACGCCCGGGAAAGTGGTGGGATACCAACCTGACTGTCTCCTGTAATAGGGCCCGACAACCAGGATTGATGATCTGGAGTTGCCAAAACCTACCTTGGCTAACAAGGTTGCCGGATATCTCACCAGTTGAGAACGTTTGGAACATTACGGCAGGACACTCCAACCATTTCGAGATTCTGACGATGTAACGCCACAGTTAGACAGAATCCGGCACGATATCTCTCAGGAGGACACGCCGCAACTCTGTCAATCAGAACCAAGCCGTACAGCTGCTTGCATAAGAGCCGAAGGTGCATCAGCTTGTTACTGACTTGCTCAGTTGTGAAGCTTCGTTCAAAATGGTTCAAATGGCTCTGAGCTCTATGGGACTTTCGATTCCCGGCGGGGTCAGGGATTTTCTCTGCTTCATGAAGACTGGGTGTTGTGTGATGTCCTTAGGTTAGTTAGGTTTAAGTAGTTCTACGTTCTAGGGGACTGATGACCATAGATGTTAAGTCCCATAGTGCTCAGAGCCATTTGAACCATCTATGGAACTTAACTTCTAAGGTCATCAGTCCCCTAGACCTTACAACTACTTAAGCCTAACTACCCGAAGGACATCACACACATCCATGCCCGAGGCAGGATTCGAACATGCGACCGTAGCGGTCGCGCGGTTCCAGACTGTAGCGCCTAGAACCGCTCGGCCACCCTGGCCGGCGTGAAGCTTTGTCTCTAGAACAAATCTTCCCATTTTTTCTGAAATTGTGGTCATTTGTTTGTCTGTCTGTCAGTACATACACTGGAATATTTTATGTTTGTAAAAATATCTGCACTCTCTGTCCAGGAACTCAGTTCTGTTCTAGCTGTACGTTGGCGTCAGTAATAAACGTGCCTTCAGCTATAAGTGTTATGCTTCATTGACGACTCTGCTTTCGGATTTCGATTTGATTATTTTTTCGATCATATAGTTTCAGTAATGCTGGAATTTCTGCTCATACAGAGCAGAAAGCAGCTACTTTGACCATCGTACCTTCGAACTTGTGTCTCATTTTTTTCTGATTACGGAAACATATTGAAATGGGAATGCGTCTTTCGCTGTAATTTCGTCCATTGCAATATTTAAAAGACTCTCTCTCTCTCTCTCTCTCTCTCTCTCTCTCTCTCTCTCTCTCTCTCTCTCTCTCTCTCTCTCCATCTCCCCCTCCCCCCCCTCCTCCCTCCCCTCCTCCCTACCCGGCAGTTTCAGAACTACCAAACGAGGATCGTTAATGCCATCGTCGGACAGAAGAAATGTGTTTCGTTAAACGAAGTACAAATGAGTTGTATGTTCTACACTACCAACATATACAGAAGTTAGCGAACGCACGTATTTCCCCACATTAGTTCAAGTTTTTCATGAAAGACCTCCTCAAATACAAATAAGCACAAATGACTTCTGAAACAACATTAATTGCTTATTATTGTGAATCGAACATCTGCAGCTTACGAATAACTTGAAGTATACCGGACGATCGGTGACCATAGAGACCACTGTGAAACATCGCGAGAAACGATAAACAGAGACATGAAACAGCGGATCCTATAATGTCCATGCGTCACTATTCAAATCATTTATGTACGCTTAAAGCGATGCATGGAAAACAAAGTCCATACGTGTATCGAAGACTGATGATAGTGTGACTACTGGTGCATATAATCGGTAATGCATATTTATTACACGATTATTGCCATACTCGTTCATTTGGGATGAATGTATGATCTACAAAGCGAGACTGCGCAAATCGTTTAAATATTGGACCTGTATTCGCAGGGGAGTAGTTGCAGTCACAGTCCTGCCTGTTCTATTTTAGATTTTTGTGATAGTTTCGATAAATCTCTTTAGAAATAGACAAGATGGTTCCTTCAGCAATTCGTGACCTATTTTCACTTAATTCTTGTCCAGCACAAACTAATGCTCGAAGGATCTACATGTCGACAGGGCATTAAAGTCTTATGTTTCTTTCTCGAAGGTATAGCTTCGCAGTCTATATTGTCCTTCTGGATCGTCTTCTTAATCAGCGTAAAGTGTCGTTAATTCGTCGTATTTTTAAGTTTTACGAACATATTCGTGTTAACGCTTCATCGACTTGGTGGAAACCTGCAGAAGTATAGACCCCTGGAATATAACGGCACTAGAACTTTTAAACATTAACACTATAACACTAACGTGTATCGGAATGAAATATCGGCCAATAGATTACCCGTTGTGCCACACATACCCTAGTGATGGGTTCCGTGATGAGTACTCATAGCCAAACATTGCACATTTTCAAATAAAGTTAGGCATGAAGTATGCGATTTTTGGTAAAATGTATCAACCAGAACTACCTCGTATTCCAAGTTAGATTACGCAGCTAGCTACTCAAGAGTGTTACCTTGTGGTATAGTGCTGTTACGAAAAATTACATGGGCTCTCATGAGACTGTTAATTATAAAGTAAGAGATGTTTCACCAGATAAGGAATTTGTGTGTTTAAGATTTTGCGCAGCCACGTGTCTTACGAAGTTTGGATACATTATTATTACAAAACCAAAACAGATTACTTTGTCAAATATATTGTTGGACAAAACAATGAAAATGAACAAACCATAAAAAAGGTTTTTTTGAATTCGCACAATGACAGAATTATTAAAGCTCAGTATAATACGACTGCTTTGCTTCTAAAATATTCATTTTTATGACACCACAGCGCACTGAAAGAGCAGTCATTATGTCAGATATGAAATCGAAAACTCATTTCCTGTGGGTTCTTTTAGCTAATTTTTGTCCAATATCATCGATCTGGTCCAACACCTGAAAGATACTGACACTTATATCTAGTTGTTGAGTAGGACTCCTGCTGGTTTTAAGGAATTTCTTAAGTCATCTATTGTGAAATTTGAATATTTGAACCTGACTGGGATTTGAACGCGAATCGTCGTCTTATCTCGAACAATCCGCTTAAGTTAACTGGTTATCGGATCACACCTCTAGGATCAACTCAAACTGTTGTTGCTACCAGTCTCCTCTATTATTTCTGAACACTTCAGCCGAATGATCTCCCACGGAGTAAGAAAGAACGAACAACTGTCAATATCGATCTGATGGAGGAGTGAGACTGTACCACAGACCCAGGGTCCACGGATTTTCTTTTAATCAGTTAAATGAACCTTCTGGCATTTATAATGCGATGTAATTCATGAAGCGTGACGTTTGAAAATTTTCGTCAGGCTGTAAGTCGTGATGTGGTGACCTAATTGCATAAAGGGCTGCTTGCTTGAAGCAGGACGTACCGGTTCGAATCGTACTGTGTTAACCATTTCCAAACATCACAATAGGCTGATGATAACGTGGAGACCGCTTTGGTGCGTTGTGTTAATCGTTTTCTTGGATTTCAAGTGTTCATATAGACATTTGAAGTCGCCTTACTTGTTTTCTTCGTTTTGTTTTATATCTTGTTTATACGGAGCGTCAGTCGAGCGTCATTCTCTGAAAATGTCCGTAAAAGATTGAACTCCGTTTTACAGTGACACTATGAAAGCCTTGTTACTATTTTACTCTCGTTTTCTCCTCTTAGTCTGACTTATTCCTGTATTAATTTCCGCATCAGAGTTTGCCTAAGCCGGCCGCGCTGATGGCCGAGCCTTTCTAGGCGCTCCAGTCTGGAACCGCGCGACCGCTACGGTCGCAGGTTCGAATCCTGCCTCGGACATGGATGTGTGTGATGTCCTTAGGTTAGTTAGATTTAAGTAGTTCTAAGTTCTAGGGGACTGATGACCTGAGATGTTAAGTCCCATAGTGCTCAAAGCCATTTGAACGATTTTTTTAAAACCAAGTTTGCCTAATGTTTCACTTTCTCCTGTCTAAGTTTTAGAAGTCCGATTTTGTGCTCAACATATTGCTTCAGTGATATTAAAACTGAATTTTGACGCTTTCGTTTTCCATGCTTCGAACTGTACTTTTTATGTAGGTAATTTTTTGAGTCAGCTCGCAGCTTGTATTTGTTTCTTATGTCTAATTTCGCTAAATTTTTTGCTTTAGTATCGTCTTATTTCACAACTAATTCATTAAAAGAGTAATGGGAAAGGGTATTTTTTATTTTTATTCCTGTTTTGGCGAGGAGTTCTGAAGCTTCTCTTACTTTTGATGTTAACGCTACATTACCAGTGCTTTTTCGCATTGAAGTCTAGGAAAAACTTTTGACGAGAACTTTTGCTAGGCAAATAGCCATACGGTATGAGTAGGGTACCAAGCAATCATGCTTTAAAGGTCGTTTTGCAGATACGATAACTACCTAGATATGTCCCTAAATCATACGCTTAACTTCATGTGTGTAGATGTAGTAAATGAACTGGTGCCACAGTAATAGTGGTTGTTCAAGAAATTTATCGCCTTCAGTTGACAGTTTTAGTTTTTTCAGCGCGTTTATTTTCTACACGTAAGCAGGTTGCCAATTAAGCCTGGCATGCGTAAGAACGTTTCTTAAAAGCTGATACACGTACACTGGCGTGCAAAATTTAGAGACGAAAGTAACTTTGTCTGATGTGCCACTGTCCAGTAACACAGCTCGATGAAAGTTGGACCGTACATAGAAAGACCTGCTACAGTATTTTACTGACGGTAAGAGAAAGAAATACGCAGTGACACTTTCTTTCATATCCCCTGAACATTAGAAAAGGTAGGACACGGTTCTTAGTAGTATGTGTGCTCATCATGGACGGAATTGCATACATGCTCTGCGACACGCCCTCATGCTGGCCACAAGTTCTTGTGATAGGGCGTTTCAGTCATCCACCAGCGCGATTACCAAATGCTAAATGGTCATTGGCGCAAGTGGACGTGCTGCAGTACCCCTCACCAACGCACTTCTCACGTGCTCGGTGCCATTTAAGTGCAGGAAACGGCCAGGCCAGTCCAATCGCCGAATGTCCACTCGTTCCAAGACTTACTCCACCTGCGCTGTTCGATGCGGCCGTGTATTTCCATAAAAAAAAATCGATTGCATCCCTGGCAAGACGCATGTGGGGAAGGAGTACAGTGTCACAATAACTTTGAGCAGTGTGTGTACCATGTTCAAACATCTGGAGGTCAGTACGCCCGTGCAACGCTATGCCGACCCACACCACAACACCTGGAACATGAAAACGAACTTGTTCGACAATGCTGGACGGACTCTCATTAGCGAGAGATGTTAGCACGTAATTCTTCCAGGATCATTGTGGAACATGGTCGTTTTCGTGGTACAGGTGTTATGGTATGGGTAGCGTAATGTTGCATGGACGTACTGGTCTCCAAGTCTGTGAACACGGGCACCGAGCGAGGTGGCGCAGAGGTAGCACACTGGACTCGCATTAGGGAAGACGACGGTTCAAATGACCCTCCGGCCATCCACATTTAGGTTTTCTATGATGGCCCTAAATCGCTTCAGGCAAATGTCGGAATGGTTCCTTGGGAAGGGCACGGCCGATTTCCCATCCCATTCTTCCTTCATCCGAGCCTGGGCTCTGTCTCTAATAACCTCGTTGTCGACGGGACTTTAAAAACTAATCTCCTCTTCTTCCTCTTTCTCTCTGAGAACGGTACACACAACGGGCAAGGTGATTTGCGACACAGTACTAATTGCCCTTGCGCATCTTTTTAAGGGTACATTCGACCTGACTTTACTTTAGTGGATCGAAATGCGCAACGGTATCGGATAGCGCAGGGGGCGGAGCTCTCGAAACGATAGAATATTCCGCGAATAAATCCCATCCAGGACGTATAGGATGCGCTGGGGAGGCGTACTGCAGTACGGCCACACGCTTCTACGGCCATTCACCAATTTTCAACTGCGCCAGTGCAGGAATGGAAAGCCCTAGCTTAAGGAATCCTTACTAACCCTATGGCCAACATGGGTGTGCGTAGTAGAGCATACAGAAACATGTCCCGCCTGTCGTACTGTTCAAAGGACCATCATCAATAGTGCTGAGTTCATTGTAATTATCATCACTTAATACACGTGTCATTTCTGTTCGTCTCACTGATACTTCTTTCTCTTCCCATCTGTACTATACTTCCTATACATGGTCCACGTTTCACCGGGCTGTGTTATTTGGCAGTGACGTATCACGCGAAAGTTGCTTTCATCCTTGTGGTTTGCTCTAGTGTATTACGTTCTCACAGGGGTGACCGTCTCTAATTACCTCGACGTCAACGGGACGTTAAACCCTAACTTCCCTACTTGCCACTCATGGATGATGACCAGGATTCATAGATTGCACTGAATCTTACGTCTGTCCCACTACACCATGTTAATCATTACAGCCTCATACACACACAGTATATATATACGCATACACACTGCTGACCATTAAAATTGCTACATCACGAAGATGACGTGCTACAGACGTGAAATTTAACCGACAGGAAGAAGATGCTGTGATATGCAAATGATTAGCTTTTCAGAGCATTCACACAAGGTTGGCGCCGCTGGCGACACCTAAAACGTGCTGACATGAGGAAAGTTTCCACCCGATTTCTCATACACAAAAACAGCAGTTGACCGGCGTTGCCTAGTGAAGCGTTGTTGTGTTGCCTCGTGAAAGGAGTAGAAATGCGTACCATCAAATTTCCGACTTTGATAAAGGTCGGATTGTAGCCCATCGCGAATGCGGTTTATAGTATCGCGAAATTGCTGCTCGCTTTGGTCGAGATCCAATAACTGTTAGCAGAATATGGAATCGGTGGGTTCAGGAGGGTAATATGGAACGCCGTGCTGGATCCCAATGGTCTCGTATCACTAGCAGTCGAGATGACAAGCATCTTATTCGCATGGCTGTAACGGATCGTGCAGCCACGTCTCGATCCCTGAATCAATAGATGGGGACGTATGCAAGACAACAACCATCTGCACGAACAGTTCGACGACGTTTGCAGCAGCATGGAGTATCAGCTCGGAGACAATTGCTGCGGTTACCCTTGATGGTGCATCACAGACAGGAGTGCCTGCGATGGTGTACTCAACGACGAACCTGGGTGCACGAATGGGAAAACGTAACTTTTTCGGATGAAATCAGGTTCTGTTTACAGCATCATGATGGTCGCATCCGTGTTTGGCGACATCGCGGTGAACGCACATTGGAAGCGTGTATTCGTCATCGCCATACTGGCGTATCACGCGGCGTGATGGTATGGGGTGACAATGGTTACACGTCTCGGTCACCTCTTCTTCGCATTGACGGCACTTTGAACAGTGGACATTAAATTTCAGATGTGTTACGACCCGTGGCTCTACCCTTCATTCGATCCCTGCGAAACCCTACATTTCAGCAGAATAATGCACGACCGCATGTTGCAGGTCCTGTACAGGCCTTTGTGGATACAGAAAATGTTCGACTGCTGCACATTCTCCAGATCTTTCACCAATTGAAAACGTCTCCTCAATGGTGGCCGAACAACTGGTTCGTCACAATACGCCAGTCACTACATGAATTGTGGTATAGTGTTGAAGTTGCGTGGGCAGCTGTACCTGTACACGCCATCCAATCTCTGTTTGACTCAATTCCTAGGCGTATGAAGGCCGTTATTATGGCCAGAGGTGGTTGTTCTGGGTACTGATTTCTCAGGATCTATCCACCCAAATAGCGTGAAAATGTAATCACATGTTAGTTCCAGTATAACATACTTGTCTAATGAATACCCGTTTATCATCTATATTTCTTCTTGGTGTAGCAATGTTAATGGCCATTAGTGTACTTGGATGGGTGAACACCGGATGCCGTAAGGCACGGAAGTGGCGTTGAACTGAAAGACGTGCACCAGGATGTTGAAAGGAAGAGGGAGTGGGAGGGTTTGAGTGCTGCTGTTGGCTTTATGTCCTTAAAATTTTTAAGGCTGCTCAACCACCGAATTTCGTTTTGTAAGACTTCGGAAAGAAATGAAGAAAATGCGAGAATGTCTGGACAATGATAATTCATTAACTCGCTTTCCGTTCTGTGCAATGTTTTACTCCTAGAGAAATTTGGCGCGTAAGTGTGTGAATGAGTTGGGTCAAGCCTTACCGACTTGAGAGTTCTTTACCATACAAGATAGAGATGAACCCCTTAGCCAAGGTGTGAAGGAAAAGCTGTCGACTGATAACTTCTTTTTCTCTTTAATAACGTTGGTTGGAAAGACACTACGATCATAACTTCATCAAATGCACGATTTATTTACTCATAAGAACTCTGGAACGTGCTGTTGTCGTCAAGATGGGCAATACATTTATTTTGTAAGGTCCATTGTTTCTCCTCTGTTATGTAAAAATAGAGGACTTTAATGAAGCGTAATTACATACAGAGAAATAATGGATTTATTTGAAATTGTCGGTTACATTAGCCATGTTGAACAAAATTGCAAGTGTTTAAAGATATTATGCGCGCGTCTGGAGTTCTGGAAGTGTGTGAGTAACTGAATTTCTCTCTCCAGAGGATACCTGTTGTCGCTCCGTCAAAGCTGCAGGAATGAGCTCTAAACGAAATTGTAACCTAGATCACCAAGGCTCACAACAAACCCCGCAATATCGGCAACAATGAGGCTGCTTTGCCAGAAACGTCGTCCCGTAAAGACAAATGCAGGGCAAAGATTTACCAAACAGGTGTCTTTATTTTTAGGTACAGCGCTTTCTCTCAGACGCTCAAAGGGCTCTCTAAAGAAGCAAAATATGTATGTGTGATAGATAGAGTGCCAGCGGCTGTGGTGCCACTTTTAATGTCGGTAGTAAATGTGAGAGGGCCCGAGTGGCAACTATTTACATTTCTCAGGCTGAAAAGTTATAGTTTCGAATTAAGTGTTCTGGTAATGCGCCCCATGATCGATTAGAATCCCTTTGAAGTTTTTGAAACGTATCAGTTAATACTGGTCCAACTTTCTGCTACCACCCATCACACACGAAGTAAAAGTACAAAGCGACACTAAAAACCTTTTTACGGATACAGAGATCGTTTTTGTTTAGACTCAGGACTCGTGTGGGATCTGATTTCGATTCACGAACCAGCCTTCCTACTATGATTTCCCGTGATTTCCCTCAGTTACTTCAGGTAATGGGAATGCGGAGTTTTCTTCAGTTGACCAGTGTCCTCCTGCCTCCATCACTCTATGGTTCCACTGGCAGTTTCGAGACGACTTAAAATTGTTATCCTATTCTCTTGTTTTCTTTTCTTCTATGCTTTTTAGAAACATTTTTATTATTGGTCAACAGATGCTGATAATCCTTCTCCGTGAAGTGATGTCGGATGTGGTTAATCAGTACAGTATCCTAGCTGCTTTGGTAGAGCTGAAATTTAAATAATATTTAAAAATTTGCACTAAAATGACCGAGGTTTACAACACATGCTACTGCAGCGGCACTCGACCCAGAGACAGCCTGTTAGAATCCAGGTGATGTAACAAATTTTAGTTGCCAGCATATGCCCAAAAAAATGGTTCAAATGGTTCAAATGGCTCTGAGCACTATCGGACTTAACATCTATGGTCATCAGTCCCCTAGAACTTAGAACTACTTAAACCTAACTAACCTAAGGACATCACACAACACCCAGCCATCACGAGGCAGAGAAAATCCCTGACCCCGCCGTGAATCGAACCCGGGAACCCGGGCGTGGGAAGCAAGAACGCTACCGCACGACCACGAGATGTGGGCGCATTTGCCCAGTATGGTGAGAAAAGGTAGTGGCATAAAGTACTCAATTACCAAACCATTTGGCAATGATACGGGTTATGTCAAAAACCTCGTGCAGTGATGGCATATGATACTCTTGGATCCATATCTTCTATGGGATATTACGCCTCGTGGCGCCATTGGAAGTATTCGAGAGGGGCAGATTATGTAATGGGCACAAAGTTACCTTTTGTTTCCTAAATTCCCATGCTCATTAATAACAGTAAATTGATACGCGCAGCCCCGGATCTACGATATTTTCGAACTGGGGCAAAAACCTGACAGTGGCGCCCCCCCCCCCCCGCCCCGGGCTTTTGAGGTAGACCGTGAAAGTTTTTTATAAGAATGGATTTTTCGAAAATACGTTGATGAATAAAACATATATGTTCGAGGAAATGTAAGACATGTTAAGTATGCCAAAGTGCAGTGCCATGCATCTTCACACAGCATTCTTCTATCGTACGCAACTATATTCTGCTGTATGTAATTCAAACGTGTATACTTTGTAATGGAAGCAATGAAGCATATATTCAGGACAGCGGAAATTAAAATGTCCTGTGGTCTATCTTCTGCTTCTAGTCGGCCTGTTTCGCATCCTACCCTCTTGAAAAAAACTCACAATTAATACTGGGTGTGATTATTAGCGAGCGGGAAAATAAGAACTCTTCAGAAAATGTGCAGTCTTTATTGACTATTAGCTAATAACTTTCTCTTTCGTGTGATATAAAATTAGATACAGGAAACATAAGATCAGTAAAGACAAGAGACAAGCAAGACAGTACACATTCCTTCAATCCTTAGGTCTCTGTATTTTTACTCTCTATCTTGCTACATCTTTACACGGCTTTACTTCCTTTCTGCAAAAGAATCTATTGCCTTATTGAAGTTCGTCAAACGTCTTGCTACTTGAAAAAGCAAAATTTCTTTGCCTAATACTGAAGGAGTGGTTAACACAAATAGTACACAAGACTGTTTTGGTTTCTCGATTTTGTGACTCTGCTAGATAAAACGAAAAAGCTCTTTCTAATATTGCAGCAATTGTAACATACGCGAAAAAAGCCAGACTGATTTGGAACGAATGCTCACTTTTATATAAATCATTCACATAAATAACACGACAGAACATAATTCGTGAAGTACCAATATCAAATGCCTATTAGGCCTACTGCAAGCAAAAAGTTCTATGTTAGGAAATAGTTTCACGTTTCATCCGTTAGCTCCAGTTCCTCAAGCATGAGATCGAAAACTAGTAGTACGAAATTTCTATGTAAATTTGGAATCGTCGTATTCTTCCATATAAATTGTGTGATGTTCCCGTTTCTTTTCCTTCCTCGTTCTAACAAACAATCTTGTCATCATTAATTCTGTAACTATTCCTGCCATTGTCAAAACTTATTCTCCGGTTGACTTCCCTAACCCTACCAGAATCACCGGTTCAATTATCCCGCGTTTATTCTGCGTTTAGGCGTTATTACGTGTTCGTGCAATGCGTTTCCCGCGCTATTCCGAAAATAGAACTTCAGCGACTGCCAACCGGCGAACGTACGACTGGCCATTAGTAGTGTAGGTTTCTGTCAAAAATTTTCAGTCGGAATTTCATTTTCTTGGATACGAGGGCCATGAAAGGGAAGAAGTGGTTGTGAAGGGAGTGAGACAGGGTTGTAGCCTCTGCCCGATGTTATTCAATCTGTATATTGAGCAAGCAGTAAAGTAAACAAAAGAAAAATTCGGATTAGGTATTAAAATCCATGGGGAAGAAATAAAAACTTTGAGGTTCGCCGATGACATTGTAATTCTGTCAGAGACAGGAAAGGACTTGGAAGTGCAGCTGAACGGAATGGACAGTGTCTTGAAAGGAGGATTAACATCAACAAAATCAAAACTAGGATAATGGAATGTAGTCGAATTAAGTCGGGTGATGCTGAGGGATTTAGATTAGGAAATGAGACTTTTAAAATAGTAAAAGAGTTTTGCTATTTACGGAGCAAAATAACTGATGATGGTCGAAGTAGAGAGGATGTAAAATGTAGACTGGCAACGGCAAGGAAAGCGTTTATGTAGAAGAGAAATTTGTTAACATCGAGTATAGATTTAACTGTCTGGAAGTCGTTTCTGAAAGTATTTGTATGAAGTGTAGCCATGTATGGAAGTGAAACGTGGACGATAAATAGCTTAGACAAAAAGAGGATAGAAGCTCTCGAAATGTGGTGCTACAGAAGAATGCTGAAGATTAGATGGGTAGATCACATAAGTAATGAGGAGGTATTGAATAGAATTGGGGAGAAGAGAAGTTTGTGGCACAACTTGACAAGAAGAAGGGACCGGTTGGTATGACATGTTCTGAGGCATCAAAGGATCGCCAATTTAGTATTGGAGGGCAGCGTAGAGGGTAAAAATCGTAGAGGGAGACCAAGAGATGACTACACTAAGCAGATTCAGAAGGATGTAAGTTGCAGTAGGTACTGGGAGATGATGAAGCTTGCACAGGGTAGAGTAGCATGGGGAGCTACATCAGACCAGTCTCATACTGAAGACCACAACAACAACGACGACATCGGTGTTACATACTGTAATAAACGTTGAAAATGAACGAACCGTGGAAAACTTTGTCTTAGTTTCAAGATACATAGGTACAAAATCCTCCATTAAATAGGCAAATAAAATCAAACTTAATCTGTCAGCCGTTCGCAGCTTTTCTCGAAAAGTGATATTGGGCTGAAAATTACAAATAATCAGTAGAAATCTCCTACCGTTTCCAATTTTTAATACTCCGCTCAAAAATCATTTTTTAATCGGGAATCATACCATTGTTTGGGCATTACGAATAGTCAGTGCTACAAGGTGAAAACTGAGGTCGAAGAATTCTGTTTTTCGTGTTAGCTTGTCCATTTTAAAGGGCTACAAGCATACGAAAGCTAGAAACGAGCAACACATCGGCTACTTTCAGTTTTTATTGTATACTTCGAAAGAATATTTGTTAAGTCTTTATCACGGTTACCTTCCTCTTTTGTTATTTCATAAACATGGTGGACAAATTTTTAACATTTTAAAGCATATGAAGCATTGTACTTCATTACTGTCTGATTTCGTAAAAGTATTTCCAGCGTAGGGTTGGTGCCGTTCTGTAACACAAAGGACGTCTAACTATGACAGCAAGAAACAACCGTATAGAGTGCACCTGCACGCGTACCTTGAGCTACGACACACAGCAAAAGAGACACTATTGTCTCAGCAATACTGTACCACTTCTTATGCCATGTTTTCCTTGTCGTTTCAGTCGGCATTGCTATTAAAATAGCGCTGAGTATTTTTCCCATTTTCATTAATAAGGATGTACATTACTCATGCAAATTTTACGAATAAAAATTACTCCATTTTTAAAAGAATTTTGTTTTAAAACGGCAACTTTGAGCACTGCTGCTAGGACTATTTGATATTTCGTCTTTTTACTGTGTTTTTAGCAAAAAAGAAAAAAAACACCACTTATAACCGAGGCCATATAAAAACTGAAAAATACAGGTTGGTCGGAACTATAATACCGGTATCGGTTGTAACTGGTCGCTTTTTCCCACCACTATAGACGACCAACGAATATCACCCAACCCCCGCTTCCTCCCAAGTACCTCCTACTCTCACAAGGGCGGCAACTGCAGCACTTCATTTGTGCGCTCAGTTTAACACGCGACATCCACGGTGAGATTTTAGCGACTCGGTGTTCGACTACACGGTCGAGAAAAGGAAAAGAGCCGAGTCGGTGTCGAGTGCTTTGTGGCCCGAGGCGAGAAACCGCCCGACGCTAGTTCTCGCTGCGGCTGGCGGCAGCAGTCGGTCGGTGTCTGAGGCACAAAGGGGCTCTGACAAGCCGCCTGCCACTACAATCCCACTGCCCGCGGCAGCGCCAGGTGCGCTACCTGACTCCAACACGATTACGTCCTTAATAACCCGTTGTTATTACTTTACCGTAATCCTAGTTCACATGTGCTCGTGATCTGCTTTGGTGCTACCTAATTAACGTTCTTCATCGAATATATCCACGAAGTTAGAGTCAAAATTGGAGAACTCACTAATATATATGACAGGCCTGTTTCGGCTATGATCAGCATAGCAAAGGTGGCCATCCTTAGGGGTTGTCAAGGGCAGTATATTCCAGACTGGAATGAAACTAATGAGAAGCATTATGATGAATTTCCATATATATATATATATATATATATATATATATATATATATATATAGGCTGGTCCATTGATAGTGACTGGTCCAAATATCTCACGAAATAAGCATCAAACGAAAAAACCACAAAGAACGAAAATTGTCTAGCTTGAAGGTGGAAACCAAATGGCGCTACGGTTGGCTCGCTAGATGGCGCTGCCATAGGTCAAACGTATATCAACTGCGTTTTTTTAAAAGGGATCTCCCATTTTTATTACATATTCGTGTAGTACGTAAAGAAATATGAATGTTTTAGTTGGACCACTTTTTTCGCTTTGTGATAAATGGCGCTGTAATGGTCACAAACGTATATGTACGTGGTAACACGTAACATTCCGTCAGTGCGGACGGTATCTGCTTCGTGATACATTACCCGTGTTAAAAAGGACCGTTTACCAATTGCGGAAAAGGTCGATATCGTGTTGATGTATGGCTACTGTGAGCAAAATGTCCAACGGGCGTGTGCTATGTATGTTGCTCGATATGCGGACGACATCATCCAAGTGACCGGACCGTTCGCCGGATAGTTACGTTATTTAAGGAAAGAGGAAGTGTTCAGCCACATGTGAAACGTCAACCACGAGCTGCAACACATGCTGATGCCCAAGTAGGTGTTGTAGCTGCCGTCGCGGCCAATCCGCACATCAGTAGTAGACAAATTGCACGAGAATCGGTAATCTCAAAACATTGGTGTTGAGAATGCTATATCAACATCGATTGCACTCGTATCATATTTCTATGTACCGGGAATTGCATGGCGACGACTTTGAACGGCGTGTACAGTTCTGCCACTGCGCACAAGTGAAATTACCGGACGATGAGAGATTTTTTGCACGCGTTCTATTTAGCGACGAAGCGTCATTCACCAACAGCGGTAACGTAAACCGGCATAATATGCACTATTGGGCAGCCGAAAATCCACGATGGGTGCGACAAGTGGAACAACAGCGACCTTGGCGAGTTAATGTATGGTGCCCAATTATGGGAGGAAGGATAATTGGCCCCCATTTTATCGATGGCAATCTAAATGGTGCAATCTATACTGATTTCCTATGTAATGTTCTACCGATGTTACTACAAGATGTTTCACTGCATGACACAATGGCGATGTACTTCCAACATGATGTATGTCCGGCACATAGCTCGCGTGCGGTTGAAGCGGTATTGAGTAGTATATTTTATGACAGGTAGATTGGTCGTCGAAGCACCGTAGCATGGCCCCCACGTTCACTGGATCTGAAGTCCCCGGATTTCTTTCTGTGGGGAAAGTTGAAAGGATATTTGCTGTCGTGATCCACCGACAACGCCTGACAACATGCGTCAGCTCATTGTCAATGCATGTGCGAACATTACGGAAGGCGAATTACTCGCTGTTGAGAGGTATGTCGTTACACATATTGCCAAATGAACTGAGGTTGACGGACATCATTTTGAGCATTTATTGCACTAATGTTATATTTACAGGTAATCACGCTGTAACAGCATGCGTTCTCAGAAAACATTTCTGAGTTCCTTGAAAGAATTCTATACGTTCGCATTAGTCCAGTGATCTTCCAGAATCTTCCTGTTGAGCACGCTGGATTCCGACCAGGACGGGTCTGTGCTGATCAGGTTTTATCATGAATAACATTTCTTGAAGCAGGATACCAAATGAAGCAGAAATCATCAGTTGTTTTCGTTGATCTAAGTGCAGCAAATCACACAGTTTGAAGCCATGAACTGCTTTATAAATCACGATAACTATTCCTTGCACAGACAAGAAAACTAGCTCACAAAATATTAGCTGGAAGGACATTTACGTAACCAAAGGGAACGACACTAGTTGTCCACTGGCAGCCGTTCTTTCTCCTCGTTTATCTGATTTATATATGCCTGATATTCCTCCAACACAGTCCAGAAAGTTTGCCTATGCGAACTACTAGACAATAGCTACTCAACAAAAAACCTTCGAAACACCTGTAGAAATCCTAGCTTCTGACCTAAAGGTCTTAGGCCAATATTTCCGTAAATGGAGGTTATAACCAAACTACAATAAAACAGAAGTTGCACGTTATCATCTGCCCAGTAGATTAACACACACAGCCCTTGACGTATATTTTGAGGGAGACAAACCTCATCATCACATGCATCAGAAATACCTTGGTATCATGTTTCACAGAACACTTTAACACTTTCTTTTAAAGAGCACTTGACATGAATATTTTTTGAGGCATCAGTCTTCTGACTGGTTTGATACGGCCCATCTCAAATACCCCTGCTCTTCCAACCTCTTCATTTAAGAGTGCCACCTTCAACCGCAATTCTTTGCTTGATGTATTGGAGCCTCTGTCTTCCTCTACGGTGTTTACACACTACAGCTTCCTCTAGTTCAAATGGTTCAAGTGGCCCTGAGCACTATGGGACTTAACATCTGAGGTCATCAGTCCCCTAGAACTTAGAAATACTTAAACCTAAGGACATCACACACATCCATGCCCAAGTCAGGATTCGAACCTGCGTCCGTAGCGGTGGCGCGGATCCAGACTGAAGCGCCTAGAACCGTTCGGCCCCACTGGCCGGCGCTTCCTCTAGTACCGTGGAAGTTATTCCCTGATGTTTTAATAGATGTCCTATCATCCTGTCCCTCTTCTTGTCAGTGTTTCCCACATATTCTTATCCTCACCGATTGGGAGCTTTTCCAGGCCCAGGTATTCACTGCACTTCAGACTGTGCCATATTCTACAATCGTTGGTACTTTTTTTATGCCGTGCTAGACCACCTGACCAGTCACTGTGGTCAGTAGATGCAGCCTCTTCCAGGCATTTGTCTCATGCGGCAGACTTCTCATGACATCTGGTACCCCCCACCCACGATACCATCAAGAAGAAGAAGAAGAAGAACAACAACAACAACAACAACAACAACTTTCATCAATGACAGCTGATCCATCATCTCTCGACCACTGCCTTCCTCAAATGGCTTTGTTGGAACATCTAGGTGTTGGTCGATAACCAGCAGAAACGAGACCAGGTGGCCAAAATTTGGGTCTTCATCATTGATATGTTAGCGCCTAACGACTGACGAGGCGGTTCTTCTGTCAGCAAGAGCCAATTCTACCACTGGAGGTGAAAAGAGAGATTTTATGAAAGTCTGATGCTGATGCCTTTGTGATCAACTTCACGCCATTGATGGACCTGGCCGACTGCGAGCACATCTTGCTGGTAGTGGAGCAGATTCCCAGCTTCCTGGCTGCCACAGAAGACGACGACGTGATTGAGACCATTACAGAGGAGGTGGTGTGGCGGTAGCTAGGCGGCGTCCTGCCGTCAATGTCCATATTAAACAGCATCGATAGCTGGTCAGACGAAAACATGCAGTGCGTCAAGGCATATTTGAAATGGGCTACCAGCCAAACAATTATGTTTAATCATACAGACAGCGTCCAGTGATTGGGTGATCATATCTGTAGCATGATCCATCGCTGATTCGTAGCCTTTAGAATAGTGACGTCCCGGACATCAGGTTTATCCCAGCTATGGTGGATGGTGGGATCATACGACCCCAGGACGATCACACCACGCTACCAGGAGACATGCAGAAGTCCCTAGCTACTGTTGTGGATGACCCATATATTCCATTCTACGTTCTTTCTGTTAAAGTCGCCAGCGACAAAGAGCTTCTCCCACATCAACAGAAGACTCTGAAGTCTGACTCAGCTAGCACCCATCTGGGTGGACGATAGACTGTGATTAAGGTGGTGATGCTGTTGAAAATATGGACAGCAACGCTTGTCGCCTCCAGGTGGTTGCCAGCAACTGTATCCAGGTGTGATGCAGTGACCTCTTGACATAGATCACAATGCCACCACCAGCCATAGGACTGTCGTTTTGGTAGCTGATAAAGTTTGCTACGTGCATGGCTACCCCCAGTTGATGAGAGGTTTTGCAGATGAGTCATTATTGTGAAGCGCTTGACATAACTCGCTGGCGTGGGTGTGGAGGCCATTTGTATTGCAGGCACACATCGTCAGGCCACATAGGTGGGCATAACACACAACGCTGCTGTTGGTGAACAGGAGCAATGTCCTTAAAGGCGACTTTGACCTCAAAGAGTAAGATTCCTGGGATTTCCTGAATGAGCTCCTTGAGGGACTACGAGAATGACTGGAGCTTGGTGACCTCATTGCTGCCAGCAGGTTCGACATCTGTCTAGTAGGAAGTGATTCTGGGGGTCACTTCCACGTCTGGAACTGCTGGATACTGCTGGACAGGATTGACCGACTGCTGTTAGCACACTTGTTGGCCTGGGGTAGACGGGGCGTGGCATGGCGCACTACCCTATGACTTCATCAACAGAGAGTAGCGGCGGCGTCGGGATAAATTGGCTACACCAGTGGAATGCTTGCATCAGATGGTCGAGACAGGTGGAGAGAGCTGGATTTCGGGCAATGACAGCAAGGCTAGGACAGGTTAATCAGCTGGCTTCACGGGTGTCTACATCGCAGCAGCAGAGTTCACATCAGTGTGCACCTGTGAGGATGGTGCCCTGCCAACCTTCTTCCTGCCAGCTAGCTCAAAGGCTAGGCTACCAGGGTAGATCACGATGCGCAGCTCGCTGGAGTTGCTGCTCTGTGATGTCTCCTCATGACACTTAATGCAGTCCCTGCAGTGGTATTGCGCAGTGGATGGGTATCATGCAGTAGTGTGTCAGGTAATCCAAACCCTGGCACAGGAAGAACTGCACGTGGCAGCCCTCAGACCAGGGGTCTTCTACTGCAACTAGGATGTGGGCCACCAACACGATCTGGAAATTTTTCTATTCACATTGTCGAGAACGAGGAAGTGTGGGATATTCTCGTAAGTTTGCTGTGGAGAGCGTGGGGGGTGGAGGGTGGGGGAATTTCATGTGGGATGTGGAGTGCACGCCGAAGTTCAGCTCCTTCATTTCTCCCTTTAAACAGTCAGGAGATATCTTGAAGAGATGATGGCAGAAAGCTCCCTTCAGTATCTTCAGAGGCTCCACTGAGTATCTACAACAATGGACAAGATTCACAACTCTGCAATAGCCGTCAGCATAGTGCAGCATTTCTTTGGAGAGCTCATGCATGGGGACGTGGACAAAAAGTGTCGTGGACTCTCCATTGATTTTTAGTTGGAAGAATTGAAACCTCTCCTTCCACTGGATGACGATGGGAGGCAAAGGAGGATCCTCCTTCGCCTTTTGGGCAGCGTCACAGTCGCCGACTGGATCAGAGTTGCCGATGAAATGGCTGGTCGTCTGGAAAGGTGGAATCTAGCCAAGCAAGCAGTCCTGGCAGTACACTTGCACTTGGCGGTGCAGACGGTTTAGACGAGTTTGGGCCTTTCATGGAGGCCTTCACAGGCTGCGACCAAGGTGAAGCAGCAGAGGTGGTGTAAAACTGGGAATAAGGGAAGTTCTCCTGAGCAACGGACGTTTGCAGATGGCCTTCACCGCGTCCATTTGTTGTTTCGAATTCCCACCTTCGGACAGATGTCAAATGAGGAACCTGAGATTTTCTTCAGCAATGTTTCCCACAGCAGCATGTTCGTCCTCGACGTATGTGGTGACGGTAGACTATGACATAACAAGGCAGGTGTGGGAGCGAGTTGTTGCGAATCACCGCCGACATAAGATGGTACGAGCGAGGGGTATCTCGGCAGGATCACCGTGGAGTTGTCGACCTCCGATGGCGACGTGATTAGCGGCAGTGTACATGATTTGCCACATGCTCCCCGTACTTTTCGACGAAAGTGCGTGGCTACGTTAACGGCTCGGGCGCGAAGCAGGAATTCCGGCCGCGAGCTCATTACGCGATCGTGACGGCAGTCCGCCACACACTCTTTCCCTTTCTTCGCTCCGATCCACTCTCTTCCGCGTCGTAACTCCGAATGAGCGAGTGAGTGAGCAAGCTGAGAGGCGAATAATTACAGCCACGTTCCACTGCGAATTAGAGCGTGTTGATAACCCGCAGTACAAGTGTGGAAAGTGATGGAAAATTATTTTCAGCTGATAGCCGCAAAGGCTTGCTGTTAACGTCGTTAAATTTATTAAAGGCGAGAAGAAGATGGTGTAAGAGTCACGGCTGAGAAGGCAATCGGAAATGTTAATGTTGAGTGAATAGATGGCTGGTGAATTACGATACGATGGACACAATGCCAAGCAGAATGGTACTGAAGTTCTGCACAAACATAAAGAAGCAATGTTCAATCAAAAAATATCCCACTGAAAATATGTATTAATAAGATACTGCGCAATAATATTTTCTGAAATGTTTGGAGCTATACCAGGGAATATCAGCTTTGCAAATACTTCAGAGACTTGAGTGCTGGCAAGGAAACAGAGGAAAATTGTTTTGTCTTTGGGTAACTAATTTCAAAACGGGCCAGAATAAACGAGCTATCGTGAGCAGACGAGACGCTGTTAGATTTTTATAAAAAAATTGAAGCGCCCGACTGGAAGCAGTCAGTGGTTTATTTACGAGGAATATGGATTCATACGTGTTGCACTTCAATAAATATTTGCTAATTGACAATGTGCAAGGAGCCGATCAACGTTTAATCGTTGTGGTGACAAGGGTCTCATTGTCATTATCTTCCGCGTCTGATACGACAGACGCAATTGCTGGTGATACGCACGCCACCGTTTTACGGACACAGCCAGCTCAGCGTTGTGAGCAGCAAGGCTAAGATAAATATACTGTACGTCGTGTCCGTGCTCTAGTTTTAATTGTGTAATTAATTCACGGGCCGTACAGAGTTGTGGCGTCTGACAGTGCTCCACTTGCAAGAATACTGGAGTGTACGCCGTTACAGCCTCCTATTCTAGTTCCTCGGACGTAAAAACCGCGGATAAACCAGACCGGCCAGGTCTTCATTTCGCTATGCCGGATAATACATGCGCTCTCCTTGCTGCTGCCACTTTCACAAACGTCAGAGGAATGGCTGCTCTGTTCTTTGTATTATAGCGGTAAATTAATTTATCTTTTGGTGTCATCATTCTGTCAACTGCAGTTATGTAGATATTTTACAAGCTGTGAAGTTCTTATTTAAACATAAAATTGAATTAACGTATAATAATATGTGTCACAAGCCGCAGAAAGGATTTTTATTGTTTTAGGTTGAAACTGAAACGTTTCGTCACAGAGTATAGACCATGTCAGTAAATAATGTTTGATTTAATCTTAGGGCGTGATGCGTATGGTCCGGAATGGCAAGTTGCGTGCGTGAAGCCTCGCTTCTGTAGCAGACTACCTGTAATGATTTTCATTGTTGAAATTTTGGTGGAGGAAATTTGATCTCCGTGTGCAAGAGGGCATGACGGAAGTAGGACTAACTCAGACAGAACTGGGATCAGAACATAGTACCCAAGCAATAATACGTTATCAGCGCCCATTATCACAGCCTTGATAAGTCTTGCACCTAATTACTCGCACTGGAAGCACCGCTAGAGTGTAGGAACCGCAGATTATTTCATTCGACGAGATATAATATCTCTCTGTTTATTGCCGATTCATTTTTCTGAAACAAAGAACTGAGATTCCCGCCACAGCGCAGTTCCCTCTTCTTGTGAAATTGTCATTTAGCCTTTCTTTCTACGAATATGTGTTACTTTAAAGGAGTGTAATATTACACGTAAGCACACTAGTACATAGAATTTAAGTTTGGATCAGTAAATTAAAGGACAAAGAAAATTGGTTATGATTGTGAATTCAAACACGCAAACTGATTTTCTGAAGCCATAATATAACTGAGATAGTTAAAGCCTGTCTTAAACAACAACTGATGTGAATTGATTCAAATGGTTAAAATGGCTCTGAGCACTATGGGACTTAAAAAAATGGTTCAAATGGCTCTGAGCACTATGGGGCTTAACATCTGAGGTCATCAGTCCCCTAGAACTTAGAACTACTTAAACCTAACTAACCTAAGGACGTCACACACTTCCATGTCCGAGGCAGGATCGAACCTGCGACAGTAGCGGTCGCGCGGTTTCAGACTGAAGCGCCTAGAGCCGCTCAGCCACTCCGGCCGACGATGTGAATTGAATATAAACCCCAGTTGCCTGAAAAACACCAAGACTCAATTACTCTTTTTACAAAATTAAAATTGTGAGTTTGCAGAATAACTTCTAATACCAGCAGCATAGGCTATAAAGTTATCAGCGTCGTGCCATGAATATCAAACAAAATTTCTGGGTCCCGATTCACTGGCAAGTGTCTCTATAAATGTAATGTTAAGGCAAAGTTATCAGAATGTGAGTAATGGAGGCCCTGCCTCTGCAAACGCGTTGTGCTTCGAGTTGGAGAATACTTGCCTCCCGTTCTTCCATGAACATCTACATGATTTTCGTTGTCTTGATGAAACACAAATCGTTCCAGTATTAGCATGCTAGAAGTCAGCACGAGTTACAGCGAACTGTTGTCCAGCTGCGTAAGTGTCGATGCTGTGATGACGTTCATTTCTCGTAGAAGTGGCTGGCCTATCATCTGGACGGCTCGCGGAGGTATGGTACCACGGCCGTCCAACGGTCTTCTGCCGGCGGGAAATTCCAACAAAAATACAAAGCGAGTATCAGAGCTCAATTCCGCACCTGCATACAGTTGTCCGTATGTTTATCAGCCGAGTTACCCGAGACTACAGCTGTATACTCTGGTTCGTCGGAGCCCATTGCTTTGACTCTAAATGTGCTGGCAGAAGATTAGGAGAGTTATTAGTAAAACACGTTGCCAATAAAAACTCAAATCCTAAGCTAACAATACACTTGGGGCATGTAACTCTAGATCTACATTTAGTGCTCCACACGATGACGTAACTGGTTTTTTCAAATGTTCGTTCCAATTATTAATTAATTGCAGTAGATGACTAATAATTAAGAAAACATTTTCCAATTATTATTGATTTCAGTATAGGTCTAATAATTAACAAAATATTAGAAGTAATTCTAGACTACTAGTAATTCATTGACACGAATATTACAACCCACTACAAAATAATTTGTAATATCTCGTCAAAGGTATCACCACAACCCTCTGAAAGCAGAATTGACCACTAGATGTCACGAGAGGCAGGCCATACAGTGTGAAGACGAGGTGATGAGTGTGTTGCCGACGTACAACTCCAATGGAATTTTTCATCACCAGCTCGGGTTTCAGCAGTTTCTGCAAACGAAAATATTCACATATGTTTGCTGACAGAGATGACTAAAACGAGGCCTGTAAGCCAATATTGCAAACTACAGACGTTGTCACATTGATAGACAATCGTCAGGAAGGGGCAGCGCGATTTATAACAAGAAGTCATTACGCCAGTTTTCAATACCAGCTTCAGCCATACAAACTACCGAAACGACGGTAGATGCTGTGGAAACATCACAAGTAAAAATTTATCTGTTGCAGCATATTGGCCACCACGTTGACCTACAGACAGATGATGCTACAAAACTCCTTATCATCAGAGGGAAACTCCTTATCCCCAGAGATCTGAATTCAAAGAGTGCAGCATGGAACTTGGTGACCACCACTCACAGTGGACAGCGACGTCTTCGGCAAGCCACCGAGCAAGCTCACATATACGTTTGCGGTACTGGTGAATCGACTGATATACTGTATGCCATATGAGGAAGGCTAGATGTGCTTGACATCGCAATAACGAGAGAACTAAACCAATTTATAACTAATGGAGTAGTTACAATTAATGAAATATGCCATATTATGTCGTGGTCGGGTGGATTTCACATTAAAATTCAACGTTGCATCCCCATGAGCGGAGGATATCTTTAAGGGGAACAGTAGTTTCTTTGAGTGTGCGATTCATACCCTGGGCTCGCTACTGAGTACAGAAAACTACAGATGTTGTCACAATGATAGACAATCGGCAGAATAGGGCACAGCGCAGTGACGTCAGATGCTTTGAATGCTCGAGCGCAATGGGCCATTGTTGGTTGCCGTCGTCCACTTTGCTAGCAGCCAATGGGGGAACTCCAGCATACATCATCTTCAGCACCGGGATTTAAATATCATTCAATTTCACGCCCTCCTCCTATCTATTGAAATTCGTGGAGTGTTATACAATCTCTGTGTCCTCTCTGTATAATTTTTCATGGCACCCGCTAGTGGTTGTCAGTACTTGAGACCTATCAAAATGATTGTGGTGTTCTCCTGGCTGCAAAGCATGTATACTAGAAGCAGGTCTGCCAGTTTCCCTCGTTCTACAGTTCCCTTCATGTGTTGTGGTCGTTTTTCGACCGTTCATTCTGCGGTACTCACATACTCCTCCCGACAACTACGCGGAATGCTATAAATTCCTGCGTTCACCAGAGGTTTACGAGCACCCTTGGCCTATTTTAGGTGATCCTGTACCTTCCGGGTGACTTTGTAGATTACCGCGACGTTCCGTTTTGTCAAGTTTTTTCTACGCTGTCAATAACGTCCTTAATGAAAGGCAGGAAAACTTCCGATATCACAGGCGCTTCGCTTCTGCATCGGTATGATTAAAGCGCGGCAGTCTTAACGCTCTTTTTACCTCAGCGGACGAAAAACCATTCTTCAGAAATTCATAGTTTGGGTATTTTAATTCCGCATCAAGCAGCTCTGATTCGCAGATGTTCTTTGCTCTATTTACTAACGTTTTTTCTATTAGCCCATATCCTCCTTCTTCCCCCCCCCCCCCCTCTCTCTCTCTCTCTCTCTCTCTCTCTCTCTCTCTCTCTCTCTCTCTCTCTCTCTCTCTCTGGTCATATCTCCCTCCCCCCCCCTCTAACTATCTCCTCCTCATTCTTTCCTCTGTCCGTCTGCACCTCTCCCCTGTACTCTGTCCCTCTGCTTGTTTCCCTTCTGCCCAGCTCCTCCTCCCCCCCCCTCCCAAGTTCATCTTCTCCCTCCCCGTCTCTTTGTCTACCTTCTCGTTGCCGCTCTGCCTCATCAGGAAATACATACATACGTACATACACTGTGGTGACAAAATTCACGGGATATTGTGTAACATTATGCTGCACTTCCTTAAGCCTGGCGTAGGGCAGCAGCTCGACGTGGCATGGACTCAGCAAGTCCCCTGCAGAAATTTTGAGCCACGTTGCCTCTATAGCCGTCCATAACAGCGAAAATGTTGCCGTTGCAGGATGATGAGCACGAACCAACTTAACGATTACGTCCTATAAATGTTCGATGAGATTCATGTCGAGAGACCTGAGTGGACAAATTATTCGCTCGAATTGTCAAGAATATTCTTCAAACCAATCGCGAACAGTTGCGGCTCAGTGACATGGCATCTTTGTTTGGAACATGAACAAGAATGGCTACAGATTGTCTCCATGTAGCGGAACATGACCATATCCAGTCAGCAATCGGTTCAGTTGGACCAGAGGACCCAAGACCCAGTCTACTGCATGTAAACACAGCCCACACCATTATGGAGCCACCACGAGCCTGTAAAGGCATTGTTGACAACTGGAGTCCTTGGCTTCGTGAGGTCGGCTCCACATTCGGACCTTACCATCACCTCTTACCAACTGAAATCGGTACTCATCTGGCCAGACCACGGTTTCCAGTCGTCTAGGGTGCAGTCGGTGTGGTCATGAGCCGAGGAGAGGTGTTGCAGGCGAAGTCGTGCTGTTAGCGAAGGAATTACCGTCTGTCGTCTGTTGCCATTGCTCGCTAACGTAAAATTTATCCGCCCTGTCCTAACGGATGCGTTCCTTGTACGTCCCACATTGATTTCTGCAGTTATTTCACGCACTGTTGCTTGTCTGTTAGCACTGACAACTTTACCCAGAAGCCGCTGCTCTCGGTCGTGAAGTGAACGCCGTCGGCCACTGCGTTGTTCGTGGTAAAAGGTAATTCCTGAAATGTGCTGTTCTCGGCACACTCTTGACGTTGTGTATTTCGGAATATTGAATTCCGTAACGATTTCCGAAATAGAATGTCCTATGCATCTGGCTCAAACTACCATTCTACGTTCAAAGTCTTTTAATTCCCGTTATGCGGCCGTAATCAAGTAGGAAACCCTTTCACGTGAATCACCTGAGTACAAATGGCAGCTACGCTAATGCACTGTACTTTCATACGAGTATCTTATTTACGTCATACTACCGCCATCTGCGTGTGCATATCGCTCTCCTATTTCTTTTGTCAACTCAGTCTATATACATACATACATATAATTTTATGTTGTGTGTGGATTTGCATTGTCAAACCACTATTTTGGATAGATTAATCCCCTCTGACATAAAGTTTTTTTTCTTGCGCAACCCAGACTGCTTATGTGTTTTCCATACAGCTGGTCCAGAAGCCTTGTATTCATCTATGCATGGTAGTGTAATCTTTCGTGGATACCGGATAACACTTGTCATAATCTTCCCTTCAGACGTCATTATTGGTACAGGGTTTTGATTGTTACTTCGTAATGAAACATCAGTAAGTTTCTATAAATAAATATCCTTACATAGCTGAAATTCTCGCTTTACAGATACTTTTGTGTTTAACAAATATAGCACCAATCTTGCACAAAGAGTTCACGTGGTTAATTCTTCTTGTAAAATGTAATGTAATACATCTTCGAAGGTCGTGCGGTAGCGTTCTCGCTTCCCGCGCCCGGGTTCCCGGGTTCGATTCCCGGCGGGGTCAGGGATTTTCTCTGCCTCGTGATGACTGGGTGTTGTGTGATGTCCTTAAGTTAGTTAGGTTCAAGTAGTTCTAAGTTCTAGGGGACTGATGACCATAGATGTTAAGTCCCATAGTGCTCAGAGCCATTTATATCTTCGAAAATACACGTGGCCATTAATTATTTTATAAACCTTTTATATAATATATCTTCGGAAATACACGTTGCCCTTAATTTTTTTATAAACCTTTTATATTCGGTCGTCCAACGTCGCATTTTATAAACAAATATAAAAATTTATAAACAATATAAAAACCAAATGAGACAGATGTGTGACGTGTTGCCCCGGAATTAGCTACCGCTCTCTTTCGATCCAACCCCGAAGTTCACAGTATTGACATCTGCGAGGCCGTTTTAGGTCAGTTGCCACGCAAGCATATATCGCAGGATTCTTGTCGACAGACAAATAAACATAAAAACAGTATGTTGTGTGCGATAAGCTAGGCTTCGAATTTTTGGTCCAAAGTTTCCATCCTTGCCTTACAGAAAACCTATATATTTTAGTAATGAGTTGAAGAAAAGGTGTAGATTAGCGCTATACCAGTTCCCAGACGTCGGAGCTATTGTGATAGTCGATGACGTCCAAGAAATACCGCATCGTGACACGTGACATTCATTTGTTGTTGTTGTGGTCTTCAGTCCTGAGACTGGTTTGATGCAGCTCTCCATGCTACTCTATCCTGTGCAAGCTTCTTCATCTCCCAGTATCTACTGCAACCTACATCCTTCTGAATCTGCTTGGTGTATTCATCTCTTGGTCTCCCTTTACGATTTTTACCCTCCACACTGCCCTCCAATACTTAATTGGTGATCCCTTGATGCGTCAACACATGTCCTACCAACCGATCCCTTCTTCTAGTCAAGTTGTGCCACAAACTTCTCTTCTCCCCAATCCTATTCAATACTTCCTCATTAGTTATGTGATCTACCCATCTGATCTTCAGCATTCTTCTGTTGCACCACATTTCAAAAGCTTCTATTCTCTTCTTGTCTAAACTATTTATCGTCCATGTTTCACTTCCATACATGGCTACATTCTATACAAATACTTTCAGTTTCGACTTCCTGACACTTAAATCAATACTCGATGTTAACAAATTTCTCTTCTTCAGAAACGCTTTCCTTGCCATTGCCAGTCTTCATTTTATATCCTCTCTACTTCGACCATCATCAGTTATTATGCTCCCCAAATAGCAAAATTCCTTTACTACTTTAAGTGTCTCATTTCCTAATCTAATTCCCTCAGCATCGCCCGACTTAATTCGACTGCATTCCATTATCCTCGTTTTGCTTTTGTTGACGTTCATCTTATACCCTCCTTTCAAGACACCATCCATTCCATTCAACTGCTCTTCCAAGTCCTTTGCTGTCTCTGACAGAATTACAATGTCATCGGCGAACCTCAAAGTTTTTATTTCTTCTCCATGGATTTTAATACCTACTCCGAATTTTTCTTTTGTTTCCTTTACTGCTTGCTCAATATACAGATTGAATAACATCGGGGAGAGACTACAACCCTGTCTCACTCCCTTCTCAACCACTGCTTCCCTTTCATGTCCCTCGACTCTCATAATTGCCATCTTGTTTCTGTACAAATTGTAAATAGCCTTTCGCTCACGGTATTTTATCCCTGCCACCTTCAGAATTTGAAAGAGCGTATTCCAGTCAACATTGTCAAAAGCTTTCTCCTAGTCTACAAATGCTAGAAACGTAGGTTTGCCTTTTCTTAATCTAACTTCTAAGATAAGTCGTATGGTCAGTATTGCCTCACGTGTTCCAACATTTCTACGGACTCCAAACTGATCTTCCCCGAGGTCGGTTGCTACGTTTTTCCATTCGTCTTTAAAGAATCCGCGTTAGTAGTTTGCAGCCGTGACGACATTCATTTATAAAGTAAAAATTTTGGAGAGCGATAATGATTTTTGACAATATTGTTCCCTTTACACGCATTTTTGTCACGTGGAAAGTGACTAGTAAAAATAGTGCAGGTATCATTTAAGAGTACAACTCGAAATATTTATGTTTGATGTGTTCAAGATTTCGTTCGTTATGCTTCCCTTACGACCTAGTTGCCGTATGTCCAAGTCTCTATATGCGACGTAAGTCGATTCTTTACCATTTACTAGTCTGCAATGTAGAGGCGTGAAAAATTGTCTTGTGTACGTAAGGTTTTAGCGGCAAACGTAGACGTGAGTTGGTAGATCGTAAACATCAGACTTTGCGCAGGTCACCTATGAGAAGTTGAGACGACTTTGCAGCGCTGATAAGGACACGCGGTCACCACCAGATACGAGCCTCCCTGGGAAAATAAATGGCTCGTGCTTCTCGGGAAAATAGCGCCGTTATTTATCTTTTTAAGATGCCCTTTACTGTGACACAGTGGGCTGCTGTAGAAACATGGTGTTTTTTCTATAATCAGACTTTCTCAGAAATGCTAAAGAGGGAATTTCACATCTGTCGTAATTGGTAGGCTGCAGGTACGCAAAGGTACCAGCTGTGCTTTTCTCCTGTAAATTGGAACTTTCATTTCGATTTCCATTCTGGTAATGATGTATTGTTACGGCTTTTCTAAATCTTTGCAGAAGACTCGCGACTATTCCTCTGGGAAATGTCTCGTCCAATTTCATCATTCCGCGCCTCACCCCTACTCTTCTTCTCTCGGCATTTCCAAGAGTGCCCACGTCACGGCTGTCGTCTCTTTTTCTCCCCCCCCCTTCCTCTCCTCTCCCCTGTCTTCCACTCCAGTTTTGTTTCTCTATCAGGTAACCTATATTGACGGTATATCGACAAGATCGTTAGCAAGCACTACCGCCGCACATAATGTGGGACAAGGAGATCTGTCAGCTCCACCGATGAAAAACTTATACTTGTATTCATTTTATGCATTATGCATTTATAATGAATTCCGGAAGTATGTAATAAAATTTCTAACATGATTACAACAATCACATCGAGTAAATCTCGTTTTTTTGCTGTTGTTTACTTAGCAACCTTAATCTGCATTAGTCATATTCCATGGATTCCGCGAGAGTCTATCCTATAAAAGTTGAAACTAATCAGACTTATTTTGGAAAGATTTTCTGAAGAACCCTAAGTTGTGTGCTACTGACAGTAGTTATAAGAGTGAGCAATTTTGTTTTTATCTTTAATCAGTACGTTAGATTCTTTTTTTTTTGTCTGAGTTTTTACTATGTTCCAGCTAGTTCATATCTTGTGGCTCTAAGAGATTATTTTCCTTCAAATAGTACATACATTTGTGCCTTGATTAGTTTGCTTCGAATTTTACAGTACTGTTTTTAATATGAGTTAAATATGCCAATGTCTTGAGATGGCTAGTATATATGTTAGTGTATACGTTCGTCCAGCAGTTCCTGCTAATAGTCGTTCCAGCGTGGTTTTAAATTTGCGGACATATCTGAAAGAATTACCGCCACTAAGTTACGAAGGAACACCTCACGTAACAACCGAAAAACGTTTTGCGCACTTCTTCCCAGCAGCGAAGTACGTGAACATGAGTAGGCGAGGTTCTGTTTGTCAGTCAGGATGATATTTAGATGGCTCGTAGCATCGGTTGATCGACCAACGCCCATATCAGTGCATGTTCAAATGGCTGTAAGCACTATGCGACTTTACATCTGAGGTCATCAGTCCCCTAGAACTTAGAACTACGTATCAGGCGATATGATATCGTGTAAGAATAGAATAATGACAATGGTTTCTAAATATCTAAGAATGATTGATACGAAGAAAAAGTATCGATAAATTTTTTTCTTGATAAATATATTTTGATAGAGCAACAGAGAGAGATAGCGTATGGTCAAGAAACTGAACTCGTATTAGGGTGGAATATAGCTCAGATTCCCACTTACCATTCCAGTTAAAATTACCTGTTGTTTCTTTAAATTACGAGGCTTGTTCAGTAAATAAAAACCTGTATTTTTTTGTCGAATCGTAATTATTATTAATGACTGGACCTTTTTGACACTATCACACAACTTTCTCCTGCACGTATTGTTTTTCTATATAATATGAACTAGGTTCTGCCTTGCGCCATCGTTGATAACAGCCTTTACTTCCTGTTGGTAGAAGCTTTTGTCCTGTAGTCGTAGCCATGTTCTCACTGCATCAGTTATCTCGTTCTCATCACCCTCAAAGTGGCCCTCGAAGAGAAGCCTCAAGTGGCACAGATAGAAGTCAGTCCAATGACTGCCTTTCTCTTGCCGGCTCGAAGTGATTCATCCAGGTTTAATCACTTGTAACGATCCTTCACAGAAAGGCATTGGGTTCAGACTGCACCAACGATTAAGATGAAATGACTTTCTTCGCATTTTGTGGTCAGTCGTGAGCACTCGTGAAACTCATCGTCAGCACACGTCTGAATATCGAAGAGTTTCAGTAACTGCACACGCACTTCCAATCCTCACCGCTAGCTGTCGAGCCAGTTGTCGAATTGTGATACGCCAGTCGGCACGAATAATTTCATCAGCGAGATTCACCATCTGGGGAGCCGTGACTGTGAAAGTACGTCCTCAACGTAGTCAACCATAGAACTCAGTTTTTGCAGTTCCTGATTCGTTAACTCTCTTTACCCACCGCCGAAATGTCCTACTATCAGCTGCATCATTAACATATACTGCTCATAAATTTTCATGGGTGTCCATCACGGAATAATTTTTCCTCGACCAAAACATCAAATACGACACGTTACTTGTAACGAATGTCTTGCGTAGACGCCATTTTCAGGGTTCACTGTGGCTCCGCCATCTGTCAGTTCGAAACTTTGCTGAAGAAACGTCAAATTGAAGGACGTGTCCTTACAACAGGGCAAAGGACGTGGTGTCCGACACCTGGCAAGTGGCAAAGTTAGACGTGTGTAGTAAACAGACCCCAGTAGGTGGACATTGACATCCTTTCCAGCCCTGGACGCAGTTTCTGTAAGGGGTTCCATAACGCGCCCGACGTTGTAGCTCCTGATAACTAGTATACCCATCCCCCCCCCCCCCCCCCCCTCTCGGGCCTGCTCAGACCCTGCTGAAGGAGCGGCCACATCTTCACTCACTGGGTGAAAGGGCAAAGCTAGACGGCCAGCCTCTACATTTACTTCCGACTCGAGCGACGCGAACGCGTTACAGCCCGCAACTCAGCCTCCGGTGAGCATGGATGCCGACAGGTACACTGCAAGGTGCCTCAGCAGCAGAGCCCGTGGAAGGAACAAGCGACATCTGAGGTGTCCCGTGTCCCGTGTCCCAGTGGGTGAGCCAAGCAGCCTTACCTTCCACTGAGCCCCCGTGTGTTAAAGCCATTGACGATTGGTGTGCAGTGATATCACGGCGCTTCCCGTTTTCGCCTGCGTCTGACTCGGCATGTTCGAGTCAGTCACAGCATTGAAATCCCCGCTCTTAGCCTTTTTCGGGTTTTCAGCGTCTCTCTTCTTCGGCCCCTGTTTCCGCTCAATGGGCATGTCGGCTGTCCTATCCCGATTGGCACTTCGTGCATATTCGATGGGACTGACCGTACGATGATACCATATGTGGGGTAAGCCGGAAGATAGGACACATAGCAACGGTTTGTGATAGTCGGCGAGCCTCGAGACGGTCGCCCGAGACCCCGCCGTTTTCCTTCACTCCGCGGCTGTCTCCGATGTCCCATAAGCATCGCCTCAGTGTATTCTGCTTATGTTGGTAGTGGATGGGTGACCGATTGAACTTCTTGTACACCCGGAAGCGACGGTCGGCCTCGTTGACTTAGATACTAACAGGGCTCTTGGGCTGCCCATTGTTGCAACGGCCACTATATCGAGCTGTGTCTTTTAGCAAGCAGTATATTCTTTTGAGGGGAGAGTTCTTCGTCTCCGCACGATATAAGTGTGTGGAACGGCAAATCAGGTTGTTAGTGGTTTATTTACCATTAGTACTAAATACTTATGGTTTAGGCGTCCTTCCTGCTTCTTGTTCGCTAATAGTACATTTAGTGTCTCAAACGGTCCCCTTTCAAGACTTGAACTAATTACTACAGTCATACAGCCAGACGTTTCAGAACACCATGACTGAGGGGGAAAATTTCGAGGCACGCTTCTCTCTTAAGCAATTAGCAACACCTAAATTTTGTCGAGCACACCCTATTCCTTCCTCTACGTGTGACAAAGTCAAGGCCGAGATGTAGATTGGTTCAAATGGCTCTGAGCACTATGGGACTCAACATCTGTGGTCATCAGTCCCCTAGAACTTAGAACTACTTAAACCTAACTAACCTAAGGACGTCACACACATCCATGCCCGGGGCAGGATTCGAACCTGCGACCGTAGCGGTCACGCGGTTACAGACTGACGCGCCTATAACCGCACGGCCACACCGGCCGGCTCCGAGATGTAGAGTTTGAAGGACCTCAGTGTTATTTCTGCTACTTCATTGAGTCAAAGGACAACCAATTTCGTGGTAATTAGGAACCCAGAGGCGCCATACGTGTTTGCAGTGATTTTAAACAAGCGGTCAACATACAACGCGTCGCAACCTCGTATCGAAATCCGTGGCTGGTGGAGCTGTTCGAAATTTTCATGTGGTCAGTATTTTTGTCGCAGTGACTCGTGCGTTGCATAGCTGCTGTTGCCATTGGACGCACTTTTCTGAATTATTAGTGTTTAATACCCACTTCGGGCTCTACCAGCTTATTTGTTTGACCTTAGGATTTTGTTTGCGCCAGGAGTTTATAAACTATATCTGGAGCACATATTTAGCTTTTCTCTTTGTTTCACAGTTCAATTCTTAAGATAGGATGGACAGGGTGTGTGTGTTCTGTGTGCAGACGCAAAAGCAGCTGATGCTTGTGTCCACGGTCTGTAGGCTGCTGCCTCTGGGTGGAGCAGTGGTGGAACATCCGGCGTGTCGCATAGCACACCTCATGTGTTGCTTGTTTCGCCCACAATCTCTGTTGCCGACGCATGTTGCAGTGTACTCATAATGGGAGATCCATGCTCACAGTAGGCTGAGTTGCGGATTGTAACGATTTGGCATCGTTCGATGCGGAAATTCAGTGTGGAGGCTGGCCGTGTGGCCTTACCCATTCCTTCTGTGAGTGGACGAGTGGCCGTTCCTTCAGCAGGCATATAGGGGAATGGGTTTACTAGTTATCACGAGCTCCAGTGTTAGGCGCGCTATTGAGCCCATTAGGGAAATAGCGTCCTGGGCTGGAAAGAGAGCCAATGTGCACTCGGTATGTCTGCTTGGGGGCTTCATCCGAGATGTGAAGGAGGCTCTGCCTGCTGCTATCGAGGGTGCAGGGTACAGTAGTATGCAAATTATGGTTCACGTCGGTACCAATGATGTCTGTCTCTTGGGACTTGAGGCCATCTTCGGTTTGAATGGGCGGCCGGCCGAAGTGATGACTGCTGACGTCACACTCGGCGTGCGAGCAGAGCTCACAGTTTGCAGCATAGTTCCTAGAATAGATCGGGGTCCTTTAGTTTGGAGCCGAGAGGAGGGTCTCAGTCGAAGGCTGCGTCGATTGTGTGACGGTTTAGGCTGCAGATTTCCAGACCTGCATTATGGGGCGAAGAATTGTAGGACTCACCTTGTTAGATCAGGAGTGCACTACACAAAGGAAGCAGCTACTATGGTATCAGAGTACTTGTGGAGTGCACATGGGCACTTTTTTTGGCTTGGCGGTAGACTGACGAACTCTAATGAGCACTCGCCAGTCGATTAACACGGTGCGAAATCAGATCGCGTACAAAGTAATTCACTTTGTCTGATAACATTTTAACAGTAAATTGTCGAAGTATTCGTATTAAAGTTCATAAACTACTGCTCTCCAGGAAAGTTGTCATGCGCAGATTATTCTCAGAACCTAGAGCTTACTGAAACACGAACTAGAAAGATTCGAAATATTTAGTGAGGCGTGAAACGGATATCTAAAAAAAAATGGCTCTGAGCACAATGGAACTGCTGAGGTCATCAGTCCCCTAGAACTTAGAACTAGTTAAACCTAAGGACATTACACACATCCATGCCCGAGGCAGGATTAGAACTTGCGGCCGGCGGCGTGGTTCCAGGCTGTAGCACCTAGAACCGCTCGGCCACATAGGCCGGCGCATATCTAAAAGACAGATTTCTTAATTGAAGGAGGTCATCAGCCAGTTGGACTTAAATGATATGAAAATGACATCTGTTCTTTGGGACATGTCCAAGAACAGATGTCGCCTTCATATCGTTTGAGGCCAATCGGCTGATGACCTCCTTCAGTGCGGATGCACAAGATTTGGCTGAACTCTTACGGGACTCGGTCAGATTGTCTGCCGCGAGTAATGGGTATAATGGCAGGGGCACTGCGAATGTAGTGTGTGGATTATAAGTTGAGAAGGTGAGTCTCACGGGGAACGTGCCGGCGATAAATCCCTGCAGTCGCTCTATCCTCTGTGCCCTCGGTGGCTCAGATGGATAGAGCGCTTGCCATGTAAGCAGTAGATCACGGGTTCGAGTCCCGGTCGGGGCACACAATTTCAACTCTCCCCGTTGATGTATATCAACGCCCGTCAGCAGTTAATGGTATTGATTTAGTTGTAATTACATTGAATACAGGCGTAACGTCGTCGTAGAAAATTCTGGATTACACTAGCAAGTACACCAGCCATCGCACGAAGCTCACCATGCGTCGCAAGTATTGTGGTGAGAAGCGTTTCTTCGACGGGAACCGATGGACGTACACAAGACTTTTGATATGCCCTCCCCCAACCCCACCAGAAAGAACAAAAAGGATGTCACATCACGAAGCGAGGTGTCCAAGCAGTTGGAATCCTCTTCCGATCCAAACCCTGGGACCTGTTACACTGGGTACGTCACGTACTTGCCCAGGAACGTGTGGCAGTTGGTCCCTCTAGCTGTATTCACATCTGACGATACGTGTCTGTGGTACATTCTCTAAAGTTCTGGAAGAACTTGTTCCATAGACACCTTTTATGTAATTCCATTCAAAGGTTTCACTAGCTCAAGATTACTTCAAAGGACAACAGCCCCAATTTCAGTTTCTTTGTACTTCGACCCTCTGTTAAGTCCTTGGACCTATGTGAAACATATCGGAAGAATCCAAAGAAGTATAACAGACCAACGAAGAAGTTTTCTTACAAAAATTCTCGGCCGATCAATTGCTGAATATGGTCCAGCTGTGTGGGACAGTTACCAAAATGGATTAACGGAGAAAGTAAAAAAGGTACAAAGAAGAGCTTGTTTAATCAATGCGAGAGCATCACCAAAACGTTCAAAGGACTCCAATAAGAGACGCTCTAATATCGTTATTGCGCACCTCGAAGTGTCTTCTACTGGAGAGATTGGGTATTTGCAGAGGTGTACCGCAAATCCTGCTTGCTGCGAACCATCCGCTAGCGGAACAGGTTTGGTGGGCAAGGAGGGATGGGACTGGAAAGATTCTCGTATACCGTGCTTCCCATTCCAAGCATCGCACGGCAGCTTACGGAATACAGTTACAGATTCAGTCAGTCACTCGGCCCTAAATGACAGCCAATCAGTTGCGGAATTCAGTAGATGCAGTTGGCCAGTTACAGGCTGTTCATGAAAATGAATCTTAGTTTAATAGTGGTGACGAGCGGTTCTAGGAGCTTCAGTCCGCTACGGTCGCAGGTTCGAATCCTGCCTCGGGCATGGATGTGTGTGATGTCCTTAGGTTAGTTAGGTTTAATTAGTTCAAGTTCTAGGAAACTGATGACCTCAGATGTTAAGTCCCATAGTGCTAAAGGCCATTTTTTAAATAGTGGTGAAGCGATTTTATTGCCACAGCACGGAGAGGCAAATTTTTTTATTGCTCGAGTTGGGTTTTCCTTCGTATTATTAAACCACTTCAGCCGAATGAGAGGATGGGGAATCCAACAATCTGACGGCCGAGTCCTTCGTCTGTCTGTAATTGATTTATGTCGATGAGGCATTAGGCTCTGCACGACTCTGTCCGTTTGTGTTTTCACTTACGTTTTACTGTTGTGGTCTAAAAATGTAGGCTCTAAAGCTTATCAAGTTATCCGCTGACATAAGCAGATGTTTTTGCTGAAGAAGGCTTTGAATGAATAAACTTCTTACCCAAGGAGATGAATGTCATGTATATAAGTCTGTTTGGTATTTTTGTGTTTAGGCAATTGTGCGTTGTGTTTTGTAACAGTCAAGAGAAAGCAACTCAGCATTCGTGGAAACTGTGTGGGAAACCGCCTAAAATCGACCGCCAGTCGTGTTCTAGGCCAACCATGTTCACATCGGCGTGTGGATTCTATGACAGTTTGAGTCATTTCTCTGTCGCACCTGCCAGTGCGCTGCGCTAGCCCGATAACGAATGTGTTTATGTGAAATTCGTGCGAAAATGATTGCAGCGGACTTGCCTTCAAGTGAAAAAAAAACCTTAAGCTTGCTGATCAGTCGCCAATAATTATCCCGTCCGGAATTACAGTAATACAATTCCCGGGCTTCAAATACCTCTATCAAGACTAATCACTATTCATGAAGTTGAATAGAATCATAATGAAATTATTGATACTACTGCATCGTTATTTAAGAGGTGCAATTGAAGCGAAAATTTGGTATTTGAAAACTACCATCGATTTATAGCTTCTCCATATTACTGTTGGAAATTTTCGTAGTTAAATCATGCTAGTTATGAATCAGCCGAAAGCAACAAATTTGCCGGAGATTCTTGAATTTCTTCTCAAAGTGTCAAGTATTTCCTTTTATCTGTCATCTCCATTTAAATTTTGATGTATGCATCTTCCTGACAGCTCCGTTAAAAGGATCTTTTCCTCGGCAGTACTGTAGATGAGTACTAGTTCTATTTGTAAGAGAGGCTGGCTGCGTGTATTGAAGCTCAGCGAGTTTGTGACGTTTATTGACGTCTCCAAAAGTCCATTATTCTGTCTGTTTCACTTTATAAATTTCCTGTTAATTTCCTTCAGTTTATCCTACAGGATAATTCCTTCGAGCCGCTTCACTTCTAACAAATTTGTGGTGTTCTCGGCACTGTCTAATGTCGCTTATTTTTTCGATTTGTATCACGTATTACATTTAACAGTACTCCATGCCCACATAGAAAACAATGCGACAGAAATAGCGAAAACTTCGTCCTGCGTATTCATCACTGAAGCGCACAAAGATCTTTATTATCATTTCACCAGTTCCAAAAACGGCTCACTCTATTCAGAGTGCGTTTGAACTAATTGATAAGAAGTTTCGATGTTAGTAAATCTCAAATAAAATTCTGGTTTTGCACTACTATTTGCTATATCTCGAATGATTCAAGTAACTCTGTTTAATTTATCAACGGGGGTTTTCTTCCAGGTAGGTTCTCTAATAAATCTGCAGTTTCACATGTTCTCAGCAGCGACTACACGACATGTGGCGAAGAGCTCATAGCGTACCCCTCACGCCACCGACGCCACCAAACTCCTGTCCCCTTTTTTGATTAGACGTCTAAAGAAAGAGTGCTTTTGAGCTGGCATCTTTAGACAGCAAAATGTAACCGACAGTTTCGAGTATCAGCCTGCAACTTCCCCAAGGAGTACTCAGTTATTTGGTCGTGCCCGTAATGTATGTGTACGCAGCGCCTTGTGTGCCGACAGAATATGGAGCGCATCGAGAGGCTTCTGTGCGTTAATTACTTAGAAGAGCACACATTGTCGGTAATGGAAAATGAAAAACTAAACTGAATAAACGTACGTTAGAAAGGTCACAAACAGAAATCACAAGAAGAATTTAATTAACGCTAAGAAAACAGCTTCAATTTTTTTTAAATTGTCGCTATATTATTTCTGAAGACATCGCTCTCTTGGCGCCTGCGTTTACAAAATGGAGATAGAACTGAATGTATCATAACAAGATTCACGATTGTTAAGGAGTATAGTGAGATTCAGTATAGACTTTAAATCACTCATGTACGCTTTCCATTGAAATCCCATTCAAAGCCATATACTATCGACGTCTTCTTTAAAACGTGTTTTAAGAGAACAGCGTATCTGACCTCTTTCCCATAAATTTATGCTCACTTTAAGTCACACACACACACACACACACACAATTTCCGATTAATGTACCTCTATTTGTCGTCATCGTATGTGAGGTCGGTGATAATGAACATGTTCATAGTCGCTTGAATTTCAGGGATGACAGAAATTGTTAATACCACTCTTCTACTCTCAAGGAAAGAATATTTCATCAAAAAATGGTTCAAATGGCTCTGACCACTATGGGACTGAGGTCATCAGTCCACTAGAAATTACCACTACTTAAACCTAACTACCCTAAGGACATTACATCCATTGCAGAGACAGGACTCGAATGTGCGACCGTAGCAGTTGCGCGGTTCCGGACTGAAGCGCCTAGAACCGCTCGGCCACCACGGTCGGCAATACTTCATCACTTGAATATGGGGGATATATGAGATTTTAATTGATGATCTGTTGGTAGAGTTGGGATAACAAGGGTTTCGGTTCTAGATGAGCAGAGTAATCATGACCACGTATACAGTACAAATACGCAAGTAACATTACAGTGTAAGGCGACGCAAAGCACCTACTCCAGGACCTTCCTAAGGCCAACAATGTGGGATCCTCACATAATCCTGGTAACTCAGGCAGTACGGAATAACAATATCTTCGTCTTAACGTCTCAATTGATAAAGGAGAAGCAGGAGGGAAAAATCTAGTTGAAAGCCTCGCCAACATCGATATAAGTCGAATCAGGTTACTCAGGGATGAGAAAGCACAAATCATGGCTTTGATATAGGATCCATATCGGCATTCACCACGTTACACCTTGCTCTGGAGTTACAGCCGAGGAGTTAAAACACAAACTTCTGAAAGACACAGAACGGGCGTCTCAAACATCCTTAATTTATAATGTTACTTTCACCACACAAACCGCCACAGAAAGTGAAATGATTTTTTTGTGAAAACGATTGTTATATTTATTGCTTACATTAATGCACGAAATAAGGCAAAGAAGAGTGGATTACGAGGAACATTTATGAGTAAACTATAATTATATTTTATACCACCCTTTAGAAATGTTGTTAATGTTTCGATATTTATTTCCGAAATATACATTGGTTTAAAGTCCACACCTGTAACTGATTGGTCAGCGAGTGTGCTGATGCAAGGAGAAGCCACTTTAGATCCATCATAAAGACGAATATTTTTCCTCGCTGACAGGAGTGGGACTGAGGCTCGTGAGCGCGGGATTAGCCGAGCAGTCTGAGGCGCTGAAGTCCTGGACTGTGCGGCTGGTCCCGCCGGAGGTTCGAGTCCTCCCTCGGGCATGGGTGTGTGTGTGTTTTTTAGGTTAAGTAGTGTGTAAGCTTAGGGACTGATGACCTTAGCAGTTAAGTGCCATAAGATTTCACACACTTTTTCAACTGAGGCTCGTCAGGTCAACTAGGAAGCTACTTGCAATAAACATAGTGGCTCTGGTTCCGTAAGACAACATCAGATTGACAGAGACCGGTGGGCTGGTCACAGTTCCCATCAAATGAAGCAGACGCAGCATAGCGTTAAATCCTGTAGACTTGGTTGTCTTACATTCGTTAGCACCTTGTTTCCTAAACAGGACTGTTAAGATATTTGTGTTATATTTCCAAGAAAAAAAGTCATTGCTACTATATTGTCAGAATGTGATATTATTCAGACAACGTTATGTAATACTTAATTGTTCGGCTTCATCTTCCTCCTCATTAAAAAGTGACACTGACACCAAAAATTAAACTCTCCAGTAGTTCTGAACGTAGTACAACACAATTGTACTAGATAGCTCTGGGAAATAAGGGAAATATCTACAAGAAAAAATACTTCACAGAACAAGAAAATGAAATAAAAATTTGGTAATAAGTAATCATTCTTTGTAAGTGACCTGTTTAGCTTTACACTGCCACAAACGTTAAGGCGACGTCTTTATTGTCTAACCTACATCCGAACTCCTGAAGCCACCGTGCGGGTTTTGTCGGACAGTACTTGTAATACCAGCAAAAAAATGGTTCAAATGGCTCTGAGCTCTATGGGACTTAACACCAGAGGTCATGTCCCCTAGACTTAGAACCACTTAAACCTCACTAACCTAAGGACATCACACACATCCATGCCCGAGGCAGGATGCGAACCTGCGAGCGTAGCAGCAGCGTGGTTCCGGACTGAAGCGCCTAGAATCGCTCGGCGTAATACCAGCATACCTGTTCCAACATCTGATGGTGTAATGGAAGGCCGACAGTCGGTAAAACTCCGTATAGCTCAAATTCCTTTCTTTTCATCGTATTCGTTTCGTGAGAGGAAGCAATATGTTGCCTGTCTCCGTGGACTGTATGCTCGCGACATTTTAACAGAAAACTTGTGCATCACTCACAACGCAAAATTCCTAGTAAATTGATACATTAAATTCATGCTCGACTGAGCGAGGTATAACGAATATTGACATTGAAACCGAATAAACATCCACCACTGGTCTGCAACAGTGTGGAAATATCTCCGCCGAAAACCAAAAAGAAACTATCAAAATATAGACAGTTACAGTTGACCTATAGAATATAGAATGAGAGAGTAGGAAGTCTTAATTGCTAAAGATACTTCGACACAAAACAGTTAATAGTTTACTCAGCACCAGTAATTTTGTCACTACCGTCTATTCCGTGTATTGTTAAAAAGAAATAGAGGACTGCATTATACGTAACGTAGCGAGAATGCAAAGGACGATTTTGAAGAATGAGATAATCCCTCAGACGATAAGCACCAAATAAGAGCTATTGAGCATGTATTCGAAAATGCCTGGTTTACTTGCTAGAGCTATGCAGCACTTTCTACTTTACATTCAAGTGGACGATACGCTACTGTTTTATGACAGAGTTCTGTTCCTTACGACGCCTTACAGGCAAGACTAAAGTTGCACCACAGCAAAACTATTGCTCGGTAGTTTTGGTACAGTACATAAATAATGAAGTAAGTGGTTGGATTACCGGTAGCCTTGATAGTATTGGTAGGGAAAGAAACATAAATGAATGTGTGGGAGAGGAACTGGGAACCGACTCATTTTCTTTATTGTTTGTTTGTTTTGCACATAATTAAAACCACACATCGTTCTGTGTTAGCCCATTGTGTATTTTATATACTTACACGATGTAAGTTTCATTATGTAAGTTATAAAAATTAGACGCTCGAGTAACTTCTGCGCTTTCATGTAACCAAGTAATTACTTTTGATGCAAGTACGGTTGAATGCGCAAACACGAAAGACGTCTATATAATGATTTTATTTTGTATTCAGTAGAACGTTCCTCAAAAATGGCTCTGAGCTCTATGGGACCTAACTTCTTAGGTCATCAGTCCCATAGACTTAGAACTACTTAAACCTAACTAACATAAGAACATCACACACATCCATGCCCGAAGCAGGATTCGAACATGCGGCCGTAGCGGTCGCGCGGTTCCAGACTGTAGCGCCTAGAACCGCTCGGCAACTCCGGCCGGCTAGAACGTTCCTCATCTCGATCGAAGGATAGAGTTTCCTGTTGTCTTTGTTAAGTGAGAAAGTTGTTTAGGAGAAAATTGTGTCTTCTTCTGCAATTTGATGAATATGTACTTTTTAATGCGTCTCTTACACGTCATAAATCAACAATTATCGAATAAAATCTTAACCAAACATTGACAAACTTCAATTTTGCTGTAAATGCTTTTATTTTTAAGTAACAGACAAGAGAATAACTGTGTGGAATAAATATGTTCTGTAAGTTACGCGGGCCTTTATATATCCTCAATGAGATCCTAGACTGTTTATCATTCCGGTTTCCAAGCGAATCTAGTAAGATACTGATTTCATGCGCAAAGAAAGCCATCAAAATGAAACATCGCTCGATAAGTATGCAACACTCGTTCCGAACTGGTAAAGGAGTTATAATCCTATGTAACCAAAGCTACTACGAGAACTACCAATGTCTACCCTTACTTACGATAGCCTACGGCAGTTTTACAACTATAGGCAAGACTTATCTCATTTTCTTGTTGCTGTTAATTTAGTAGCTAAGAATAACTATTACCCGTCTGTTTCAAGTCAATATTGTTTTGTTTCTTAAACAAAACGTACATCGTCACTGGCCTAAGACATTGAATTGACTCTACTAAATATACAGGTTGTTTCAAAGTAACTTCCAGGGGTTGAAGAGGCTAGTTAGTAGATGAAGTTTTATGAAAAAACCATGGCAGGAAATGTATCGTTCGGGTGGAAAATAATTATAAAAATCGGATCACTTTCAAATCTCCTGTTTCGTGGTACGCACGCAGCTGACCTGCTCTCTCTCTACAGGAGCACATGGCCTGGGCAATATTTCGAGTACTCGTAGCAGGGTTTTCTTCCACGTGATGAGAAACGTCCAAAATGGTTCAAATGGCTCTGAGCACTATGGGAGTTAACATATGATGTCATCAGTCCCCTAGAACGTAGAACTACTTAAACCTAACTAACCTAAGGACATCACACACATCCATGCACGAGGCAGGATTCGAACCTGCGTCCGTAGCAGCCGCGCGCTTCCAGACTGAAGGGCCTAGAACCGCTCGGCCACATCGGCTGGCGAAGAGCGTCCTCTCCAGGGTAAAAAGTGCTGGACGTGCGTGGAATACAACAGTTAGCCTTCTTAGTTGCGAACGTACCAGTTGTAGTCTGAGGAACATGCTATTTAATGTGATGATTACAACACCAACTGACTACGGCACCCTTTTCTCAGCATTTGCGCGTACCGTGAAGCGGGAGATTCGTAAGAGGTCCGATTTTGAAACATCATTTGTCTGGAAACGGTACATTTCTGGACGTCGGTTCCTTATAATGTACGGTCTACAATTCCTAGAAGCGTGTATACTACCCCACAGGAATCTCCAGGAACGCATGGATTACAACTCTTTGGAGGTTTCACCAAGTTCTTGAAAGCATTAAAGTCTTAGTTTACCGTACATGTGCCCATATAGCAATTTCTCCTTGGTGCTTGGATCTAGTTAGTGTCAGCGACACACTCATTCTGTGAGCAATGGGATAAATGTGCGTGTGTCGCACTGACATCTGGGGCATACTTCTGGTAGTCGCCGATCGTAACATTCCTTTCCATGCCCTCGCTACCTAAGGTACTGTGGAGAACTTTGCAGTGTAACACACGTTATTCGAACGTAAATGGTAATCAGTAAACGCATCCCACCATCACACTCTACCTTTCTAACCAAACATTGGTGATGAAAATTTGTCACTTCGAGGATTCGAAGCGACTGCTCCTGGGTATGGAGGCCAGATAGTAGTCTGTAAGTGCTTAAAACATGCTGGGTACCAAAAACTAATGAGCCTATGAACTCACACTAACATTGGCGCAACATCGTTTGTTAGATGTCGATACAGCAACGCGGAAAGCCCCGCGGCAGTTGAGGCTCGCAAAGTTATAACGACTTGGCGCGGCTGGCTATTCCGTAAAATAGTCACTAACTCCAGCCGCCGTTCCCCCACCCAAGCGTGGTGTTGCTGCCTTTCAAGAGAAATAGTTACTGTGCTAAGTGTCCACTATACTCACGTGATGCTGCATACGCTCCCTTCGTTTTTGGAAATGCTAACTTTTTTAGAAACCAGAAAATTCGTGCTTGCCAGTTTAGGAACGGTTTTAAACTTATTTCATTTTTTTCGTGTTTTCCTTCCAGTATCTCTTTATTCGTTCACTGTCGCTTTTCATGTTCTTCTGTCCACCGTGAATTTTGTCGAGTAGGCTTCCCCTTCAATATATTTGTGAATTACAGTTCTAGGTTTAGTTTTATCTTGAATGATATCTTCATGAAAACCAGTTTCGCTTAGTCTTAATTAAAACTACTGTTAGGCATCTGGTGTGATTTTCCGTCGATAAGGGTAAGTTTATAATTTTCTTTGTGAGACTGTTGGACATTTCGTATACCGTACGCGACTGTAAAACTGCAACTGCGGCTTCCCATGGTATCTATGATCCGACAGCTCTCATGTGATTTCTTTTCCACCCAGGTTCCATTTTCACTTTCTAATACTAAATTTTTCTGAGGACTTTCATTTCTCGTTTTGGAGTAAATTTTATTTGTGAACTGCAAACAGTTATCATGGTTTCAGATGCGTAATGAGCTTCTGTTTTAACAGCTGTGTTGTGATGTCGTAGTTTTCCCTCTGGTGATACAGAATTTTTGTTGTACCTGATCAAAATTAGTTGGTGTGCTGTAATTCGTTCATAAAAGAGTAACTGCGCTTGTTCGCGTACTTACCGTTGTGTATGCCTGACGCGGAATGGAGTACGGTAGCGAAGTAATATAGCGGTAGTTAGCTTTCAAAAGGCCAACGTAGATGGCTTTTAGGTGCATCGTGGACGCTCCTGTTCAAGTGAGTAGCAGTGAACCTGAAGTCGGAGATGGAAACACGCAGATTTAAGCGACAGGTGGGTTCTGTGGCACCATTCTGGCAGGGAACGCGCTTACGTCACTCATATTCTCTAATTCTGTAGCGTAATCTATTTATTTAACATTCTTTGCAGTTTTGGGAATACGGAACTGTCGATGTAATAAGTGATGTAAAAGATGATCTTCGCTTATTATCACCCTCAGATTTTGTACATCATATCCTCCGCCACCTGGTTGGTAAAGTGAAAATAGACAGGCTATACTACTCAGTCCCTGTCAAGTATCTTCTGACTGGCTGTGTCTACTTCTAAGACCGAAGCTTCTTCCACCGCGTCATCTTCTGGGTCTAGAAGGAGGATCCTAAGAATTTATGATCTAATATTAAATTGTTAGGTCTAAAAGTTTGCTTCCGTCGTTTTTTCTTGAAGTTTATGGCTTTATTGTGAAAAACTTATAAATTACGATTCAGATATTGGCGATAGCTGGCCACTACTTTCGCCCATCTTTCGGGCAACTTACGAATTTGGCACTTGTTCGTGGTGTGTTGGCCAACCAGGCTGCGTGCCATTGATTGAAAAAGATGGTTGTTAGAGAAAGCAACGTCTCTAGAATACGGTGGTTGGGGTATGACTTTCTATTTCGTTATTCCCAATTATGATTTGGCAGGTTTTTCGACATAGAGTCGATCACTGTTACGCTGAAAAAAATCAACTTTTCATGCCCATCGCTGTATTTTGGTCGTTTGTCTCTCAGTGGTCGACTGGGACAAATCAACTGCTTTCGATAACGATCTCCTATGATTGTTTCCGTCGGTTTCAGAAGCTCTGAAAACCTTCTATCCCCAACGGCCATTCCGGTTGTAATATTCCTGGCTTTGCAGCCATTATGTTGAGGTACAAGAAGCTCTTCTTAGAGCAGTTCAGAAGGCAGAAGTGGAACGATGACGTAATGTGGTGTGAGGTACCGATAACAGATGGCAGGGGTATCGTGGGAGAGAAGTTGCGGTCCAATAAGAAAAACTTCTGTTATTAACAAACTAAACAGCGTATTTACTTGCATTTCACGTTAAAGCATCTTTCAATAGTGTGATATGGTTCCATTATTTCACAAGTATTAATAACCAACAGAATGACAAACAACTGCTAATCGAAAAAGGCAGCCGAAGCACCTCGGTGATCTTTGGATCGGGCCTAACTTCGATGGCAGGCGAAGTGGTTCGACTGTAAGATCAGAGCTGGTTGGGAAGCATCGGAGGACCGACATGTCTGCCGCTGTCGGTGTAGTTAAGACGTTATTAGCAATATGTTATTTTGAACATATAGTTAAGAACAGTGTGACTGTAATTACGGAAATACGCAGTTCATTATTTTGTTGAAAAATGGAAATTATTTCTACCCTTTAAGTGACATTAATTGTTCACTTTCTCGTGTTCTGCATATAAAAATCGAGTGGCATCCCGTATAAACAAACTGTTTGGAAATTTAGTTATTTCTAAAATAACAGTTCCTCGCTAAGAGTTTCTTACAGCCTCAAGATAAAGTATTCACGGCCTACGTGATGTTTTCTGCGCTGCTGACAACTACTATAGGAGACTACAGGTTGGTGAACATTTATTAGAACTTATGCATTCCACTCACGGCGATGGAAGCAAATAGGCTCCTCGCGTGTACTGCCATCTTAGTACAAATGAGATCAGTGATACGTAATCTGTGATAACACAGAGGAGGTAGGAAGCAGAGATGTTATTGAGAGAAGGGGTTTATCGTACGCACATATATACCACCCTCTCACTCCTTCTCTTACTCTTTTTTTTTCAGCTTGCCGTACACGTCTTCGACATCGGAATTGCCGTTTATGAAGCGTTGAAACCATTCTCTGCACGTTATTTCGCTAATAGAAACCTCACAATATCTCTTCCCCAAAATTTTTCGAGCCTCAGCCGAAGATCTCTTCATGCTAAAGCAGAAATTTAATTTCCTGGAAATGACGAGAGTAGGGCTCGTAAGTTGACATTCTCAATCGAGAATAAATTCATGATGCAGTCACAAGCAGACTAATATTTTGATGGCGTTATGTGTACAAATGTCTAAGCTTATTGTTCCGACCTATTACTTTCACTACCACTTGCCACCAGTGCCATGTTGCAAAACGGCGGCGGCAAAGCTGTAGACGTAAAACTAAATAGTTCTAAGCCATCTATCCTGGCACTCAGTGACAACAATGACAACGAAACGTAGGCTGACATACAGATGGACGAAACACTTAATTTCTTTGTCCAAAGTAGTTTCACTGTGGAAGATCACAGTGAGATTCCTCATTTAAATCGTCTAACAAACGCGAAGGTAGAATATGTCGAAGAAATAAGTGACCGGGGGGAGGGGGGGGTGAGATAGAAAATCAGCTAAAATCACGTAACAGGGGGGAAACGTGGCTGTGCCTGATAAGATACCTATAAGTTTGGAGATTGCTTTTAGAATATTCGAAACAACTTGGTTCTCTTCTAGCGGCAATCTACTGTACTTTGCTTGAGAAGCAAAGCGTTGCAAGGGACTAGAAAAACACACAGCTCATTTACATTTTCAAACAGGATCGTCGAACTGACGTACCCTACTATACACTTGTATCACTGTATGTTGTACAATTTTGGAACGCGTTTTATCTCGTATAACCTCCCTGGAGTCTTAAAACGTCGTCCGTAGAAATCAACAAGGACTCTGCAGTAAATGTCTGAGAGAATGCGCAAGAAGCGATTTCAAGTGAAACGACTACAAACGACTAATCGCAGTACAGACTGATACTAGACTGAGATTCATTGGATTGAGAAGGAAGGCGTGTTAGTGTTGTTCGTGAAATTGTGCACCAGTCTAATGACCAGGAGACTGTTTGGAACCCCGGCCTTAGTACAACTTTTCATTCGTCGCTTTAGTATACACCATAGATTTTTGACACTTAAAAGGTTTCTGGTACCATATAGCTCAATCTGATTAAATTAGGGTACACTAGAACGTGGAAGTACCAACAGCCTATGATAGCAGCATAGCTTTCGCCCTAATATCACACTAATTGTCTTAAAACGAAGACGTGCGATTTCCAGCGGACCGGCCGTCTTCCCTCCAAGAGGATTCATAAGCGAGTGCCCTGATTACGCTAGTTCAAAGAAACTCGTGGAATCTGTTGGACATTTGAGGCCACTCAACCAACTAACACTGTGGGTGCGGAATAATTGTTGTACTTCTCGTCCACAGTCGCTCTGATTGGTTCAGCCCACTGTACAACTAATTCTAAGCCTTCCCCTCCTGAGACTACTGATAAATGAGTATCCCACCACCTGTCCTGATAGGAACACCTTCTGAAAATCCATCTATGCTAGCGCGTGACTCTCTGATTGCCGAATTCTCCCGCTCAGTAATTAGTGCACGTTCATCTACTCTCCGGATCTTATCACTCATCAGACAATCCGCCTCTACCGGCTTGTAAACAGTACGTTACGCGGGACGTCGGTAGGGAACCTTCATAAACAAAAGACAGGGAAAAGGTACAAAGAAAAACTGCCTGATTCGTCGTATGTTTGTTTCCTCAGGGCAAGAGCGTCCCGGAAATACTTGGTACAATAAAAGAGTTGTGCTCTGCTACGAGATTTTCTATCATAATTCCGGAGTCAAAAGAACGAGCTCCTCGTACAGGGCGTGAATTCCCAAAGGTTGTCTACCGGCCGCCGTGTCATCCTCTGCCTTGCGATGTAATGGGGATACAGAATGGAGTGGCATGTAATCAGCACACCGCTCTCCCTGACGTTTTGTATTATTTCCAGACCGTCAAAAGAATAGCAGCTACTAGTTTCCAGAAATTGCTCTTACAACAATTTAAATCTATATTAGTACTGATAAAAACAATTTTGACTCTTTCAAGGTCAATTTTTCAATATGTTGCTTTCTCCAACAAACAGCTTCCATAATAACCTGAATAGAAAAATTTGTGAAATGTGAGCTTATTCAAGGGACTATCGACAGTTCTCCTTTCCTAGTTACAACCAGGAAAAGATATGGAGAGGGGGAAATGATTCTGATAGACTACGTGCTGTTTTCTTACGATGGCTTGCAGAGTACAGAGACACACGAGCTCCCTCTCCTCTGTTTATTACTTTTGCGGGTGTGCATCAGAACAAAGCATATCTCTACGGTTCCGTTTAGGCTGAATATACTGTTATTAAGTGAAGGAACGAATATTAGGGCTGAAACATCCAACCAGCGTCGAGTCATTGGACACGAAACACAAACTCGAATAATTGAGGAGGGATGGCAAAGGTAATCGGCCGCGCCCTTTCAAAGGAACCATCACGAGAAACGTAAAACTTTATGGCCGGATGGGGATTTGAACCGCTGTTCGCTGTTCTCCCGAATAGAAGGCCAGTGTCGTACAACTGCACTACCTGGCTCTATCGTTATTAAGCGATATGTTTAGGAGTGGTAATATTCTCTTTCTCCTTTCCTTTCCCTTTGAATACCTCTGAGATGTTCGCTCACCGAGCCGTCGACACCGCAAATCTGTGATAAATCGTGCTGCATTTCTTGTCAAACTTCGCTGCCTCTTCCGATGGTAATTCGACGCTCGAGTACCGAAAAGCAGTAGCAAAGAACTGACAGTGAATAGGTTCCATAGATAATTGCTTGGTGAGTTATTTATGCTTCCTTAGGATTCTTGCCACGAATCAAAGTCTCACAACCTATACCTCCGCACTTAGATTTACACAGTCTGATCAAAAGTATCCGGACACCTAGTAGAAGACATTAATATGGGGTGTGTCCATTCTTCTCATTTATGACGGCTTGAACTGTGCTGGAGACGCTTTCATTGAGGTGTCTGAATGTCTGTGGAAGAATGACAGCCCATTCTTCCTCGAGAGTCAAGGGCGAAGAAGGACGCAGAGGTCTGGAGAGAAGTTGTCCTTCTGACTCATACCAAAGGTTTCCCACTCTATTCACGTCGGGACTTTGCGTAAACCAGTCAGTTTCAGGAATGCTATTGTCCACAAACTATTGCCTCATAGACGATGCTTTATGGCACTTGCACTGTTATATCGTACAATCAGTCGTCATCTCCGAACTGCTGCTCTGCTGTATGCACTATACAGTGCTGTAATGTGTGTTCATATTCTTCCGCATTTAGCGTTTTCTTGAGCATAATGAGAGGTCCAGAACTCAACAACGCAAAACATCCCCTTATCGTAACACCAATTTCGCCATACTTCACTGTTGGAATTACACATGATGGCAGGTGACGTTCCCCAAGCATTCACCAAACCCAAACCCTTCTATCGGATTGCCCTAGAGTATAGCGTGATTCATCACTACAAATCGTGCCTGGTCATGCTTTAGCTGCGGTTGTCTCTTCGCGTTTCCACTACACTGTCGCATCACCAACAATTGATTTTGGTACTTTTAGAAGGGTTGAAGTTTCCCTGATGGATCTGTTACTAAGGCGACATTCAGTGACTAGTTCTTATGACCGCTCCATTGTACTGTTGCTGCTTCTATACTGACACCGCAGTACTCCCTGCCTTCTTTTATACTGCCGGAACCGCCTCTCGTGACATCTAGTTGTGAGTTCTGCGTTACAGAAGGCTATACGCGTATTTTTGAGTAGATGATGTATATGTTCAATCTATCTAAATTTTTTAAATTTTTTTTACCTTACTGTCAATTGCTACAGATCGGACACATGTTGATATTTAATGGCCTAAATTCAGTGACAGGTTGGTCTTGATATAAATCGCCATTATTATGTTCTTTTATCGTGTTCAACCGCTTTTATTTGTTTTTGCTAACGTTCACAGCTTCGAAATAAAATATTGTGGTGGATAGTGCTCTAACTTACCGGGTTTTATAATATAATGTAAGCCCTTAAAAAAAAAAGAAAGAGCACTATGGGACTTAACATCTGAGGTAATCAGTCCCCTAGAACTTAGAACTACTTAAACCTAACTAACTAACCCAAGGACATCACACACATCCATGTCCGAGGCAGGATTCGAACCTGCGGTCCCGAGTTCCACACTAGAGCCGCTCAGCCACAACAACCGGCAGGCCCTGTCTCATTTTTATTTATTGCTTTCTTTGTTGTTATAACATATTTCTTTTTATACACAATGCTTAAGCTCGTGAATAGATACGAAGCATATCAAATGACGCTATTCGACAATAATTCACTAATACAAGGGCTACTCGGAAAGTAATGACCTTTAGGTCGCGAAATGAAAGCGACAGTGAAAATCAGATGGAGCTTTGCACAGATGCGTTGGACAGTGTCTGTAGTGTGCCTGTCGATCATGTCACGTCTTTCTTTCCACCTCTGAGCACACAGTGAGCACGTAAAGATTCCTGGAACAATAGTGCCTCTCACCAAGTATGGGTGTCCTCTGCGAGGTTTCGCCTGATCTCATGCAACTCCACATAACATACCTGTCTTGCATGTCCTTCATGACAATTCTCCACCTCAACCTGCAGGGCCATTGAGGATGGCTCCACAGCGTTTCGATGAGAAGTGTTTTGATTGCCTCCCCCCCCCTCCCCCCCCTGGCCAGACTTGGATCCCTCTGACGTTCATCTCTGCTCAGAGAACCGCTTACTATGAAGACAACGTTTTGGCACAGACAACAAACTGCAGGCCAGTTTCCATGACAAGAGTGTTGGAAAGTTGGTACTACGTTACGGTAGACGTCTAAGTCGGAGACGTAGCTTGAAGGTATAGCAAACTGTTGCAAGTAAACTATTTTTGATTTTCACTGGGGTTTCCTTTTCGCGACCGATCGGACGTTAGTATCCGAATAGCCCTCGTAGCACTCAAACAAAATTGAACAAATCTACGATTACGTTTACATCTATAGTCCGCAAGCAATCTTCTGGTATGTGGAGGAGGGTGATTCGTGTATTGTGTACAAAGCGAAGCTCTCAAACTGCCTTCCCTATTCGATTCGCGAATGGTCCTCGGGAAGGATGATGGTTAGTAAGTCGCTCTGTAAGTTCGAATCCGTCTAATCTTCCTTCACAGTCTTTTCCCAAGACAGGTGTAAGAGGACGTAATATATCGGTTGGCTGTTCCAGGAATGTAAACAAAACTGTGATGCAAAAGAGTTCTCTTCTAGCGCTTGCTCTGGAATTACGTGAGCATATCTGCGCCGCCTTAGAGATTACTAAACGAAAATGTGACGAAACACTCTGCTCTTGTGTGTATCCTTTGTCATTTCTAACGATCAGATGGTGGTTTTGTAGGCAACCTCCTCCATGGATGGACTACACATCCTGGGAATTCACACTAAATTATTTCGTGACAGAGTCCTTCAAACGAAACCGACGGAGTTGGTGCAGGTCATCCGGAATTTCGCTGTGTGTGGTTCCCATAAAAAGCTTCACGAAAATGTCGGAACGCTTCCTGAGAAAAAGACGCAGCCGATTTCCTTCTCCATTTTTCACAAATTCTTGCCTGTGCTCTATCTCTAATGACTTCTCGTTGACGGGACGTTAAACTGTAATCTTTCATCATCTGAAAATGAAATATTATGTTGAAGTCCATTTCGTCAAAGGAAATATTATTCAAATCTTTCGCGTATTTCAGTTGTTCTCCCTGATGGCAAACTGAGAAGTCTCGCACGTTTTCAAGTCATTACTGTCCTCGTATTTGTTTTGCGTCCTAGGGTATCTGTTTTCCGGTGAAGTGCCCTTTCTGAATTTCCCAGCCTCATTCTCATATGTTCGCAGAACTTACAATTTTTATTATTATTTTTGTCGATATCGACACGAATTCATCACCTTCATAGTAAACGAGGTGCAGTGTTGGCATCTCCTCTAAACGCAAAGACATTCGGGAATCAGCCCAGCGGGAAACCTGCGGTCATAGAGTGACAGAGATGTCGCTCGATAACACGACGATCTCTGCTTAACAATATCGAAGCAGCAGTTGAGTCGCACGTACTACAATTGACGAGGTGGTGCTGACGCTTTTGGCGAACCAGCACTAGATCTACATCTCCATGACTACTCTGCAATTCACAGTTACAAGCCTGACAGTGCTCTTCGAACGAGCTTTAGCCAACTTCTCGACCGTTACACTCTCGAACAGCGCGTGCAAATATATATATTAGCATTTGAACCATGTCGGCTTGCGGGCTCACGGTGAACATCGATATCACGGAGCAACACCACCCACCAGTAAAATGTGACTGCAGCTCTCGTTGTAACTGTAAACCGAAGGTAATGATTCAAATGGCTCTGAGCACTATGGGACTTAACATCTATGGTCATCAGTCTCCTAGAACTTAGAACTACTTAAACCTAACTAACCTAAGGACAACACACAACACCCAGCCATCACGAGGCAGAGAAAATCCCTGACCCCGCCGGGAATCGAACCCGGGAACCCGGGCGCGCTACCGAGAACGCTACCGCACGACCACGAGATGCGGGCGAAGGTAATGGATCAGTGTGACTTGAGAAGTCATTTAGGATGCCTCGCAGACATATGCGCGAACCGTACCGTCAAATCAGTGAGTTTGAAAGAGAGTCCACTATTGCAGAAACTGCTGCTCGTGTGGGGCGAAGTGTTCCGAGATCGCAAAGAGCGTGTGCCGAATGGTTCACGGGAGGTCTGTAACACGACGAGATGAGTCAGGTCACACCACCTAGACAATCCCCCGAGAAGATCGACACCTCGGGCGAATGGCATTGCAGGACAGATCTGCGTCCTCCTCGGCTCTGGTGGGATAGTGGAACAGAGCAGCACATCGAATCAGGGGTGACAGTAGTCACCGTTCATTACGGCACGTGTTACGTGCCTGTCGTCCATTTCTCCACCTGCCTTTGACAAATGATCAGAAACATGCTAGACGGAAAAGGTGTATGGAACATCAGTGGCGACGGGAATGGCATCAGAAAGTGTTTTCGGACGAATCCATTTTCTGTTTCCTTGAAAATAATGGCCGCACTTTGGTTCGCCACAGGCAGGGGGAGGCGATCAGGGACTACATATGCACAAGACATACAGCACCTCAGGGCCTTACAGTGTGGTGTGCTCTTGGGTACAACCACAAATCACGCTTGGTGTCCAGGACACTGTTACAAGTGTGACCTACGTAAATGACATCCTGCTACCCGTAGCCATACCCTTTCTGCACAACAACCGAGGTACCATTTTTCAGCAAGACAATGCATGACCTCATGTTGCTGCTTGAACCGTGCCTTCTTGGTGTCACAGGATGTCAGCCTTTTATCCTGGCCTGCCAGATCCCCAGACCTGTCACCAGTCGAAAATGTGTGTGATATGGTGAAATGACGGTTGCAGCACTGTGTCCCAATGCCAACCACCACAGAATCATGCAGCATGGATGGCTACACAACACGACGCCTTTCACGCCTTATACGCGTTGATGGAACAAGTTGTCAGGGCTCATGGCGGACCCTGTGCCTACTAGGCAACAGGACACATGCTGCACCGAGGTGATTGAAAAGCTAACCATTTCTACAGAACATACTAATATACATGTCCTGTGAATATGAACCTCCTATCTGTAGCCATTCATAGTGTTCAGCTTTTTCGGAGCACGAGTGTATATGTGGTGTCTGTTCTTTCGGACATGTCCTAAAGGACAGACACTATTTTGATCCTGCAGGCAGCATCAGTTGAGACACAGAGACAGACATTACCAGCCAATGGGTATTGATTTATATCAGTGGGGCAGATTGAAAATTTGTGCCAAACTGGGATTCGAACCTGGGTCTCCTGTTTACTAGGCAGTTGTGCTGACCACTATGCCACCGAGACACAGTGATCACCACAGCCACATGGACTGCCACAGCACGCTTCCCATCAGACCAAAATTCTCAACGTACACCACACACTACTGATGTAGTGCGCCTGCTCATTAGACTCATTACTCGCGGTATCTCGCTGATTCCCGTAGGAGTTCGAGCTTGGTGTGCTTCCACACTGAGCGGATCATTAGCCGTCATCACATTAATTATATGTATGTGATGCCTTTAGTTTGGGACATATATGTAATTAAGGTGATGAACAGTGTTCGCCTCAGTGCAGACGCACACCAAGCTGGAACTTCTACAGAATCGGCGAGATGCCGCGAGTAATGAGGCTAAAGATCAGGGGCACTGTGACAAGTGTGACCTACGTAAATGACATCCTGCGACCCGTAGCCATACCCTTTCCCAACCTAGGTACTATTTTTCAGCAAGACAATGCACGACCTCACGTTATACTGTGTGGTATAATTTGAGAATTTGGATCTGAAGGGATGCGTATTATGGTAGTCTGTGCGGTTGTGATGACCACTGTGTCCGAAAGATGTTTAGCAAGGAGGATACCTGGTTTCGAATCCTGGTCTGGCACAAATTTTCAGTTTCCCCATTAATATAAATGAGTGCCCATTGCCAGCTAATGTGTTTAATTCCTTGGCTGTTCTATTTATTGTCTCTCGCCGCTGGTGTGCCTTACAAATGACCAAAATCTCTTTGGATCTTCTGCCAGATTCAGAGACAGTTCCGCTGCGCAGACTGTTCATAGCATCTCTCACTGAAGTCTATATTCAGTAAAACACTGCAAGCCTTACAGATCTTACCTTCTTTAAAATTTGTATGCTTTTTTTCGTTGCTCCTACAACACTTTTCCGAGCTGTTTCGTTTACCGTGGTAGATCAGTACCGTTTATTATTAATTTATTTGGCATATATCTCTCAACTACCGTGGATACTACTACGATGAATTTAAGCCACATGTGCTGTACTCTTAGATTGGGAAGAGGGGAAGAGGTATGACCTTTTGGTCACTATTGCTGCTGGGGGACTGATGACCTTAGCTCTTTAGTCCCCCTTAAACATCCCAACAACCACCACTAATGCTGCCCATTTGTTCATGATTATTTATTTCTAAAGAGTCGAGTACGTTTTCGCAGCCATTTACACTTCGAATGGGTTCCTGAACAAAATAATTTTCGAAGAAAGCACTCAGTATGATTTCGGGCAACGTTTTTGCTTATGCTACACTCTGTAAATATGTATTTCCGCCAACATATCGAGGGTAGATTAAAGCACCACCGACTACGAGGCGTATTCCGAAATAGATCGCCAAATAGAAACCACAGTGAAAATCCGATAAAGCTTTGCATAGGTGTGTTGGACAGTGTCTCTAGTATGCCTGTTGATGGTGTCAAGTCTGTTTTTTCAGTTATGAACGCACAATGAACGTAAAGATGCCTAGAAGGCAGTGTCTTCCGCCAAGTATGAGTGCCCGCAATAGATTTCTCCTGATGTTATGCAGCCCACAAGACAGAACTGTCATGCGTTTCCTTCTTCATGACAGTTCTGGGCCGCACTCTGCAGGGACAATGAGGAAGCCCCTACAGCATTTTCGATGCGAAGTGTTCGATCGCCCTCCTTAAAGTCCAGATTTTGCTCTATCTCTGCTGACATGAACCGCCGCCTATGAAGTCAACATTTCGGTAAAGACAACGAACTGCAGATCAGCGCAGAGGATCGGAGAAGAGTCAGGTGACTGCATTCTATGACGAGGGTATTGGAAAGTTGGTACAACGATACGAAAAATGTCTCAGACGGAGCGGCGACTATCTAGAGACATTGCTGAATGGTGTGGCTAACTATTCCAAATAAAACTCTTTGATTTTCACTGTGGTTTCCATTTCGTGACAGATCGGACCTTACTTCCTGAATACTCTTCCAGCAACTGTATCATTCTGAGTCGAGGAAGGGGAAGGGGGACGGGGAGAGGGAGAGGAAGAGCCGGCGTGGGTGGCCGAGCGGTTCTAGGCGCTACAGTCTAGAACTGCGCTACCGCTACGGTCGCAGGTTCGAATCCTGCCTCTAGCATGGATGTGTGTGATGTCCTTAGGTGAGTTACGTTTAAGTAGTTCTAAGTTCTAGGGGACTGATGACCTCAGAAGTTAAGTCCCATAGTGCTCAGAGCCATTTTTGGAAAGGGAGAGTGTCGGTAAAAGGAATCAATTATTAATTTATTCATGTTGTTAATCATATCCTGTACCTATAGTAACTCTTAGGAAATGTCTATTTCATTTCCACTACAAGGTAAACAACATCTAAAGGCAATGGACACTATATCACTACCCTTTCTGAACACTGTTAGGTCCGTTATAAAAAAAAAGTAAGCTGAAGCTTTAGCTAGTATTATAACGATTTAACTTTCAATGCTTTCTGTTAGCGCTCGGACATCTGGTTCTTTTCCAACAGAGCTACAACAGTTCACAAGTAAAGTACTGGTTGCTGGTAGGTCTTCTCTCGTCCTGTGTTTTCCCTGCACCATTGTAGACTGATGCTCGTTCTATAATTTCCTGAGACCGTCTAACGTTAAAAACCTCCCAGTCCATTCCGCACTGCCCCTGCAGCCCGTGTAGTCGCCTACTGTGTATAGTGGACTCCTACCTGTGAAACGGAACCCGAAACCCCACCATCCTACTGCGCTAGTCAAAAATGTGCAACCTAGGCTGTAGCAGAACCGTCTGAGCCTCTGATGCGGACTCTCCACTCAACTCTGCACCAGAGGTCCGCAGTCGGCCATGTCGACGATGAAGCAGATGGTGAGCTCTCTGCCTTCATCTCGCGGGCGAGACACGGAGTCTTTACCACCTGAGATAGCCACCCGAAAACAGGGAGAATCTCTTCTGATCCAAAGCGGCGCGCAACGGTAGTGCCGACAGGAGCCACTTCCTGCAGGTGGCTGCGTCCTGTGCTCTTAGCGGCACCCGGAAGCATCCGTTCCACTTCTGTTATGACTGCCACTAGACAGAGCGCACACTAGACTTCTTCCCCTCCTCCTCCTCAGCTTATGGCACGTGCGGAAGTGGCGCATTTCTGGAACGCTCGTGTCCAGTGCCGTACGAGGCGCGCAGATTGGTTTCGGTGTCGTGTGAGCAGGTGTCGCGTGGTGGCGCCTTCGTGCGCGCTCGGCGCAGCTCGGGTGCGCTCGGTGGTCGCAGCCGGCACGCGTCGTCGCGCCAGCGTTAGTCCGACGGCCGCGCCCGGCGTGAATCGCGCGCGAGTCAGTCCCACGTCCCGCGTCTCGCCCGCCACCGCTGCGCACCGGTCAGTACGCAGGCGACTGCCCGCATTGCTCTCTCTCTCTCTCTCTCTCTCTCTCTCTCTCTCTCTCTCTCTCTCTCTCTCTCTCATTCTCCCTTCTACTAACACTACCTCCGCATATTTCTCGCCTTTTTCTTATCTATTTGGTTCCGACAATACTCCGCCCGCCAGTTACGGCAGACGGAAATCCTACCACTAAGAGAAAAAGTTCTCAAAAAAGCTGGCAGTTATTTGAAAAAAAAAGAAAAGGCCAGTGTAAGCTACCGTTCGTACTAACTAGCAAAATAAACATGTTCTCAAAATTTTAAAATCCTTTTCATTAGGGTGAAAGTAGTTTCGGCCTCTATGTATTAAAAAAAACTGTGGTCGGTCGCCGTCAAAGCCCGTAATTTTGTCGAAATATCTTTTTGTACTTTATACCCCATTTTTTTGGATTTTTTGCTATAAATTGTTTGCCGATCTCGAAGGTGATCACTTAATTGCTCAACTGGACAGACTGTAGCACTTCGTAAAAGTACACAAATAATTCGTCATATTTTAAATTCGTCTTGTAAGCCTACTCAGTAATTAGAAAAGTGTACATCTCACTGGAAATTTTCAAAATCGTCGGACCATGTAATTAATGTCAAAAAAAGGCAAATGATTTCGTTTGTTGTGGTATTTATTACTTACAAAGAGGCTCTTGTCGTATCATTCGCATTTGTGTGACATTACTTTTAAAACATTTACTTTCGGTTTGCTTCATTAAGGGTGTACTCGTCCCTGCCAGCTTGTACCTTGGTGCAACTTGGCGCCCTGGGAAGAGGGACAGTGCCGCACTGAGCGGCCGCTCGTAAGCGGTCGGCTAAGGAGGCGGGCAAGTGAGGCGCGCTTTGACGGCTCTCGCCACGGGGGGGGAGGGGGGGGGGGGGCAATTTCCTGGCGCGGGAGCAGTGTCGGAACGCAGATGTCAAAGACTAGCGTTGGCTCTTATCGGCTTTACGCGACCCCCTCATCTGCAGAGTTTGCCGCCCTGGAAACACGACCCTGTCGCCCTTCCTTCCGGCTCCTTTTCTTTCTGGCTTCCCCTATTATCGGACCGTTCACCGCTGTTCCTGCAACGGAAGTAGTAGCACAGGGAGGTGCTTGTGACAGATTTCTCATTACGACCTACAACACATCGAAGGCAAAGTTATCAGTGTCAGGGTCTCTCCAGCCTTCTGTCACTCTTCCGACGTCTGACTGGCCGTTAATCGGAGTACTTGATTAAATTCTAAAATGTAAATTTCGCCAAGTATTTGGGTTAATAACTGTGTATAACTCGATCTTCAGTTTTACAGATACTGTAATTCTTATAGTTCTACAGTATATGTTTTATTAGCAAAACTGCACCAGTTTGTATTTCTGTTTTTACTGGACCTACTAGTATTTCAGAGCGAATGTTCCATCTGTAAGGTCCACAGCTTTTAATGAAGGGCTGGTGAGGCAGCAATACCTGAGTGGGCCATATTAATAGATAAATAACAGTTTGTGACAACATGTGTGTACTAAAGGTGAACTAATACAAAAAAGGAAACAGTCGTTCTTATCATAGTGTTTAATGGCATTGTAGTATATTTTTCATAATTACATTCTTAGCTTTTATTTATCGACGTAATCTCTCTTAAATTTGACTGCTTCACCGTGCTATTACGATGGAGAGGCTCAAAATCCGTGTAACATGTAGGTGAAGCATTCGCTCTGACACACATACATTTTTTTTTAAAAGCTAAATTGTAGATGATTAACGTTGTTTTACAAATATACACACATGCTCAGCTGGATGTTAGCCAAGTGAAACCAGTATGCATTCTTTAAAGAAAAAAAAAGAAAAAAAAAGAAAGAAAAATGCAATTCTCCCTTACTCCGGATATTTTCTAGTTAATCGATAAAATTTTCGAATTTCGCATTTTGACCAGCCTTTGAGTTTACTCAGGAATAACGATACGAAAACATCGTCGATAAGAACTTCCCAGCCTCCTTTCCCTCAATTTTAATAACTTCCTGGTTCTGGAAGATTCAAATAACACAAATTCAACAAAAGTATAGTACCAAACAAAATGCAGTGTTGCTAATCTAGTTTAAGATGAGACGGTTTTTTTTTATGGGAGGTGTACTGAATACGTACTGGTATGAAAGGAGTGAAATAAGTGAAAAAATTGTAGAAAAAAATTTGTGTTATTGATTTTTCAGTTTCTATTTGCTAAAACAGTCTCGGTAAAGAAAGCACATCCTGTTTAACTAAAAACATGCTTAAATACAATTTGTCTTGGAACAGAAGTTTCTGCTTTATCGTAGTGTACAGATTTAATGAAATGAAACCAAAATCTATGTAATATGCATCAACAGAATATTTTTGTATGTATTTGTAAGTGTAATCAGGTTACCTTTAATGTAGTAGAGGTAAAGTAATATGAAGCTAAATGGCAGTGAAAATAAAGTTTAAACTTTTTGGTCCTGCCAAAACTGTAGGAGAGTTCCGTATAGAGTATGAAGACTGAAGTCTGTACAGAACCACTGTATATTTTCTGAGCGATTTGTCGGTATATAGTGCCAAAACAAATATTTTCGAAAAACGTATTAGCTGTAGGATACAACTATTTTTTCTGTCAGTTTGAAAGTAAATAGGACCGTCTATGGGAACCACTAAGGAGTTTCGAAGCAATTTGCAAGATTTAGCTTCACTGCGCAATGATTTGCTACAAAGTTCGTGGATGTCTTGATGTCATAAATGCTCTTCGTTTCGGTGTAAACATAAACGAGGTCACTGGCTAAGGTATTATTTAATCAAATATAAAATTATTAGTACCTAAAAACTTTCTAAAAAACTTTTTAAAATTTCCAATAATTTTCTGTATATTCTTCCCTCGCATTTAACATTAATTTTTTTTTCATTTTACAAACAAAGCGATGACCAGATTAGGTACCTTAAATACCATCTTCGGATCTGAGAACAGACAAAACAAAAGAAAAATTTTCTTAAGTAACAACTTATGAAAAAATTACTGTTGACTTACTTTTAAAAATCTACAGGGAAATAACATATGTAAATTATAAACTCAAGTAGTAGCTTACATTACCGTTGCATCGCCCAGAACATTCTAATATAAAATCATCAGGTAGAATCTCTCATGTATAGCCGAAACCGAACCTAAGGACAAATATATTATGTTGTGGCACATAATTAAGAATAAGACATAATTATTTAGACGAAAGACCAATTCGCTGAACGTACCAAGCTATCTGTGAAAGCAATGAAACAAAGAGCAAGTGCAGCGTCGTAAAAATTTTATACACTGAAACGCATGTGTAGTTATTATCGTTACGGCCAGTAATTGCAAACAGAGATTTGACTAAGAAAAAGAAAAACTGAGTAAAAAATATTTGCTTTTAGTTACCTGAGTACGAAAGCGATATGATTATTCAGCATAACAAAATATTAATAGTGAAACACACCACATACACTTCGGTTTCACGATAAGTCAGTCAGATATAAAGGCCGTAAATTCAACTAAATACCTAGTAATTACAATTACAAACAACTTAAATTAGAAGAACACACACAAAATGTTGTGGGGAAGGCAAACCATTGACTGCGATTTATTAGCTTAGAAAATGCAACAGACCTAATAAAGAGACGGCCTACACTAAGATTGTCCGCCATCTTTTGGAGTACTGATTACCAGATAGGATTAACCGAATACATTGAGCAAGTTCAAAGAAGAGCATCACGTTTTGTATTATCGTGAAGTAGGGGAAAGAGTGACATTGATATGATACCGCATTTGGGGTGGACATCATTAAAGCAAAGGCATTTTTCGTTGCGACGGAATATCCTCACGAAATTTCAATTACCAACTTTCTCGTCCGACTGCAAAAATATTTTGTTCACGCCCACCTACGTAGGGAGAGACGATAATCGTAATACAATAAAGTGAAGGGCGATTCGAATAATAGAAAATTATTGTAGATGAACGCTCTGCCAGGCTCGTAAGTGTGATTTGTGGAGTATCGATGAAGATGTAGATGTACTTGAGGTCAGAAGTAAAATATGAAACACATATTCAACATCATCACACTTGGTAACTAGTCCAAACAGTAAAGGTGTATGTACGCTGTGTGACGCAAGACCCACACGTACTCACAGTTACAGCTGTAAAGACTTGAAACTGGCACGTTAACAATTACAGAAAGTGCCCGTAGTTCGCGTTATGGCACGTGAGCGATAAGTGTGAGAAAAGATTTTTCGTTTCCTTCTATTTTAAAACAAAGTAATTAAATTAAAATTATTTTAAAGCATACTGCAAAGGATGAAGAATACAGAACTACATCACAAGATTTGCGGTTAATCAAGTATATAAATTTCGTGTAAATAAAATAGACGAAGTAAACATGGGCTATAATTTACCCGCACTTCTTACAACTTTTAACTTGCCTTTTTCATGTAAACACAACGTTCAGTATTGTTGTAACTATGAGTAAGTGGGGGGTCCTGTGTCACCCAGCGTGCATAATTATATCTTTACTGTTTTCACAAGTTAACCAATGTGATGATGATGTGTATATATTTTATGTTTTAGTTTTGACTTCAAGTACAGCTTACATGGCATTTCCACTACGAATATTTTACTATTTTGAATATTCATGTTACTTTTATGCCCTGCTAACTCAAAGCAAACAGTTAGTTGCTTCTTCTTTTCCGTAGACAAACCTCTGTTTGCAGTTACTGACTGTAACGAAAATAATTACACAGGCGTTCCGATTTATAAAATTTTTGCGATCTTGTACTAGGTCTTTGTTCCAATTGCTGTCATAGTTATAGCGTGGTACGTTCAACGAACTAGTTTTTCTTCTAAATAGGTATTGCTTATTCTTATTTTTTCCAGTACACAATATATTTGCCTATATGTTCGTTTTAGGCTGTAATAAGATATTTTGCTAATGATTTTATGTAAGATGTTCTGAACGATGCAAAAGTGTTGTACGCTGCTAGTTGCACTTACGATACCACATGTGGTATGTTAATACAGTGTAAAATTTTAAAAGTAAACCGATATCAACGTTTACATAACTTGTTACATTAGGCATTTTTTTCTTTTTGTTTGCCTGTGCTCAGATCTAAAGATGGTAGGTAAGCTACATACACGGGTCATCAATTTGCAACAAAATTTTAATTTTAAATGCGATTGAGACAATATATAGAAGACGTATGAAAATTTTAAAACGTTTTGTAGAAGGTCTTCAAAATTTTTATAATTTTGTATTTCATTATCTGTTTAAGATCGCCTCCTCCTGTTCTGACAATGTTAAATATATTCTTTATTAAGATCTTAGTGTCCTGTCGTCATTATTAAGTGCCATCGGAAAACTAGCGTACTGTATTTGTAGATACTCGTGTGCCTGGAAGAGTCAAAGCGGAGGAATTTATATGAGGGCGATCTGAAGAGTAATGCCTCTGAATTTATGTCTGAAAACTCTGAGTTTTTCAAATAAAATAAATGTTACTATCATTTTACATTTTTATTTTTGATATCTAGATGTTTATTTCTCAACATAGCGTGGCGACGAATAAATTTCTCCCAACGAGAGACCACTTCGTTGATATCGTCACTGTAGAATGTATGAATTTGTTGACGGAGCCACAACCTTACCTCTGCCTGCACCGTTTCGACACTGTCCAAGTGAAATCCTCGAAGATGTTCTTTAAGTTTTGGAAACAGAAAAATTGGGTGGGGACAGGGCGGGACTGTATGGAGAACGACCAACTACAGTGAATCCAAAGCGTCGGACTGTTGCAGACGACGCAGCGCTCAGGTGTGGTCTGACATTGTCATACTGAAGGACAGGGTGTTCTATACGTGGACGAACTCTTCGAATTCGAAACTCGATTACAGCACGCTGTTTGCACGCACAGACATAGTACGCCGGCCGGAGTGGCCGAGCAGTTCTAGGCGCTACACTTTGGAACCGCGCGACCGCTACGGTCGCAGGTTCGAATCCTGCCTCGGGCATGGATGTGTGTGATGTCCTTAGGTTAGTTAGGTTCAAGTAGCTCTAAGTTCTAGGGGACTGATGAACACAGCAGTTAAGTCTCATAGTGTTCAGAGCCATTTTTGAACAGACATAATACGTTACAAGCAGCTATGTCGTCCGGTACAATTCGGAGCACTCTACCGGCACAGAGCTGCAAATTTGTAGATCTCAAGAACAAACATGCAGAGCATTGGGAACGGTTGTTATATCTAAAGAGCTTAACGAGTTTTCACACACAGAATTCGGAGGCATCATTATTTTTTCAGCATGCCCTCGTACAAATCGGCAGTTCTACGCAGTTGGTGCCGTATACTGTCCAAGTGATTTACACAACTCCTGAAAGCTGATACACATCACTGTTACGGGCACACACAACGGTGACATTTAAGACCAGACAGAGCTGATTTCCCAAAAGTAAAATAGTTGTGCAATAGTAGTTACACATTTGCAGCAGGGAAGGTAGTGCAGAGCTTGACTCCTGCGAGTATGTAGAGGGAAAAAAAGCCGTTTGAGGGCCTGACCGAAGACTACAGCATGCTAATTCGTACATAGAGGGCTTGCGGCGCTTTGAGCTGCGGATTTCTCTTTGATGTAGCATTAGGCTGCCTGTGACCCAAGCGCAACGCGGTCCGCGCCACGTAGCAGACATGTGTCAAAACCCGGTAAGCTTAAGGAGCTCTCACTGAAACAACTCACTCACGTTCGTAGCCTGCTGTCGCCGTGTTTCATAATGTATTGAACTCATGCGATCATCCGTTGTGCTACTGAAATTCGTGATACATATTTTCGCCAGATATTTTTCTATTTCTACTCTGAAAACAGTCAGCAGCGACTCTGAATTTCACTGTATTCCACAAATTGCCTATTGGCTCCCGTCTCAGGTTCCTCCACGCACGTTTGTTTGACAATTTTTCCGACGTTCGATCAGCGCGACTAACGGGCATTGTCAAAGCTTCATCCTCCGTTACTAGTGGTGGGCCGCAGATTAGGTGCACCTGTAGTGCTAATGCCAGCTTGAAGGTCTAGCGAAATACACGTTGCTTTCCGAGTACGGACTGTAACCGCACGGGCAGATGAAATAGACGTATTTTGATACTAGGTCACCGACTACTACCCATCGGAATGAAGATGTGGTCCTAAAATGAAGATGTGCTCCCACGTCTCATTTAATTAAGAAAACGGCTCATAGAAATGATCAATTTTTTAAACAAATCTTCCTGTATATTGCTGTTAATTTAGTTTTCACATTTTCTTTTTATCAACGTTCAGGAAACGACACCCATCTTCTACAAACCTCCCATCGTGTTCAGTTAATTATGTAAAGTGGACTGTCCTTGTGATAATTCTTTGGAATCGTATGTTTTATAAAAGATAGATATCATGCACTTTCTGTACGTCAGGTACCTCATAAAATCAGTGGCAAGCAACCATTAGGTGAAAATTCTTCAACTTGTCAAACGCACTTTTAAATTTTAAAGAAGTCGAGAAAATTACTCACGATACTGGCAGGTGCTTGACTATTATTTAGAAATTGAGCCACATTCTGCTGCGGACAAAGTAATTCAAACTTGACTTAGACACAAAAAGAAAACCCTGAATGCGAAGTAAACGCGAATAACGTCACAGGAAGATAACGAACGTGCTCGGATCAAACAATGTGCAATCTAAACGGTTATGGTTGGTTGGTTGTTTGGGGGAAGAGACCAAACTGCGAGGTCATCGGTCTAAACGGTAATGCTACATCATTTTAAGTTGAGTATAACTACAAAATAAAATACATGATCTCTTCTCGAGCGTTGTAGTTAGTTTCCGAATGTAAGTTGCGACCACATTTAATAAATGTTATACAGAATTTCACTGCAACTCCACATATTGGAGATTACTGTAGAAAATAAATTTTTGTATGCTTGTGAGATATCTATTGATTATCTGTTCAAGGATATACATGAATCTGCAACGTCCTGAAAAAGTTAACAAATTGCAGTGAAATAAGAGCCGCCTAATCTAAGAGTGATGGAAAAAAATAATTTTCGGCGCAACATCCTGTTACACGCGCAGGTGACAAAAGTCATGTGATGACGATATGAACAGAAAACTATGGCGGTAATATTACTTACACGGTTTGTAAAGGGGCAGTGCATTGTCAGATCTCTCATTTCCTCTCAGGTGATTGATTTGAAAGGTTTCCGACGTGATTATGGCCGGACGACGGTAATTGACAGACAACGAACGCGGGATGATAGTTGCAGCTAGGCACAATATTGTGCCGAGCGGTAGCTGGCACCACATCATATTAAGAAAGTGCAACGTCTCCCTGTGTTTGCATTTCAGAAAACAATAAATGCGTCGTCATTTCAATGGCTCTGGGCTGTAGATGCGGCGTTTGTGTCTGTATTACAACGCTATAGCATGGGACATATCATTTCGGATATCTTTAGGGAGCGTCACTATTTTGCCGAGAATACCAAATTTCATGCATTACCTCTCACCACGGACAACGCAGTGGTCGACGGGTTTCACTTAACGACTGAGAGCAGCGGCGTTAGCGTAGAGTTGTCAGTGCTAGCAGACAAGCAAAACTGCACGAAAACCCCGTAGAAATCAATGTGTGGCGTACGATGAACGTATCTATTAGACCAGTGCGGTGAAATTTGGCGTTAATGGGCTATGGCAGCAGACAACCGACACAAGTGCCTTTGCGAACAGCAAGACATCTCCTGCAGGTCCTCTCCTGGGCTCGTGACCATATCGGTTGGACTCAAGAGAACCGGATAACCGTGTCCTGATCAGATGAGTCCCATTTTCAGTTGGAAGAGCTGATGGTAGGGCAGACCACACAAAGACATGGACCCAAGTTGTGAACAAGGCACTGTGCAAGCTGGTGGTAGCCCCGTAGTTGTGAGGGCTGTGTTTACATGGAATGGACGGGGTCCTGATTACTTTCAGCCAGTTGGAGACCGTTTTCAGCTCAAACAAAAATGAAATTTTTGTGGATAACAGTGCCCATGTCGCCAGGCGACAGCTGAAATGGTTCAAATGGCTCTGAGCACTATGGGACTCAACTGCTGTGGTCATTAGTCCCCTAGAACTTAGAACTACTTAAACCTAACTAACCTAAGGACATCACACACATCCATGCCCGAGGCAGGATTTGAACCTGCGACCGTAGCAGTCGCACGGTTCCGGACTGCGCGCCTAGAACCGCGAGACCACCGCGGCCGGCAGGCGACAGTTGATCGTGATTGGACTGAAGAACATTCTGGGCATTTCGAGAGTATGTTTTCGTCACCAAGATTGTTCAACATGGATGCCATCGAACATTTATGGGACGTAATCGGGAGGTCAGTTTGTGCACAACATCCAGCACTCGGAACACTTCCGCATTTATGGACGGCTGTAGAGGCAGCATGGCTCAATATTTCTGTAGGTGACTTTGAACGACTTGTTGAGTCCATTCCACATCGAGTGGCTGAACTACGCGCGGCAAAATAAGATCCGACACGATACTGTAAGTTATCCCATGATTTCCATCACCTCTGTCTATAGGGATAAGTATTCGGCAACACCTAGTGACCAATACAGCCAGTAGAGGAGCTCTAACGCCAGGGTTGTGTGGGTTGAGGAAGAAATCTCTTTGAAAGATGTTCAACAACGGAAAAATGTTACAATGTACATCTTATTGTTGGAGTACGGAATCCACCAACAGTTAGTCAGTCACATGAACCATCCAGTCACCGCTAATAGAGTTGTATGTCATGGAGTGGTTTCGTGTATGTTGTGCTTAGAGCAGCTATGATATTGGGCTCACCAGAGGCACAATATTTTGGCACCGCAACATATTAAGAAAGGACACCGTCTATCTTGCGCTCTCTCTCTTTGTGTTTTCGTTTCAGAACACAATACATGCGTCGTCATTTCAATCTCTCTGGGCAGTAGGTGCGGCGTTTGTATCTTATTACAACCCTTTGGCATTATTTTACTCGTCATCAGGACGCAGTAGTAACCACGCATTGTCTTCTCTGCTGAGGTACTCTTCAGCCTTAACGGAATAGGTTTAGAGTTGCAAAGCTAGCCCAACAGTCGCTAACTAGGTCACCGTCTGGGTCACTTGTCACCCATTCGTTTTAGATTTGGAGACACCAAGGCGACAGCTGAAGGAAAATCCGCTGCCTCTTTTGATGAACTGATAAACAATAAATTAACCCTATTTTAAAACAAGACAGAGTTCATCTGTCTTAAAACACGCTTAAGTTTCTACACATCCTGTAAACTATTGTTAAGCATTCCCTCAACTCCTGTATATGGTGTTCGTTGTTTCTAACAAGTTCATTTTCTCAACTTCATATCATGTTAGCGAGCAGGTGTACTTTGATGTTAAGTGTAAGAGTCCCCTCGCTCGTATACACTAGCCAAACTGAGCTTCGTGAGATAGCATAATGTATGGCGCAGATGTATTACTTTTCGCCTAAAAATATTGTGTGTGGCTGAAATGAGCTTCTCCAATGTATTATATCATAAGACATCAAGGAGCCACAACACGTAATCAAAGAAACACAGGCATCTTGTTTCTGCATATTCTGAATTCTCGCCTCTGTGATAGTGGTCCCAGAGTGGAAGCACCTGGGATAAAAGTTTCGTATTAGTAAACACAGTTTAAGATTTAAACCAATTCAAGTCGATTTGCCAGCAGCTGAATACAAGCGGGACGGAACAGCGTCGTCTTCACTGGCAAACTCTTTCACCAACGTTCAAAGATGTAATACTCGTGATCAGCGAAAAGTGTGATGGGACCTGGTTTTCGTTGATGTTAGTACTATTTCCGTTAAGCTATACGAGCACCCCGCTCATTATTTCCACTTGCCTTTAGCAGGCTCGCCTCTTTCAGTCTCTTCTGCTAACCGACTGCGAAAGACAGTGTCTGGGTTCAGTTTTCGCTCATGCAAGCATACAACTATCACGAATGTTGCAAGCAGAGAACATACTGATAACGAATAAGAATCTAAATCCCTTACACTAGTGGATAAACTGAAATTGCAGAAAAATTCATCTCTAGGAAACTCTAGCCTCATATTCTATCGCGCTACACCAGTAACCTTCGCACTCGTACTGAACTCGTTGACCGTGGCGTCGGATTGGCTAACAACGAACTTAAATTAAAATTCTACGACTTCTTTTTGTTTATTTGTTGTATGTTCATTGCCGCTCTAATCAGTAAAATACAGAGTAGAAATATAAGATACCAGCGCAATGAATATATTCAAATCTAATTTTAAAATATAATTGACAGATGTCTCATTTGTCACGAGGAAGCCCACAGATCACCAGAACATGGTGTTACAGACCA